>NW_019154139.1:1405008-1649072 GCF_002288905.1 Enhydra lutris kenyoni | reverse complement strand
TGGTGGTGATGGTGATGGTGGTGGTGATGATGGTGATGGTGACGGTGATGGTGGTGATGGTGGTGATGGTGATGGTGGTGATGGTGATGGTGGTGATGGTGATGATGGTGGTGATGGTGATGGTGGTAACTGTGGTGGTAGTTGTGGTGAAGGTGATGATGCCATGTGGTGTGGTGCTGGTGGTGATGAGGAGGCCTCTTGAGCCTGAGGAAGCTATATATGCTGAGAGTGCGGGTCGGGTAGCATAGATGACTTTGCAGCCAGACCCCTCGGCCTAGGAGATTTCTGGAATGTGCTCCAGGAAGGAGAACCAGGGCTGAGGGTCCCCCAGGTTCAGTGAGGGGCCATTGAGTGGCAGCACCAGTTCATGCCCTTTCCTACACTGTCCTTCACAGGTCATTTCAGAAGGAAGGAGAAGGAAGCCACTGACCCGGCTCCATGGAGGGGTGGGCCAGCTGCAGCAGGGACTGATCCAAGCCTAATTGAGTTTGGGGCCAGCTCTAATGCCTGTGTGATGCTGCCAACAACATAACATTTTTTTTTTTTACCCCAAAGACTAAAGCAGACGTGCAATCTGTTAGAATCCCAGTGGAGACCCTTCCCCCACCGGAAGGGCCGGAGGGACAATGGAGGGACAGGGACCCCATGCTCCATGTGCATTATACACACCTGTCTCTGGGTTGAGGCCACAGCAGGGAGAACCCAGGGGCGGCCACCACAGGAGAAGGAGACCGAAACCCCTTTGGCTGGAGGAAGGCCAGTGGGCCACAGGACAGGCTCCTCCCAGTCTCCCTTCCACAGTCCCAGGCTGGCCCACTGAGTGTGGGGCTCCACGTACATCCAGAGCTCGCCAGACCATCTTGGGCACCAGCCCTGCCTCCTTCCCTGACCAGTTAGCCGTGGGCGGGCAGCAGTGTTCCTCAGACCTCAATCATCTGAGAACTGCTTTGAAGGGAAAGCTACTTCCTTGGGCCCCTCGTTAGTGACCTAAATCATTTTTATTATTATGTTGCAAGCGGGGAGCCCTCGGCAGACCATAAACCGGAATAAGCTGAAACATCCACAGATTAAACACAAGCAACACTGCGAAACTCATAAAATTTAAATTGGCAGTGTTCGTGTTACAAGGCAGTCATCTGGGGAAGCCCAGCCCTGGCGCTGGGCCGGCCGCGGAGACGCACCTGCGGGCCCTCCTGCCTTCCCTGTGGGCTGTGAGGTTGGGGACGCCGCACGCTGCAAGGAACTGCGCTGATCGTGGTCAGTCTTTGTCGTGAGCAGGCCTGGGATTTCACGCAGAGCCGCCCAGGGGCCCTCCAGTGCCTGCCCCAAGCTTCTCACGCGTGTGGACACGTTGGCCTCGCTGCACGGTCCAGTCACAACGGGGACTGGGGACAGAGCCATGCATGTGTCCTGCCACAGGCTTTCCTCCTGCCATGTGACACGAGGTCCCTAGCACTCGCTGTGCAAACCCTGTGGGGCCTCTGCTTGCTGGTGTGGGGTGCACACCCATACGAGTGGGGAGCGGATGCCCAAGGAAAGGATGGCCAGGCTGAAGCCCAGGGAGGAAAGGTCCCTACTTTCTCTAGAAAAGGCCTTGAGAGGACCATCATCTTGTCATACAGGTAGCTGGGGGAGGCACGGGGCCTTGCTGTCCTTGCTCCATCTCCGAAGGCTGTCCTTTCCCTTGAAGACAGTTCATTCCCTGTCCTTCCTTTGAAGGGTCCGCACTGCCCCCTGTCAGACTCCATCACTCCGGCCACCCTGGTCTGTCTGCAGCTCTGGTCACTGCCTGTCCCGACATTGCTTGGGCACATTGGCCTCCCACCACATGGCCCAGAGCCACCTAACTCACTTCTCTCCTGAGACCAGGGTGACCGGCCCTGCCTGGCCATCGCCTTTCCGTTGCTCGGTCCCTATACTGCCCTCCCAGCGCCGTCTGTGTCCTGAGCCGGCTGCCCACACGGTGCCCACAGCTCATGTTACGTTGTTTACACATCTGGGCTGAAGCAACGGGAAACTGAGGCAGAGCCCCCGTCCCAGAAGCACCTAAAGGCCCACATGGAGGGCAGCCTGGAGCAGTGTCCGGAGCTGCACTGAGCCCCAGCCTGAGGCCCTCGGCACTCGGGGCGGAACGCGCAGGCGGTGCTGTGAGCTCACGCCCCTGCCGGGCCAGCAGCAGGTGCACAGGCCTGTGCTGAGGACGCAAGCCTGTCCATGTTCCAGAGAGCTCGGTGTCTCCTTGGGCCTGGGGACAGGCCTGGGAGACGTGGTGACGACCCCTGACACACCATGGGCCGAGGGGTCTCCCGTGGCTATGGCACGTGGCTGGCTGCCACCACAGTCCCCAGAGGCCACTGGTCAGCTACTGTCGCTCATGCCCCTGTGCACTGTCAGCTCCCGGAGGACGCCCTCCTGGGCGCTGGAGCTGCCTCAGCATCATGGAAGTGGTGACGTGTGGCATGAAAGGTCCCTTTGTCCCTGGGATGGTGTGGCCAGTGCTGTGCCTCCCACCGCCTCCTGCAGGAAGTGGGCTCGGCAGGGTGAGCCAAGCCCAGCGGCAGACAAGAGCCGTGTGTGCTCAGCAGCGGCCCCACGGCACCCTCGGCAGCCCTGGCACCCGACACGCCCGGACGCCACCCCGCGTGGGGGAGGAGTGCCATCAGCGACTTGGTGTGTTTGCGTGTGCGCGTGTGCTCTTGTGGGGCACATTGCCTTCCTGCCATGGGAGGGCACAGCCGTCCCTGAGACAGCCTTAGTCCTGCTCTTGGCCCCTCAGGCCAGGACGGGTGGCCCTGGGCCTCCCTGCAGCGAGGATCAGCACCGTTGGCCCGCTACGTGGACAGCGCTCCCCAGGCGTGGCTGGGGGACAGATGGGAGCACAAGTACAGAAGCTCCTTGAGCCCCGTTGCCCGGTCCTCACGGCTGAGCCCAGACAAGCCGCCCCTTCCGCATCAGGATCTGTGCAGACGCCCCGCACAGGATTTCCAGGGGTCGGGCTGTGTGCGTGATCTAAGCCTCTAGCCTCTCCGTGGGCTTAAGGGGTGCGTTTGCTGGTGTACAGCCGGGCTTCCGGGCCATCTCATCTGTCACCAGACGGAGCTTTTGCGAAGGCCCTGCTGCTCGGGCCTCTAGCAGGAAGAGGGAGCAGAGGACGAGCGAGGCCCCAGGGATGTGCAGGGAAAGGCGCTGAGCATCCGCCGAGCAGTCCGGGAAGGAGCTCCCGCCTGCCCCCAGCTTCCCATCCTGGGGTCCGCCCAGGATGAGGCCGACCCCGGTGAGCAGGATCCAGCACGTCCTCTCCCTGCCCGGGGGACCCGCACAGGCGCTCAGCTGGCGTGTTTCCCACACTGATGTCCCAGCAAAATGAGAACCACATCTGAGGGGTGGGTCTCCCCCGCACCACCACCTGCTGCGCTGCGGGGACAGAGGCCACAGGTGTGGTGGCCTCAGCAGCAAACAGCTGCGTCTCCCCGCCCTGGGGGCCAGGGGTCTGAGATGACGGGCGGCCGGCCCAGGTGCTGCGAGGCCTCGTACAGCTCGGTGTTCCTACTCGCGAGGGCACTGATCCTTTCGGATCGGGTCCCCAGCCTCGTGACCTCCGTTAACCTGAATTACTGCTCTAAAAACACCGTCTAAGGACCCGCACACTGGGGCTTAGGGCTTTGCCATGTCACTCTGGGGGCACAGTCCAGTTCATGGCACAGCGTAGAAAGGAGCTGACACAGGGTGACGAGCTCTTGTATCCCCAGAAACGGCCCCGAGACGCATACCATGGCTCTCTCCCAGCGCGCTCACCTTTTCCTGCTGCCCCCAAGGGGACAGTCAAGCGCAGGGAGCACTGGGCAGATGCCCAAAGACGCACGTGTCCTCGTGTGGCCTGGACCCAGACTCCGCATCCTCGTGTCCTGGGAAATCCCAGGTTTTGTGCCTTCCGCAGCAGTGGGCTGGAGTTGGGGAGGACGCCGTGTTTGGAAGTGTGCACGTGGAAGGCTCAGCTTTGAGGTGAAATGGCTTCTGGCCCGTGGTGGGAATCCGGTCTGAGTACCCAGACGGTGTAACTGCGTGGGCCCCGGACTTAGAAGGACGTGCACGTGGTCCTAGTTCTTCCTCTGCCGCCGCTTACTGATGGGCTGGCGGCAGAGTTGGACCTGGGGACATCGCTCAAGAGGGGGTCGGGGACAGGGAGGAATAGAGGCCCCGCCCCCCGATGGACTCCAGGCGCTGCCCACCGGACCATCCCTTCCCAGGGCGGGAGTCAGGCTTCTGGCGCTGTCCCGGGGCCCCAGGGAGCAGCGGCTGAACGGCTCTCTTCTCTCCCGCAGCGCGAATCATCAAGACAAAGCAGTGGTGTGACATGCTGCCGTGTCTGGAGGGCGAAGGCTGTGACCTGCTCATCAACCGGTCAGGCTGGACGTGCACGCAGCCCGGCGGGCGGGTGAAGACCACGACGGTGCGTACGCGGCGCCATGCACCCTGCACACCAGAGGGAGAGCCGGCCCTGGGCGGCGGGTCCCCGCGGGGAGGTGGGCCGCACGTCGGCAGGCGGGGGGACAGGGGCGGCTGGCTTGGTGTGGAGACACTGCCAGCCTCGCTGCCTCCCCCATGCAGTCTGTCCTCGCCCCCTGCGACCGGGTCGGTCTGTCCCTACTGCGTCAGACTGTCCCCCCGGCGGGGGGCCCAGGGGCAGGACAGAACCAGCCTGAAGGCGTCCGCCCAGAAGTCAGCTCAGAGCCCCACGGGGTGGTTGGTCTCGTCTCGTTGCTGGGATGGCGGGTGTGCTCAGCAGGAGGACGGGTCAGGACCCCCCACAGCCGCTGAAGCCTCTTTAGGGAGCGGGACCGGGGAAGGATGCGGTCCTCAAGGTCTCCTCCGGCTCTGGGTACTGCGTGGTGGCCGTCCGGAGCAGAGGCCCCGACCCTGAAATCCCCGAGGGCACCCCAGTCCCTCCCAGAGCCCGCTGAGGGGCCCCCTGCATACCCTCTGTCCCAGGAGCCGAGACCGCCTGGGCCCCGTGGCTGCTGTCCCGAGGGGACGGAGGGGAGGATGGGGAAGGGCTCTGAGGCCGCTCTCTGAGGTCCCTTTTTCAAGGTAAGTTCCTCAAGGCCACGCACCATGGTGTGAGCCCTCTCGCAGGCCCGCGCCAGGGGCAGGCTCTGTTCCCTGATGCAGCCGCTTATTGAGGCTGGTGCCACGACTCCGCAGGCCCAGGAGCTCAGGACCCTTGCCTTCGTCCGGCGGCTGGGAAAACCACAGCCGGCAGTGGGCAGCAGACGTGCTCTGCCTGCCCGCTGGGCCTCCCCCCACAAACCCTGGGTCTGGTTTGGGAAAAGCCCACGCGTCTTTTAGCTCTGAAGCTGGATTCTCCCGTCTGCCCGTTCTCGGGGGAGCCCGCCTGGGGGGCCGCTGGTCCTCGGGCAGATGCCCCTGCCGGCCCGGGTGTGGGCAGGACACCTGCGAGGCCCGGGGCCAGTCCGCCGAAGGGCTCGCTCTCGGCGCTCCTCACCCCCCACAGGGGTGCACGCCTGGGGCCCGGCGCTCCCGGCCGTGTGGAGGGCGCGTGCTCTGGATCTGGGCTGGCGCGTCCCGCTGAGGGGCTGCATGGTGATGCTGGAGGCTGGGGCCGCCCCAGGGGTCTGCAGACGCGTCTCTGGCTCTGACAGCGGCCCTGCATGTGGTGGCCGTTCGCAAAGCTTTCTTCAAAGCTCACTCAGGCTCTCGGCCCAAACACCAAATACTTGGAGCGTGTGGTCCCGTCTTCAGGACAGCAGCTCGGTCCCTCCACCGACGTCGGTCAGCACCGCCGCGTCCCGTTTCACCACGAGTAGGTTTTCTATGAGATGGGCTTGGAGTGCCCTTGTGGCTGCTTGGCCACGTGACGGCCCACGCCCCCTCAGCGGCCACAGTCGTGTCTGGAGGGCTGTCCCCCACCCCGACCTCGTCCCGCCCCACTCCTCTGCGAGGGCCGTGCCGCTCACGTCTCTGTGCCCAGCAGCACCCGGCGGCGGACACGGGCCTGACAGGCCCCCACCCAGCCCCCCGCTCAGGGCCAACATGAGAACTTGCGATAATTAATTGTGCCGTCACCTGTGTGGAGCCCAGGAACATGCTGACGCATGCGTTTCCGAGAACGCTCCTTCTCGGAGGTCAGGTCCTCACCCCATTAGTGGGTCGTGAAATTAATTTGCTGGGTCGTGACCCACGTTTAAGAGAAGGAAGAAGAAATTAAGTAAAAATATCAGAGAACGTCGTGTCCCGAGGGGGAGTCCGGCTGAGCGAAGCTCCCGTGCGCAGGGACGCGGTGACGGCTGCAAGTTACGGTGAATCGCGGGGAAGCCACCGTCCTGGAAACTCGGGGAAGATCCGGCATCCGTGCGGGATTTCCAGGCTCTGCTTCCCACCCTGGGTTGGTCCCGTGGACGCCAGTCGGCACCAGGAAAGGAGACATGGGGGACGCTGCAGGCTGTCCCCCAGGGCGACAGCGCCCTCCCATAGCATCCCCAGAGACGGTCTCCCTTGAGCTCCGCAGTCCGCTGATGGCGTCCAGCCTGGGTCCACCCCGCGAGCGAAGTGCCGTCCTGCCCTCCCCATGCCGCGCACGTCCTCAGATGCTAGAGGCTGAGCTCACGAGGGTCGCGTGCTGGCGGCCACCGTGATGCTGTACTCGGGAGTCGCTCCGCCACGCTTGCACACGTGTACGTTTTGCTGGGCTCCCGACGTGAACTGCTGTCCCGTCTCCCCAATCAGAATGGACCAGCCAAAAGGGAACCCATCCTACCCGGGAGCTGTTACGTGACACCTCTGAATTCCGTCCTGTGTGAACGGCCCATTGTGAGGCATGAGGACCCCTCACTGGGGTGTCCGTCTAGTTCTGTCCAGGATCTGGGATTTCCTGGGAACTCACTTCCCCCAACAACACTTCCCATGAGCAGGCTCTGACGGGTGGCACAGCCGCCACCGCCTGAGCACATCTGCGACAGCTGTCCAGTGGGGGACAGCCAGGGAAGGTGTGGGAAGTGGCGGGGTGTCTCTCTTGGACGATACTGGGAGGGGACGCCTGGCCCAGCCTGATGGTCCCAGAGGTCGGCGCTCACTGCAGACCAGATCACGCGAGAGGTGAGCCCCCGGGTGGGTTATGTTCTCTGTAGTCCTGTTGGGCTCTGCCGACGGGCGTCTCCTGCAGTGCCAAGTGTCTGGTCCTGGGTGTGAGCTAGCACAGGCCAGGCTGGGGGCCACTGCCCAGCTCTGCCGTCCTGAGGACAACTCGCCGTGTCCACACTGCCCAGTTACCCATGAGGTCTCTGCGTTCCTGGATTCCAGGTGTACCCCTGAGGGCCTGGCATGTGCCAGATCTGGACCCTCTGAGCGGTCCATGCGAGGGACACGTGGGGCCTCTGCTCTGGGGGCACCTGGAGCATGTGGTTCCTGACTCCACCAGCCGGACACCATTTAGGGCTCCTTGAGCCAGGCACCTGCCCGGGGTGGACAGCAAGAGGAGGGTACACATAGCCGTGAGCCCTGGACCCCGAGTGCTGGACCCCAAGCACCGGGCCCCGAGCGCTGGGCCCTGGCTCTGAGCCCCACACACCGGCGTGGAGATTCCTGTAAGACCGTTCGTAGAAACTCAGCAGTGCTTGTTCTGGGCTCCCAGTTGAAAGAACAGCACGTAGGTGCTTCCTGCTTTTGCCCCCAGGACACCTGTGTAAAGTGACAGGGAGACGGAGAGGAGGAAAGGCAGAGCGCGCGGGAGAGGAAGCGGCAGAAGCGGACGCTCTTGGTGGGCGAGCTGGTCGGGGCACCGTGCTCAGGTCCCCGGGAGTGGGGAGCAGCTCCTCTGGGTGGCCTGGAGGTCAGATGAGCCATCCCAGCCCTCCCAGCTGGCCCCGCGGCAGACAGACCCACCGGGGGCTCACACCAGCGAGGGGAACAAGTCTGGACACCCTGGACCCCGTCACGCTGACTGCAGGTGTGGAGGCGACGTCCCGGAGACCCAAGTCCCGAGGTGCACAGGCCCTCAGCTCTCGGAGGGGACGCTGCGGCTTCTTTCTGGGGACGTGCCCTGCGAGGCTCCGGCGGCCCCACCCCTGCCCCCGCACCTGGAGGCTCACAGGGGCAGACATCCGTTCTCGCCGGCTGAAACCACGGTATGTCAGGGCCGTGCTTCTCCGAGGCTCTGCGGGGTGTCTGTCCAGCCTCGTCCTGCCTCTGGGGTTCCAGGCGCTCCGGGGCGTGTGGCCAGAGTGTGCCTCCGTCGTCACAGGGCCGCATGACCGCGAGAGCCGGGCCTTGTGAAGACGCCGGCTCACCAGGCTCTTCCCACCTCAAGGATGATTCCTGGTCACAAACTCGATCCCATCTTTAATTCCAAATGACATTTCCAAAAATGGAAAGTTCTCGGTGGATATGACTTTGGGGAGCTGACCCGTCCCCTCACTAACTTACCAAGCTCAAGGCTGAAATCCCGGGTCACTGCAGTTTGGGGCCTGAGGACCTTTCTGGGAAGCCCACCATCTGCCCACCAGCTCCTCAGGTCACACTCACCGCCGTGGACGCAGCAAAGGGTCACCACTTGACGACAGTGACCAAGGGCCACCGCCCAACCACGAGCGGCGGAAACCGGAGGAACGGGGCGCTGGAGGTGGTGGGGGAGGCCCCGCAGAGCAGGGTCCTGAAGCTGGCCGGCGGCCCGCGGGAGCAGAGGCTGGTCAGGAAGTGAGGCGGGGACAGCACGCCGATGGAGCGCCCGGCCCCGGCCTTGAACCTTCCTCCCCTGGGGGTGCGTCTGGCTTCGGGCCCCTGAGCCCCACGTAGGGGGTGCGATCACTCCGCAGCCGCCATGCTCCCCCATGAGGCGCCCCTGCCGGGCCTGGGCCGGGCCGTCCACGACGCAGGGGTGACCTATCACCCACAAGCCCCCAAGCCGCAGGTTTGTGCGAAGAGGAGAGTCATGGTCGTGTCAGGATGTGGACATGGATGCTAAGAAGATCAAGAATATGTATCTTCCTATAAGAACGGGGGACACAGTATGTGCACAGCACGCATGTGTACACACACGTACTCGTGGGCTCACGCGCGTGAGCGTTTGTGCTCACGTACACCAGCGTGCGTGGGTAACTGGTTGTGGTAACAATCCGGTAGAGCGAGGAAGTCTCCGCCGAGGAGTCGATTTTTTCAGAGAAGGAGAAAAAAACTAGACTAGAAGATCGGTTCAGGAATTCTGAAGAATACAACGTCCAAAGGTAGAGAAACGCGGAGAACAGATGATCAAAGAAGTACTTAAAACCCGAATTCCCGGAGCTCCCAGACGCGGGCTTCCACGAGCGTGCCCACAAGGGTGGGGCGAGCGCAGGTCCGGCCGCGGCTGCAAGCGCGGGGCTGCAGGTGGGAAGGCGTCCGTCCTCTCAACCCAGACGGAAAAATGGGTCACGGACAAAGACTCAATGCCAGCACGCCTGACGCTCAGCCGAGCCCCTTGAAGCCAGAGCTCAGCCGTGCCGGGTTGTCCCGGACCTGGAACTCGGGATTCCATCGGGGGAGGAGGGAGACAGCCAGCCTGGAATCCCAAGACTGCAGGGACGGTCCCCGGGCTCAGGGAGAGTGTCTGTGGACAGCAGGGCCCTCTCTGTTCTGGGCGCCCCCCTGGGCTGGGAATGAGTGCTCCGTGTCCAGCATGAGGTCCTGGGAGCCCCGGCACAGCCTGCTGCAGTGGTCGGTCCCCAGGCTTTGGGCTGACCGGGCATTTGCTCCCCAGGGGTTCACCCACACCTGTTCTGTGGGCCCGGCATTTGTGGGGCAGTGCACTTGCCCCTGGGGAGGCCCCGGGAACCCCCGATGGGCACAAGCCTGCATCACGTAGGTGATTGGGGTGGCTTCTCCCGGAGGTGACAGCAGGTCAGAACTGGTCAGAGACAGGCAGGAGAGAGACAGGTGCACACAGAGCCCGCCCTGGTGCCAGCTTCCCAGAGATCCTGGCTTCTTAGGAGTCCCAGGGTCCAGGTCATCTCCAGGATTGAGGCACAACCTCGGGACCTATGGAAGAAGCCGGTGTTCATTTAGCATGCACTGGGGGCCATGGGCCACTGCTGGAGGGGACAGTGAGCTTTGCTTTGGCGAGGCCGGTTGGCACCACAGGTGTGAGGTCACTCTGACCCGGACAGATGGCAGATAAGAAGCTGTGACTGGAGGGGAGGGAGCGCAGGGTCTGCAGTGACTGAGGGGACTGGGCAGCCACCGGCATGACACAGAGACGATGAGGGGCACGGATGGTCACTGCATCAGGCGCACGTGTGGGCACGAGGGTGGCCAGCGTGGCCGAGCACCCGGCACCCGTGCGGGGCAGCTTGGAGGCCCCACTGGGGAGGCCGGTGGCCGTGGCCATGGAGGCAAGCCGGGGAAAATCCTAGTAGGCGAAATACACCACTAAGTGGCCCTCCTGTTCTCAAGAAAGGGGTTCCTGGTCCTCCCGGGCCCCTCCTGCAGGACCTCCCACAGCCTTGCTGACACTGGCGGCCTTGGGGGCCTCCGCGGTTCCGTGCCCGCCGTGTTCTCTCTCCCCGTGAGTCCGCTTCCGCTGTCTGCTGCTGGGAACACACCTCCCTCCGCACCCACGGCTGCCGGCGGCTCCTTCACTCCCGAGCTCTGGGACTCCTGGGAGCGTCAGGCACAGCAGGTCCCATCCCCAAACACTGTGCTCCCAGCTGGGCCCCCGGGGAAACAGATCTTCCATCGCACCAGCCAGCGAGCTCTGAGTGACGCCCAGGCACCAGGCATGGCTCCGTGGGCCCGTCCCCGGCGTGAAGCAGCAGGCGGCTCATCCGTTTCAGCAGCCCCGGGCCCCAGGGCGCTGCAGACCCACCGCCAGCTGCGAGCTCCTGCCCACGGGATGATTGGGATGCCAGCCAGGGGCACAGTGCCTCCTGGAGGTGCTCAGGGGCCCTGGGTTTGTCTCTGATCTCCAATGAGCCATCCCAGCAATTAGAAGCTTTTATTACACAGCGGAGTCTCAGCTGCCGTTTTGCGGCTCGTTCTGAAAACCAATGAAAGAAAAACGATTCTGGGCTGCAAGGGAGACGGCGTGGGGCGTCCTGGCCGGAGGCCACAGCTGGCTGCCGTGTGGTGGGTCCCCCCCCTTGTCTCTGTTGGGGACAGGGAGACAGTGGTCCCTGGGGCTCTGGTGGGGTTGCCGTCAGCCGGCCAGGCAGCGTCCCAGGCCCCAGCAGAGCCCCCCACCCTCCGAGCTCTGCATCGAGAGCCTTCCTGGCAGGCCCAGCCTCTGGGGGCGGCTCACTGGCCACGTTCCCCTCCCGGGGTCCCCGCCGCCGTGTACTCTGGTGTAGACTGGGCTTGCCCCAGGCTGGGCTCATAGAAACGTGCCCTCAGCCTTGGAGCTGCCCCAGGCCCAGGATGCCAAGACAGAGGGATGGCACGGAAAGGACCGTAGCTTCATGTGGATCCAGGTACCCGGGGAGCAGATTGGACTGTCTCACCTCAGCCCCTGTCTGGGAACTTGGGATGCAGGTGAGGACCCCAGCAGGCGCTCGGGGAAGGGGCCTCGCGGTAGGAGGTGGAGGTCGGCAGGGCATGGGGACCAAAGGTGGGGTACAGGAGACAAGCCTGGGGCCTAGGAAACCCCTCATCGTTCAGGGAGGGACGAGGGCCCCGTCAGATCACCCCAGTCCAGCTGCTGCTGTGTGAGCAGCTCCTGCCTTGGACACTGGGTCCCAGTGGAGGGAGTGACCACTCCTGGGACACCACTACACGTTTCAGCACCAGAGCAAGGGGGTCGCAGATTTGCCTCTAAAGGACAAACAGTGGGGCCCTGGGGTTTCAGTGGGTTAAGCCTCTGCCTTCAGCTCGGGTCATGATTCCAAGGTCCTGGGATCGAGCCCCGCATCGGGTTCTCTGCTCAGCAGGGAGCCTGCTTCCTCCTCTCTCTCTCTGCCTGCCTCTCTGCCTGCTTGTGATCTCTGTCTGTCAAATAAATAAATAAATAAAATCTTTTAAAAGAATAAATAAATAAAGGACAAACGGGGTTTTCAGCAGGAGATTTTCTGGCTGACTCTGTGGGCAGGGGCCTGTGGCTGAGCCCCTCCCGCCCCACGGGGGCCCATAGGGACGTGCTTTGGTACCCATTTGGGGGGGCTCCCAAGGACGAGAGGCTTCTGTCAGGTTTGTAGGATTAGCGTCCAGGGAGACAGAGCGGGTGGCGGCGACCCACCCCGACGCAGCACAGGCCTGCACCGGCTGGTTCTCCCGCACGAACAGCGAACAGCAGCGAGTCGGTACTGTGGACCCGGTCTGCGATCCATGCTGTGTTCTCCGAGCCACGCTCCCCGTCACCACGGCAATGGCTGGACGTTTCGGTAGATTCCCTGTGTGAGCACAGACGTGTGCGGCCAGCGTGGCATCGGTGGGGACCGCGAGCTGTGACATTCTTCACGTCCCCGGCAGAAATGAGCCCAGAAACAGAACACCGGTTTGCCCGAGCCCGCGTGGTTTCCGTGGGCCCTTTGGGTTGGGGCCGGGAGCTCCTCTCGGCAACGGCGCCGCGTCCGCCCCCATTTTCGTTAGAGGAGTTGTTCTTTGAATCGTTCCAAGTACATAAATGGCGAATGGTTGAATGGGGAGGGAACATGCGCCCCAGAGAAGCCGGGTCCTGGGCCGAGCCCGCCGCCTGGGGATCAAGTGTTCCTGACGCCAGAGACAGGACACCATCCTGCCCAGCAGACCACACTGGGGTCCCGGACAGGGACGCGCCCCCGTGTGGGGCCCGGAGGCCGAGTCCTGCCGCCCCCTGGTCTGGCGCGGGCAGCTGGGTCACATGATCCGCGCTCCCTTCCCTCCCCTCCCCCAACGCTGTTCCCGCCCCCCCATCCTTTCCGGTTCCACGTCGGATGCTAGGGACGCAGGGGTGAAGCGTCCACAGCCCCCGGCTCTCGGCGCACCAACGGGCACCCAGCAAGTTTCCCCAGGAGGCAGCGCGGGGTACCATGTGTGTTGTCACCATCAGCTACGGCTGACGTGTGACTGCAAAAGTATTTGCTGAATCAGCGCAAGAGAACGCCCATCCCTGGGGGCTCTGGCCAGGCACCGGCGTCCCACAGCAGCTCCTTGTGCCGGGGGCGGGGGTGCTCTGGAATCCAAAAAGGTCTGATGGCCCCAGATCTCAGCAGTCCTAAGGGAAGGCTGGGACGGCACGCACCCCCAGGGGGGCCCGTCGGAGAGCGACCCGCTGAACGGGATCCCCGTTCTGGACGAACGGACGGGCTGCCACCTCCATGCTGCCCGTCTCCGCCAGCCCGTCGTGGACCTCCCCTGCCCCGTCCGCTGCCAGGAGCGCTCCTGCTGCACCACCAGTCAAGGGGGGGGGTCCCTGTGATCCCACGAACATGAGGCGGTCACCTTGCCGGCAGTGAGGGAGAGAGAAGGATGGAGAAAGTTCCGAGGGATCCCGAGTTCCCAGAGGAGCTGTCAGAGCTCATTCTCTTCTCTGAGTCCAGGTTTCATGAGCTTATCAGGCAGAAATACTGGCAAAGTGGTCAAAAACATGTTTTTTCCTATTGGTTTAATAAGTCCTTATGATCTCCCAGATGACATTGCTTGGGGCTGTGTTTCTCTGTGGAGGACAGAGGCAAGCGGCCCCCAACAGCGCCGCAGAAAGGGGTCACATAAGCGGGAAGCCGGTCAGTGCACGCCAGGCAGGAGCTGCCCGGCCTAGCTCCTCCCCGTCCAGCGCGGTGCTGTGCCCCACATGACGCGGGCCGGTGGTCGCCCGCACGGCCGGGGTCCCGGCCCACCCCCCGGATCTGGGCACACCGGTGCTCGGCCCAGCTCCGTCGCCCGGACAGCAGCCCTCGGGAGCAGGGTCCCCTTCCCGGCGGTGTCCGCACACGGCACCGGGAAGGGGCTACGGCATGTGGCAGGGACGCTTCTTTGAGACGAGTCTTTACAGATGGAATTGAAGGATCTGAGTCTCAACTCAAATGACTTTAAATGTCAAGTCCCCATCAGACTCGAGAGGTATTGGGTGACGTAGGCCCTGGGTCATAGGGATGCCGTGTCACCATCTGGCCCCGACCCCCCTCGCGCCCCCCCTCCCCGAGCCAGAACACAGAACCCAGGCTTGCTAGGGGCTGCGTGGACCACCCCCGCTGCGCCCCCCTCTAGGGCTGCCGTCTCCACTTTCTGCGTGGGCTTGTGTCCCCTGCCCACAGGGTGACAGTTGTGGTGCACACCTGGGTAGCCTCAGTTTCCTTATCCATGCCTCCCCACCGCCCCACTGGCCTCACAGGTCCTTGTGTCAGTGGGAAGGGGAAAGAATGGCATATGAAAGACCCATGGAGTCTGTGAGGGGAGAAATGCTGCTGTTTTCCTTGTGGGCCACCTTCTAGAGCACTCCAGACGGCTCACATCCCCAGGGCTGCACCGGGAGGAAGCCGTCCCCATGGCCTTCCCCGGGAAGCCCCCAGCCCGTCTGCAGACGCCCCAGAGCTGGCTGTGTGGCTGCATACCTCAGTTTTGTTTGAATTCTGGCTGCATCTCACATGTCACGGCCCGCATGGCTTCAGTTTTCCCAGAACCGGACGCGTCAGGGAAATAGTGTTCCTCCTCCCCACAACCATGGCCATCCCCCCTGATAGTGTCCTCCTCCCCACAACCACGGCCGTCACCCCCATGACCAAACAAGCTGGTCTGACCCTTGGAGGAGAGAGGAACAGTCTGGTCCTTCCACCAAGTCTGTAAAGAAGTGGCCTGGCTTTCTGGATTGATACGGTGGCCGACTTCTTAGCCATCGGCACAGCCTCTGCCCAGCTTCCCATTCCAAGTATTTTGGGAAGTGAGAACAACTAGCATCACACTGTGACTCCGTGAATAGAAGCACGTGCTGAGCTCTGGTCACATCCCCGTGGGCACGTCACGAGTGGGTGGGAGGCAACTTCTTGGCATGTCCCTGCCCAACCATCTGAGCCCCTTGATGACAGAGTCCTCCTCAGGTGCAGGTGGAGGCTGAGGCTTCCTCCTCGCTCCTGGGCCTGACCTCGGGGCCCAGACACTGCTGCGCTGACTGAGAAGGCAGCAGCAGAGGTGGGGTCTGGCCAGCAGGAGCTCTTCCCATCCCACCGCAAGGATCGGCTCTCAGCATAGTGGCAGGAGAGGAGGTGGTGGGCAGAGGTGAGCCTCACCGGAAGGGGCAGAGTCCACAGCAAGAGCCCCTTGGAGCGGGGGCAGGAGGAAACAGCAAGACCCCTGGGGCACACAGGGACACTCGGTCCTCCATTCTCAAGAGAATGTCCAGGCGAGACAGAGTCCCTGACCACCCAAGGGGGATGAGATACTCTTGGGAGCCACCCCACACTTGAGAGCCTGTTGGGGGTCACATGAAGACTCGGGGTCTCTGCACATCCAGACCTTCCAGGCCAGGCGGGAGCTGGCACGAAGGATGAAGACTTGCTCTCCGCTGGGCCCGCTGGCTCATCCCAGCCCCCGACGGGCCTCTGCCCATTTAAAGGGGATTAAAAAAGCAGCAGAGCCAAAGTTCAAACATGAGCCTGTGGGAAAAGAGATGCTGTGGAAAGGAATGCTCTCTAAAGGATTAAAAGCCAAGTTAGCTCTTAAAAGTCCTCAACTGTACACAGAGGAGACTTCTGGAGAACATCTGCTTGTCTGTGTCGGAGAGCGACTCCTGTGACCCAGGAGCGAGGAGCCACGGAAAAAAGACAGGCTGGGGCAAAGCAAGCATCCAAGGTTTGCTCCGTGACCTGGGGCATAAGCACGAAGTACCCAAAATACGAGTGCAAGTGAGATATATATGGGAGGCTGCAAACGAAGGACTTGTCCCTGCAGAAAAGCCGTGCAGTGATGTGGGCGGTCCTCAGCCGAGGGCTGGTTCATCGGAGAAAGCAAAGAAGCAGAGTCAGAGAGAAAAAGTCGGTAGGTGGAGGATGGAGGGCAAATCCCTAATTTAGAAAGCGGGTGCGCCGGAGACGAAACCACCGTGACCAGGAGGGGACGGAAGGGGACAGATAATCAGGTTAGGATGGAAATAGGACCGGAAAGAAAACCCCCAACTAGAAACAAGACAACACTATCATGACCCACACACCCCATGGTCGTGTTTGATGTGAAAGAATGAAAGGAAGCTGCCTTGTAACAATCCGTTAAATTGGGAAGATAAGATTCAGACAAGAGGATGGGGTCCGCAAAAGCTGCGACAGCACAGGCCAGTCGCCCTCTGGAGCAGAAGGCAAGGAGGGATCACAGCCAGGGATTGGGCTGAAAAATACATTCACAACTTCAATTCTAGTTTTAGTTGTTTTTCACACCAAGGGACTAAAGAACACGGTTTTGAATTTGCAAAATTCAAATACACATTTAGAATGTGAACCACCCACAAAGCTTTCCTGCAAAAAATGGAGGATAATCTCAAGCCAATCAAAAAAATAAAAATCAGGGGCTGATGATGGAAAAGGCCATAGATAAGAAGAACCGTGGTGACCGTTGATACCAAGACATACACAGAGCTAATGTGATGTTGTTCCTATGATACAGCACGAAATCCGCGGCATATGATGTAATATACTGTGTTTACTGTGAGAAACAATTTCTGTGTAATGGCAAACTGATCTGTAATCTCTGGCTGAATTAGAAAAGGGTGGGGGGTGGGCAGCTGCCGAGTAAGAAAAGAGCCACTTAATGTCTGTCTGTGCCGTAGAGGGAGCCGTAATGACTCAAGTCATTAGACAAACAGCGTAATCATTAAGAGTGCATTAGATTAACAGAAAGGCCACCACTAATGGGAGCAAGAACACGATTTTCTCAAACCATGGCAGGAGGGAAAGCAGGTGAAATGTCGTGTGTGTGCGTGAAAAAATGACCCACGAAAGCAGCATGACCAGAAATCAGGATGGGGCACGCTGCTTATGAGGGAACCACCGTACCCGTGGTGACAATAAACATACACGGGTTAATCTCCCCGGCTGAAAGGCAGAGACTGTTGAAATCAGGCTTCTAAGGTGGTCAAATGTACGTTGCCTTCTAAAGGCGCGTCTAATGAACTAAAAGTGTTAAAGCAAAGAATAAACGACAGTGCACCCGGCCAAGGAGAGGAAAAGGAAGTCAGCAGGTAAGATGATTAGATTGGGACAGCAAGTCATATATCGATACACACAAGATCACACGAGTATATGTGATTATTGACACGTATGGATACATTGCAGTTCAAAGCAATGAACGTGTCACAGAAATGCATGGATGCACCTACATTTCTATGAGGCAAGCCCAACCTCAAATTAACAAAATGACCAGGAACACGATTTTTAGTTCAAAATTTAAACAACCCTTTAACCTGCGTTAAGGTCAAGTAAAAAGCCACCCAAAGCAACAATTTAAAAAACCAGGAAGCAAATCTTCTGAATAATAAAAATTTCATGACTGAATTTGCAGCTACATATTGAGCATTTTAACAAACGAAGAGGCTGCTTCTAATTCCCCATCATGCATGAAATCTGTGCAGAAGAATCCATAATCCAGGTTGTGAGCTGAACTTGCACAGAAATGTGGCGACCTTCTTTTCCAGTCTTGTTACATCTATTTAAAATATTGCAAAATAATAATAATAATAATAATAATAATAATAACCCTATCAGCCAGTACTTTCCCACAATGTTTTGGTCGGGGCAGGGCATGAAATGTGAAAGACGGTGTGTAGTCAAGCTCATGCAGCCATGTTCAGGGCCTGAAGTCAGTCTGCTGGCGCAGCACCTGTCACCTAACTCTCTGTGCCTCACCATCAACATCTGGGAAATGGGCGGAATGGCGCTCCTCGCCTCCTGGGCTGCCTTAGGATTGAAGGGGTTTGACCAGTAACCTCAGAGCAGAGCCGGCACATCCCAGATGGCCGAGTCCACCTGTCCTTACTGTTGAATCACATTCTGCATGTTCTGAGGCTGATACACGGTGTGTTTGCAGACACGGTGAAATATTCGTGTCTTTAGAGAATTTAATTTTTAAATCAGGAAGAATGAAAATAACCTAACTTATGGAGAAGCCACCCTCAAGAGGAGAGGAGAAAGAGGCTAAACATGAAACAGGAATATTAGTGAATTTTTTTTTTAAGATTTATTTATTTATTTATTTATTTGAGAGAGAGAGAGAGAGAGAGAGAGAGCGCGCTCGCGTGAGCACCCATGCATCCAGGGTTGGGGAGGGGCCGACAGGGAGAGAATCTGAAGCAGACTCTGGGCTGAGCACAGAGCCTGACACGGGGCTTGATCCCATGACCCTGAGATCACGATCTGATCTGAAATCAAAGTCGGATGCCACCCAGGGGCCACGCAGGTGCCCCATCAGTGAACTTTTAAAAAGAAAGACATGGACGTGATCCTTCACTGCGTAACGGCAAAACCACAAAGACGCACTCTGATCTCTGTCATGTGCAAATTTTTTGTTAGAAAATAAGTCTGATAGGAAGGAGGGAAAACCAGCCAGTATTGGGGTCTCAGATCATTCAAGAGTGCATACACAGCTTGTGTACTGATCACCACGTCTGTAGGGTTTCAGTACTTATATGATTTCCTGGGGTGCAAATTACCATCATAACTAAGGAGTAGAAAGGCATTAACATCCACCAGTAGAAATCCCAGACAGAGATGGCTTACCAGGCACGGTCTTTAAAACATTAACGTGCAGGTGTCCTTTCCCCAAATACTGGGAAACCGCCCAGTTCATTTTAGGGACTAGTGAAACCCTGATGCTGGAAACCTCCCCAAGGGTAGGAGAGCACACATGGAACCACTGTGTTCTGTGAAGATTCAGTCTGTGATACGGGACTGGCACCGTGCTGGGCACTGAACTGGTTCAGCAAAGTGCCCGTGAGGCCCTCGTGTACTGTGCATTGCTTTGAGGTTGTGGATACGTCAGGGGATCCCTGCTCCCTGGAATGTGCAGGCATGACTGGGACACATGTCACCTGTCCCTACATCAAGCAACAGTGTGCTGAGTCCTGCGGTCCTTTGACACAACACAAAAGTAGATTTATGTAAGAAAGAAAAATATGTTGTTAATATTTTAGAGTCAGGAAGGATGACCAAGCCCAAAGGATGGTCAGATAAAAATGTGCTGTCAGTGAGCAGATGCTGAAAAGGCTCTGGGCAGGTGCCACACTGGTTCCTAAGGAAAACACCAAACCACCCACAGCATCAGGACCAGCAGAGCTCCCGGCCAACCTGGAGGAGAAGGCAGGCCCCCTGGAGCCTCTTGTCCACCTGAAATGAATGCCAGCGTGGCCCTTAGAGCCGGACCCCTGCCCTGTGCCCATCAGGACTGAGGCTGGCAGTGGGTGCAGGCCTGCAGCCGTCCCCACGATGACCTTCTGGAAGATCTGGCAGATGCAATCACCTCATTATTTGGTATGAGAAAATGCAATGTTTATTACTCACTGATGACGTAAACAGGTGCTTCCAGAATTCTGCAGGAGCCGCTGAGGTGCCTTGGAAACTAGTTGAAGAGCTTATTAAATTGGACAAATTATGAATACAGAAGGTTCTCTACTTGTGTTCAGCCCTAAGTTTTCACAGACACAAACAAGTGGTGGTCTAGATCAGAGGTCAGCAAACCGAGGTCAAATCCGGCCCACGACCTATTTTCATAAATAAAGTTTTATTGGAACCAGCCTTGTTTCACTCAGACGCTCCAGGGCTGCCTCTGTGCCGAGGGGGCAGAGCCAGGTGGTCGCAGGAGAGACCTTCCGAAGCCGAAACTTGCACTGCTCGGGCCTTGCCGGCGTGAGTTTGCCCGCGCCACGAGGCCGACGCAGGTCCTCCGAGCCGGTCTGCCGGGCGAGGACTCAGCAGGCAGAGGAGCGCGACCTTGAGGAAGTGAGCGCCGGAGAGCTCGCATGCGGACTCGAGGAAGAAACCTGCCTACCCGGCCAGGGGAGAGGCGCGGCAGAAGCCAGTTGTGTTCTCCTTTCCGGCACATAGGTTTCAGGAGAGTCGTGGTTTCATAAAATATGGAAGTAAAATAAACCCGAGTAAACACGAGGAGGGCAAGGTCTCTGCGAAACGCAGCAGGAAACGCATGAGACACTTGAAGTAACTTCGGCAAGGAGAGGCTGGTCCCCTGAGTAAAGATAGTGGCAGAGTCTTACGGGGAGAAGTTTAAAGAGATTGGGATGAATAAGCAAAGAGCTGCCACATACTTGGTTAAAGTCCATGCGTGCCCAAGCCCGTGCGGTCGTCTGTGCTTTCAGATACAATTTTTAGATTTAATGCAGTTTCAGTCCAGTCCCTGATGAAGATTTACGCACATCACACGTGATTTTCCATTTTAGCTGGGCGTGTAGACACGTCCCAATGTAGGAAGGCTTTGGGACAGAGGTCACCCTGGTACCCTCGTCCCACTGGTGTGCGCCTGGGTGTGCAGGGGAAGCGTGTGAGTGGCTGAGCCCCGGGCTGCCCCCCACCAGGTACCCGCCTTGTCCTTGATACAGGGACGGAGTTCGTCCAAGTCATGAGGACACACTTAAAACCTGAGAAAATTTGGTCTTCCTACTGTGACTTTCTGCCCCACGGAGCAGACCACGTGGCCCTGAGGGGAACCCTGGCATCGGGGCGAGGGGACTGTGGGCTACACTGACTGGTGGGGAAGGGACGGGTCCCCAGTGGCAGGTAGGGGAAGACAGGCTTCATATTTGGGGACAGCTCACGCTGGAGTGTTACCGCTCACCACAGGGCACCCCAAACTCCCGGGAGATGGTGGACCGCGCTACGGCGCCTGAGTGTGGGACAGCTGGAGGAAGTGTGGGAGGGAGTCTGGGTGTGGGCCGGGGACAGGGATGTGTCCGAGTAAATCCAGAACAGCCGGGGACACCCGGACACTAGTGACACATGCTGAGCCGCTGTGGACGCGTGTGCACAAATTCACCAGTTCATGCCCACATCCGCACGTGAGCTGCGGGCTGCCATCGCCCGCGTCTCAAAGGAGGACACGGAGCCACAGAGGGGCCGAGTCATGCTCCTTGTCAGCCATGGCTGGTTGCCAAACCACGTAGGGGAGGGACGGCACATGGACGGAGATGAGTATAGCCTGTGAGAGATGAGTATAGCCCACAGGTAGAGAGTTCATAAAACCCCAAATGGGAATAACCAAGGAAAGTAGGAAGAGACACGTCGGGCAGCGACGGCCGACGCACGAAGGAGGCGCTTCTGCGCTGTTTGCTTTAATCCCATCCAGTGTCCTTCCGAGGCCTCACGAGGGGTCGGGGAGAATGTAGACTCGCCCGTCTTTCTGGAAAGTGCTCAGGGGTAGGCGTCAAGAGAAGCAGAAAGACACGCCCAGGCCCCCGGAGGGCAGTGGCAGTCGCTCCAGAGTGAAACGCGGAGTCACGGCACGAGCAGCCGTCGCTGTCCCGCGGGACCGTGGGTGTCCGGCCACGAGCCATGGAAGCCCACGTCTACTCGCAGGATGGCCGCAGCCGGAAGCAAAGCCATGGCAGGTGGGGGCGGCCCAGAGCCCACCCGCTGACGAACGGTTGGCAAACTGTGGTCGAGCCGGTCCCGGGCTGTCGTTCAGCCAAAGGACAGGCCTTCGACGGGCCACAGTATGGACCAGCCCAGGATGCGTCGCACACGGCACAAGAAGCCAGACACAAAAGCCACGTGCAGTGTGACTCGTGTGTAGGAAACATTGAGAAGAAGCAGATCCGTGGAGGCAGGACGTCTGGCGAGGGCCGCGGGGGCTGGCGGAGTGTGGCAGTGACCGCTGACGTCTCGGGGCGGCTCCTGGGAGTGAGTCTTCCACACGGGCCATGGCGTTGGCCACACAAAGGCGTGGGCCTCACCCTCTGAAAGTGTGATTGTGTGTCGTGCCTGCTGGATCCCAGTGAAGCCGCCACGAGCCGACAGGAAGACAGACGTGTCCCTAGGACCAGTCCTCTGCCCAGTCCCCCGGCTCCTGGACGGACAGTGCCCGCAGGCACCGCCTGGTCCCGCTCAGAGGCCCTGACCTGGCCGTGCAGAGGTGACCTCCCCACCGTGAGTGGACCCAGGAGAGAGACCTGGGAAGGGGTCTGATCCCGAGCTCCCGAGCACGCCGGACCCGCCCTCGCCGCTGCGGACGGCACGCTCTCAGCCAGAGCGTGTCTGGCTCTGTGAAGTGTAGCTCCCGCCCACTCTGTCATCTCCGTGTCCTCTTGATCCCACCGCCCGTGAACGTGGGCCACGGGTCTGCTGTGGGCGGCGGGGGGCTGAGGCCGGCTGCTCTGATGCTGCCAGCGGCCCTGCCCCAGATTAGCACAGGCGAGGGACGGACTTCAAAGCTGGCACTGCCTTGGGGCGGGGACAGAGAGGATAGGAATCTGGTAGCAAAGCTTTCCTGCGGTTGTCAGCGCCCCCTTTGGAAACGCCGCCCCGGCAGCCAGGCTTTAGGGAGGGGGAAAGTCAGTCCGTCCTCCCACAGGTAGAGGGCTGGAGGGGACCCGCCGGGGCACGGGGACACTTCCCTGGAGAAGCCGGGCAGCACGTGGGCAGGAGGTCGCGGGGGTCCCAGCGTCCCACGGACAGGGCAGAGCCGTCACCTCCCAGAATCCTGTGTTAACAGCATGGAGTCCAGGGACCAGTCCGTCGGACTCCCCAGCAGAGCAGACAGAGCTGGTGGCCTCTGGGGGGTTCTGGGGCCCAGAGCCTGGCTCAGGGTGGAGGGCCTCACCCTCCAGCTAGATGCTAAGTGGGGGTTTCCTCTTAGAGCAGAGCTGGTGTTTGAAGGACCCTCTGTGCCTGGGGAAGGGGGCTGTCACCGTGTGACCCCGAGGGGCCCGCACATGGTCACGAGCCCCAGGCTCTTCCCTCTGGGCTCTGCCCAGCCCAGAGAGGCCGGTGCTTGTGGTGGAGGCCAGGACGGGGCTTACCACAGTCAGAGGGAATCAAGGACCTTCCCTGAACGTCACCGCAACTTTTTAGATTTTAGATTGTGGTATGGCTCTGAGTAGGGACGGGCACGCCTCAAGCGTGCAGCCGCACAGGTGGTGACGTCGTGACCTGCGTGAACTTCCCCGGGTCACAGTGGAGCATTGCAGGCCCGTGCGGTCCCCTTCTGTCTCCAGAGTTCGGGACCTGTGAGGCGGGAAGGGCGGGCACAACTCTGCCGTCCCTGCTCTGGGGAGGGTCCCCTCCCTCACCGCTCCCAGCAGGAGATGTGCAGACCCCCAAGTTGCTCTCTAGGAGAAGGGGTCCCGGCAGATGGGGGTGAGCACACACCGCCCCCCGGACATCGTCTGCGCCGGTGCCCTTTATTAAGTAGAGCGGGACTAACACGGGGCTCCTGACAACGGGGCACCCACACTCCCCAAACGTGTTGTTTTAAGGCGAATTCACGAGCTCAGCTGGTCCGTAGGGTGCCTCGGTTTTCCGTGCTGCATAATGAGTCACTGCGAACAGCGACGAGGACGGCACACGTGTGTCCTCTCCCCGCTCGGTGGCCGGAAGCCCAGCAGGTGTGCCCAAGGCCTCAGAGGGCTCCCAGGTGTGGGCGGGGCAGGGTTTCACCCACGGCTCAGGGAAGAGTGTTCTCTGTGGCCATCGGCTGGGGGCTGCTCCCAGCGCCCGCCCTGCATCCCCTCCAGCCCTTGTCCTGTTACTTGCAGGATCCCACCGATGGCTTCCTCACAGGGACACCGTCTCTGAGTTCTGCTTCCCATTGGTAAAAAGTAGAGTAAGAACTTGAAGGTCCTTAAGAAGCCGGAAGCAGGGTCCTCCTGGACCTTCAGAGCCTCTTTCTCCTGCAACCCGGGCTGTGTGCCGGCTGCCCTGCCCGGCCGGGGAGCGAGCCACCTTGAGGCTCGGAGGGCTCAGGCCCTGTGGGAGCGATTCTCTGGGATGAGGGCGGCCCCAGCTGATGGTGGGAATTCTCAGTGAGAACGAGCTTCCTTGGCAGACGTCTGCCCCCGGTGAGGTCCCTTCTGAGACTGGAGAGACCAGCTTCCTTTCTCTCCTCGGGCGGCCCCTGTGGACCCACAGGACCCTGGACAGCAGCGCAGCCGCACAGGAGCGTGTCGCGCTGAAAACGGGGCCCTGCGATCCTCCCAGCTCACTGGACAGCAGCCCGTCTTCACACCCTCACTCCTGGGCAGAGGGAACACTTCTCAGCTGATCCCTTTTCACGTTCCCATTTAGTGGATGCAGAAACTGAGCGTGTGGGGAGCGGAGCACCTTTCCGGAGTCTGCACAAGCAGGAATAGCCCAGACCACGTTCTTTATAAAACCCCACATCTCACAAGTAACGAAATCCGGGCAGGAGGTGGCTGTTCCTGGGCCGTGCTCTGCAGGAAGGGGACGGGAGGGAGCTCCGGTGGAGCCGGTTCTGGGTGAGGACCTGCCTGGGACGCTGGAGGGAGAGGAAGGGAGCTCTGTGCCTCGTGGCACAGAAGGGCTGCACATTCGGTGCCGGCCCGTGCTCCCCTGAGGCCCTGGCTAGAGCCGCTGGCTGCTTGCCCCCAGGATGTGCGTGTCCAGGTGCTGCGTCCCTGCGGCCGGGCTTAGTGGCCGGTGTCCCACGGGGTGACGCAGGCAGCCTCTGCAGCGGCTGAGATGCAACAGAGGACGGGTGCCGGTGCTCCGAGGGACTAGCAAGGATACAGGTTGAGACGTGGGGGAGGGGCTTGTGGTGGCTCCGCCCACGCCCCAGGCTCCCCTCCCAGCCTCTCTGCCCTGTTCTCCCGTCTCTGTGCCCCTCTCTCGTGCCTTCTCTGCGGCATCCGCACGCACGCCGCCCTTCACCCCTCTGCGTGTGCTCATCCCTTCATCCCTGCAGCTGCCATCTGTGCCCACGGCAGGCGAGAGTGGAACCAGCCAGCTCAGGGGACCTGCCCCGCTCCTGTCCTGGGACCACCCAGTGTGCTGTGCAAGTGGGAGTTCGACGAGCGCCCACACGTGCCGACTCTGAGAGTCAGTGAGTCCCGGCCCTCGTGTGTGCCGCGGGCGGCCCTCCCGCCTCTCGCTAGGTCCTAACCCGCTCAGCAAGGGGCCAGTCTCACGCCCGATCTGCCCACGCCCCGGGAATGGTGGGTGGCGCACAGGCCTTGTGGACGGGGGTTGTGGGCCCCGGGGTCAGCTGGCCTCTCCCGTTGGCGCCTCAGGCCCGTCAGTGCTTTGGGGCTGACGACACACAGCAGCGTCCAGAGGCTCACGCTGGGCACCGGGGTTTACCGTGATGCTTACGAGGCGGAAGGGATCGCGGTGAGGCCATGACAGGGACGGGTGACCCAGCCCAGTGACCTTAGCACCTTGTCTGGGCTGCCCTGTGCACCAGGCCCTGCCACCCCCTCACCGAGACACCGTGTGGCCTCTGCAGGAACAGCTCCGGGAAGGCCCAGCCAGCACCGTCCAACAGCCCGCAGCCCGGGACACGCTCCCCAGAGCTGACAGGCCCGCCGTGTGTCACATGTCCTCACAGCCGGCTGCCCTGGTTTGGGAGACATTTCACAGAGGACGGGGGCCCAGCACCTGGCCCTGGGGGCTGTGGGCTCCGGGGGGCGAGCTGCTTGTCTCTGTGTCTACTAAGTGCTCCAGAAGCAGCAAGAGCAGAACGTGAGCCCTCAAGGCTCCTGGGAAGCAGTGGCCTGGTTTTGACCCCAGGACCCGGGGAGGGGGCAGGGGGGCACTGGTCCAAACTCATTCTTGGGCTGGAGCAGGAGGGACCTCCGAGCCTATCCTCTGCCGGCACTGGGAAGGCCACCTGCTCCCACCCACACGGCCCTCCTGCCCCCTGGGCCAGCGCTGGAGCCTCGTCCCCACGAGAGGCCGGGACCTCACGTCCCCTGCGAACCCCCACCCAAGCACCCTGCAGCATGAGCCCAGGACGCAGCAAGTCACAGGCCTGGGGGACAGACGGACAGGGAGCAGATGCAGCGAGTGAGCGCAGGGAGCTTCAAGCTCACCCCCCACCCACCCAGACGCCCCTGCCCAGATGTCTGAGTGGAGGGTGTACACAGGGCGCGCCTGAGACCGCGGCCTCGCTGCATTACCAGAACAGCTGCCCTGGGCCACGTCACGCTGTTCTGAGTTGTTGTTTTTAAAACCCAACAGCAAACCACGGCCATTCCAGCCGCTCTCGCGAGCTCGGGTTGGGGGAGGACGTGGGGTCCAGTCTTCCTCGCGGACTGGCCGCACAGCCGCAGGGACGGTCCCGGAGAAGAGACACAGATGGCGGGACTCGGGAGGGATGACGGCAGCCTTTCCAGAAGCTCCTCCTGGTTGTGTCTTTATCTTCCCCATGGCAACGGCTCTCGTTGTCCCGAGCCAGTCAGCACAGGCTGCCTCCCGCACGGCTCACGGAGCCCATGTGTCTGCTGTTTATCAGGACCTTTTGTTCCGGACTCTCAATCCGGAACACCGCGCTCCTGCGTGCAGAACACTCGTCCCAACCCAACGCCGAACACGGGCTTTAATGAGGAGCGGAGACCATGGTCGCTGGACTCGCAGGGCCTGGGGAGTTTTGTTTTGTTTTTTAAACGATGCTTTGCAGCGGTCAGATACTGCAAGCAGCCCGCCTGTCCCCGCGGAGAACACGTGCTTTCCGGGGTGGGTGGGATGACCCATTGGGACTGGACCCCGATGCACCCCCAGCACCGCTGCAGGGTCGGCGAGAACCTCCTGGGGCCGACGGGGCTCAGGAATTACCTGCTCGGGACCCTTCCCCAGGGAGACAGGTTGTGGCTGGAGGGACCCCACCTGCTGCCCGGGGGCCGCGTACAGGTGACGAGGGGTCTCCCAGTGAGGGCGTGTTCTCAGGAGGTGGGGTGTTCACAAGGACTGTCCAAAAGCCTGAGATGGCCCTCGTGGTGGTCCCTCCAAGCCAAGGGCCATGGGCCAAGCTCATCCCTGAGCTGGTGGCAGCCCCTCATGTGGGGGTGACTCACTTTGTTGTCACTTTGTTGTCACTCTGTTGTCACGGGAACTCACTTTGTCTCTCCGGGTGAGGGGCACCTTCCAGGATGCGACAGAGCAGGTTTTCCTGAGGAAGGGGGCCGGAGGCCAGTGAACCCGGCCAGCGACATTCCTCCCCGGGCAGAGGCCCACACACCATCTGTTTCCGTGGAGCCGTGACGGCTGGCACAGGCCCTGAGATGGGCCGCCACCGAAGCTTCCTGAGCCACGGACGCGTCTGGCTTTCCCGGGGCCGGAAGGGCTATGCTGGCTTCTGCCCACGTCGGTGGGGACCCCGCTGGAGGCCTCACCGGACCCTGATGCCACAGCCCCAACTGCAAGTGCAAGTCCCTGTCACAGGCCTAGGGAGGGGCCGTGGGCTGGGCCAGGACAGTGGGCGTCAGGCTGCGGGTCCCCTCCTGGGGTCAGGCAGAGGCTGGGGCAGCAGGGCCCAGACTCTGTCCCCTGCAGGGCACCCTCTCTGTGCTGTGCTCCCACCCCGGGCCTCGAGGCAGGAGGAAGGGGACAGGCAGGCACTGAGGATGGAAGCCAGGTCTGCGTCCACGTCTGTCCAATGTGCTGGGCTCCGGGCTCCTCCGTCCGGTCCAGGTCGGCCTTGGTGGGGACGCCCGGTGCTCACTGAGGACACCTCTGCTCTGCCGCGCTTGGTGTCTGTGCCCCTGTCTGCCCAGTGGCAGGGACCATGAGGCCGGCATGTGTGTAGGAAGATGGGGAGCACCAGGGTGGGGCAGGGGTCCTCTGGGACAGGGAAAGGACCCCCCCACCCCCACTGGTCAGGCCGCTGAGTAACCGGCTGGTCCACTGAAGTCGGCACAGATATGCGTGGACTCAGGACAGGCGTTAAGAGTGCGAACTGCGGGAGTGGGGACTGTGGAGCTGCAAAGCTTACAGGTGGGGGGCTGGGGGCAGACAGCACCCTGGTCCTGGGCTCGCGCCCCTGGGCTGAGCTCCGGCAGCAAGGCCAGTGTCGTTCCTCACACACAGCTTTGCTCCGAGGCTGTAAACCTCAGAACCCTTCCGACCTCGGCCCACCAGTCAGGAGAGGAGGGGACCCCTTGCCGCCTGGGTCCCATCTCACAGGGGACACGAGGCCCAGCTTCAGAGGGGTCAGCCTGGCTCACGGGCCCGCAGGTTTGTGTGAGACTGGGAGAGGATGCCTCACTGGGTGCAAGTCAGATGTGGCCTCCCCCTTGGGTGGGACCTGCCGCCCGTCATCCCAAGTTCTCAACCTTCCAGGACCCCTTCCCCTGCAGATTCTCCTCCAGCCCCTGCTAGACGGGCGTGTTGTGTCCTGGCACAGGGTCCCAGGCTTGCCCCTCTGCCTGGAGCTCCATGTCCTTTCACTTCGAGTCTCCTGGGTTCCTAGTCAGAGCTATTTTCGTAATTAAAATATCTGCACTGGGAAATGCCGGAGGCCAGTGGCTGTGTTACCTGAAATCCACAGTTAGTGGCCAAGCATGTGGCAGGAGCCTCCGGGAGGAGGCGCCCACCCGGGTGATGGTGGCCGTGTCGTCCTGTCCCCACACAGCAGAGGGCGGCTGCCCGCAGAGCCCGGTTCCCAACACCGCTGTCCGCCCTCCAATCCATGGGTTCCAGGCCCCATTCCCGCTGCCCCACCAGGGTCCCCGGTGGCCAGGCATCCATCTACCGTTGTCCTTGAGGCCGTGCCCCTGGGACACCCTGTCCCTCCAGCTGCCTGGCCCCAGGGACGGTGGGCAGGCCCCAGGCCCATGGCTGCTGTGGACGCCCTACTCCCATCCATGCCCGGGACCCGGGCTCCGATGTCCGGGGAGGAGCAGGGTCACTAAGCTCCAGAAGGCCGGCCGGGCCCAGCACTGACCACCCCAAGCCCCGAGGAGGAGTGTCACGCCTCCCGGTCTCCACGGCAAGGAAGCCTGATTCCTGTCTTATCTCGAGGACATGGGGGCTGGGGAGAGGGGTGCCCCCGGGCCCTGCGGCAGCACCCCAGCTCACTGGTCCACAGGGGGCAGCTGACCTCCCAGAGCGTGACCCTGCCGTGGAGCCGGCTCTGCGTGCTGATGGACGTGGGGCCTCATGGAGGAGGCATCCTCGCAGCGCGTGAACACGGGCCTCCCTCCCCGTAGGCACGCCCAGTGTCACCCCGCGGCCGCCGGGACCTCCCAGTTTGGGAAGCGCTCCTGCGGCCCCGATCCCAGGGTGGGGCGGGGGGGCTGCTGCTGACATCCGCAGAATGAATGAATGAACGAGTGACCGTGCAGGTGCGGACCTGCAGGGGTCCGGGCGCCCGCAGGGGTGGGGGTGAGGGGCGGCCTTGCGGAGATGAAGGGTCACGCGTCGGGCTGCACGGCCTGCGCTCCGGGAGAGGAGGGCACCATGCACTGGGTCTTCTGGAGTGAGGTATGGCCCCCGCTGCAGCGCTGTCCCAGGGGCCCCCATCCCAGCCTTGGGGACGGGGGCTGTGGGTGTGGTGAGTACAACAGGAGGAGATGATGTGTCGCCACGGAGGCTCTGGATGCCAGCATGTCACCAGGGTGTCCCCAGTGTCACAGGGGAGTGACCGCTGTGGAGACGGGCGAGGGGCCGCGGCCGCTGGGGACAGTGAGGGAGTCCTCCGGCCCCTTAAAGTCTCGGCCTTTGTCTAGAGCGGTGGTGCGGCCTGGTGGCCGCGTCCTGGGCATGTCCGCTGCCAGCGGGGGCCCTTGGTGTCTGCGGGGCTGACGCTCTCTTCTCTCTGTTCCTCAGGTCTCCTGACAGACGCAGCCCCAGAGGGGCCCCGGGAGTGGTCTTGACTCCCTGGAGAGTCCACAACTCAGCCACGGTCCTCTGTCCGCTGTGGACTCAACCCGTTCTCCACCATCTGCCCACCCTCCGTCTCTCTGTAGCCCGTCAAGGACAGCCTGCTTCCTCGGGGGTCGCGAGCCGAGTGTGTGCACCGCGGTGAGGAGTGTGGCCTGGGACACCCAGCGGGGGCCGCGCCAGCTGTCCGTGGGAGCCTGGGCTCACCCACCGTCCCTGGCCGCGGCCCGGGCTGTGCGCGCCGAGGAGGACGAGGGCGCAGCTGCAGAGGACGGCCGCCCAGCCAGCCCGGGAGAGGAAGACCACGCCAGGCCCGGGGGAGGACTGGCCCTCGGGCACAGAAAAGGCCTCTCCGTGTGCCCCAGACTGTCCGAATCACTTTTATTTTCGTATTTCAGTATACTCAATAGACCAAAGAGAAACATCTATTTTAACTCGGACTCGCCCTGGCCATCGGAGTCCCCAGGCTCAGCCGGGGCCCGTTGGGGCAGAGACATGGCGGCGGGGCGCGGAGGGCGGCCCCGGCAGAGGCCTTGCCGCCACGGACACCGCGGGGCGCGCTGAGAGGGGCCGAGCCGGCGGAGGACGCCGCGGCAGCCCCCGGGGCCCGGCCGGCGATGCCCCCACCCACACCCGGCCGCGGGCCAGTGAGGCTCGCCGGGGACACAGGGCACCGCGCTCCCGCTCCCTGTACCTAGCTGGACTGGACCGACTAAAACCACGTTCTGTTTTAACCAGTTAAACACGCCTCTCTGCAGCTCATCTCCGGTAGTGGGGTAATCCAGTATCCGCCAAGAGCATGTTGGGTCTCCCGTGACCGCTGTCCGCTCGACACAACCATTTAGCTCCAGAAAGCAAATTAAAGAAACCTGAAGTAACACTTGTTTGAAAGAGATCATTAAATGTATTTTGCAAAGCCTAAAGTTATATATTTAACAGTTTTTATATGTTGTATATTTGTAGAAAATCCTATTTAACAATTAATGTGGTAGCCCCCCGCCCCGGGCCGGCCGGCCACGCAGCGGGCGGGGCGCCCGTGTCTCCAAAGGGCTCGGGGCGGGGGCAGGGGGCCGGCGCGGAAGGGCAGGACTCCGGGGACAGCGGCCGAGGACGCGCCTGACGTCACGGGAGCCGTGGCGGGTGCCCAGGGGGGAGGTGGCCGTCTGCACCCGCCTGGGGCCCAGCTCGCTGAAGGGCGAGTGCGCCATCTCTCGGTCACGCTGCTTCCGACGGGTTCCATGGCCCTTTCCCTGCCCCTCCCCGACGGGCAGACCCTGAGGCCGCGGCCCCAGACCTCCTCTCCCTGTCCATGTCCCGCTCCCTCTCGGTCTTCATGTCTGGTGGCAGAGGGGCTGCCGCAGGCCGCCCTGCAGGGAATGGCAGGTGCCTGACCTTCCCACGCCCTCCCTGGAGCACGGGGCGCTGGGCCCGGGGACGAGGGGACAGTCCGCGTCTCTGTCCCTGGGCCGGGCCGCGGTCCCACGGGGTCCTTCATTCTCCTGAGTTTGTGCTGAACTATATACTACCTGACGGTCCAATTAACAGGCCCACTATGCTAGTTCTATGCTACTAAAAAAAAAAAAAAAAAAGAAAAAGAAAAGTAAAAAACATAATAATAAGTATATAGAAGCTGTCCCAGCAACCCATAGACTGAAGATAGGAGAGAAGACCCACTTATTTAAGACCCGTTTCAATGTCCATGAGTATTTAATTTCCCTTTCAGGTCGCCACACAAGCAGACGTCTGAGTGTCCTGGAGGGAAGGACAGGGCGGGTGCGGGTTTCCCAGTGCAGATGGGGCGGGAGCCGTGAGGGGGGTGTCTCTGCCGCCTCCCTGAGCCTGTGTCTTCCCACGGTGAGTGTAGACCAGAGGCAGATGCCGGAGGTTTAAGATGTTATAGCGTTTTTTCCCTTGTTTTACAGTATTCAATTTTGTGTTGATTCAGCTAAATTATGAAAATAAAGAAAAAATCCTTTGGTAAGCATGGCTTTTGTTCACGGGCTGGGGTGTCCTGGGTTGGGGCCGTAGCAGGAGCGGCTGGCAGGGACCTCCTTCCCGAGCCTGCCCAGGGGCTCCCAGAAGCCTGGCCCGGGCGAGCGGACCCTCCCCCGCCCCTGTGTGAGCACCCACCCCTCGCACGCAGAGGCCAAGTCCCAGACACAGAAGCAGAACCCAAAGGAGACCCGCGTCGAAAGGACCCGCTTTCCAGGAAAACCTGCTCCCATCTGCAGATGGATCTTTGGCTTCGGACCATTTCTGCCGCCCAGAGTCCTCCAGCTGAACCTGGGTGGGATGGGGAAGCCGCATCTGTCCGTTTCCGGCGGTCCCTTATAAAATATGAGCCCTGGGAGCCATGGCTGGGAGGGTCAGCCAAGGGCCGTCTGAAGTCTGTGCCTGATTTTAAGGAGACGTCCCTGGCCTTTGGTGCCATCGTGGCGGCCACAGAGCGGGCTTGTCCTGGGGGGGAGGAAGGGGGCAGACTGCAGGCCCAACAGCGGCCACAGGCCCCCCTGGGCAGCGGGGACACGCTGTGGGGGGCGACCTTCTGCTCTGCCATCAGAGCATGGGACGGGGCAGGCCAGCTGACCAGGACGTGTGCCCCCACGCCTCCTTCCTCCGTCTATGCTGAGTACAGCCGAGCTGGAGGTGCCCAAGGGGGCCCGTCCACAGGGAGGAAATGTGGTTGGAGCAGGGGCTCCTGGGAGGCTTGGCCACCTGAGCTGTTGGCACCAGGGCGCCCGACATCACTGGGTGCGTTGCAGGGAAATCCGCAAACCATGAGGCTAGAGGAAAGGATAACACGCGCCGTGAGCACCAGGGTCCGTTCAGAGAAGGATGGTCGCCTCCAGCCTGAGCCAGGAGGGTATCAGACAGACCGCCGGAACTCTCAGATCCTGACCTTCACCTAAGCACGGCTCTCCCCTCGCCCCGAGCCAGTGCACCTCGTGGGGACAGTTGTCCTGTGAGTCCGTCTCCATGACGGGGGGAGACCCACCAAGCCTGCAGCCCCGCAGCAAAGGCTTCTGTGAGGAAGTAAGCCTGTGTCGTCTCCTTCCATCCGTCGCTGGCTTGAGCCGTTGGCCTCCGTCTGCTCATATAGCCAGCGGGACGGTCATGATTGCTGCCCACTCCCAGGCTGGAGAAAGTCCTCTCTGCCCGAATGAGGTGTGTGAGGCCCACCTCACTGCTGTGGGCACGGCCGCATGTGGTCTGCCCTGGAGCACTCCCTCTGTGGTGCCCCGTCCCTGTGCCGTGGGCAGGAGGGGCAGAGGGGCACGGAGGCTGCCGCAGGACAGCCTCACACACCGCGGCCCCTTGTCTGCCTCCGACCAGGTGCTGACGTGAGCCTGGGCAGCAGGAGAGTGGGACGGCGCCTCTGCCTACCAACCAGGGTCAGGCAGGACCCCGTGGCCAAGTGTCACCCCGTAGCCCCAGACAGGGGGCCCTCCTGTTCCAGCCCAGCTCCTGGACAGGCCAGGCTGAGAGTGGACATGCTCAGCCTCCGGGGCAGAGAGTGCATCTGTGGCCTGAGTGGTGTGTGCGTGCCGGCGTGTGTCCACGTGTGTGTGTCCACAAGGCCCCTTCTCACCACGACCTTCATGCTGAGAACCTTGTGAGCCAGGGTTCCAAGGACGAGCCCTCCACGACTCCTGACCACAAGGACCGCCAAGGTCAGGGACCTCAAGGTCACACTCAGAGGTGTCCACCCAGAGAGCTGCTGAGATGGGCTCTCCCGTGGTGGCCGTACCCTCAGAAGCTCGGGCTGTCCAGCCGACGTTGCCAGCCCGTCAGGTGCCCCCCCCCACCCTGCGTGGCTGCGTCCTCTCCTGCCGGGAGTCCCGTCCTGCTGGCATTCAGGAGGCGACCACTTGGCCATCCTTGTCCTGAGTGGCCGTCACCCTGAGAAGCTGGGGCCCGTGGAGAGTGTGCTTCTCTCGACAACTCCTCGCAGGATGGGAAGACCCGGAGCGTCTCAGGGTGCCGGGCTCAGCAAGAAGAGGTGGGGTCTCCGCGTGCCTCCCACCCCAGCCCCAGCTCTTCTGCCCTGAAGGTGGTCCCAGGTCCCAGCAGGACCAGTAAGCAGGGCCCTGCGTGGCTGTGTGGGGTCCACGGACGGCCCCAGGGAGAAGTGATGCTGGGGCAGGGGGGATGGGCCATTGCCGCTCAGCAGAGAGGTCACGGCAGGAGAGCAGGGGTGGGGGAGATGGGGTGAGGGGCCATGGGTGAGGAGCCGGCCAAGGTGGGACCGGGGTTGGGACCTCCAGTGGCCGGGGGAGAGCACCCCGCCATCCCCACGCACACGTGTCCTAAAGTCCCCACATCAAGGTCCGGCTGGCGGCCTGCGCCCCTGTGCCCACCCAGCCCTCCCCAGCCCCTCACCATGACTCATGGACGGCCTCCCCACCAAACAGAAAGTCCATGAGGCCACACATCACACGGTGCTATCCCTGACCTCTTGCTGGCACGCAGGGTGAGGAGGGACGTGTGGACATGGGGGACAGGTTGCAGGCAGATCAATGCACCTACGGCCCTGCCTCCCGCAGGCCCTTTGCTGGTGCTGTGTTTGCCGGTGGCAGCGTCTCCACACGGCCTCAGTCTCTAAACAAGGTCCCAGCAGTTTGCGTGTGAGCCTCGTGGTCTGTTTCCAGATGTCCGTGTGTCTGTCTGTCTCTTAGTCCCCATCCCCAGCGGCCTCACACCAGCACCTGACCACTCAGTCTGTGTGTCTAGCACCGGGCACCAGCTGTGCCTCGGAGAAGTCCCATGGACGTCCCTGGTTCTAGGTGTCCCGTTCCTGTGCTGGCAGGTCCACGTCTGTGGGCTTGTGCATCGCGTCCGTCCAGCTGTCGCCTCCTTTAGGGGGAACACCGTATGTTAAATGTCTTTTATTCTTCCTTTGGCGTCCAGAGTCGTGGAATTACTCTCAAATAATAACCACATTTATTTTCTGCTTTTACGAATGTCACCCCATTCTCCCTCCCACCAGCGCCGCAGTCTCCTTCCTGGGGTCGGATCTGCCCTTGGTGTTGTCCTGCGTCCCCCGCGGTCGGGCTCAGGGAGAGAACCTCCCTCCAGGACAGAGGAACAAGCCCAGCCATGCCCCCGGGCCCGGCCCGTCCTCCAGCACGACGGCGCCCACACGCTCTGCAGACGGCGGTGTTTTCTGTGCTCGGAAGATGCTAGGGAAGGTGTGCAGGGTGAGGCCCCTGGGAGGAACGGGGCTGCCAGTGTCCCTGCCAGACGGCGGGCCCACAGCTAGTGACATCAGGATGGGGCAGGGAGCATGGCAGCTAGGGCGTGTGGAAGGCCCAGGTCTCCTGGCTAGGGCCAGGGCCTCCAGGAACCTGACTACTGTCCGCTCAAGGGGACTGCTGTTCACACGAGACACTGACCCACACGGAAGCACCCAGCGACCTGCTCCCTGAGCCCAGCCTCAGTCCTGGGAATAGAGCAGAAGGAAAGCACCCACTCCCAGGGAGACGGTATGATGCGTGCTGAGCCCATGGTCATGGCCAGGGCTCCGACGCTCCTCTGGAGAGAGGCGGGGGGGAGGGTGATGCTCTGTCTGACGCCGCACATACCTAGGCCCGGTCCGCTCCCAGCCAGAGGGTGGCTGCATGGCCCGTTGGCAAAGCCCTTGACTTCCCTCCCTCCCTGGGAGGGCAGAGTCATCTCAGCCCGTGGGCGACAAGTGCATGTCCAGAGCTGGCCCTGCCATTCCAAGGATGGACCCAGACGCCCCTCCAGCTCTGCATGGGCCACACTAATGGGGATCCCAGGACCCACGCCAGGGGACTAGGCCTCGTAGCACTGGGCAGACAGGATGGTTTGGCTTCCCTTCCAGGCTTCGGAGGAGCCCTAGACTCACGTGCAGAGTCCTGGCCCCATGTCCTTCCACAGACTTGTCCCCGAAAAGCAGCACACATGCTAACAGGACTCCCAGAACCCAGTCACTGGGATATGCTCAGTCAGGACCAGAGAAGGTGGACCCACAGCAGGCCAGAAGCCCATGGGAGCCTGGAGCTCTTGCCAATGGTGGACACTAATAGGAACCCCGGTGTCCCCCTTTTGGCTTTCCTTTCTGCCCAGTCTGGTTGGAGGAAGAAGCGAGCTTGGGTTTTGTAAGCATTAAGGAAGCCCCTCAGTCTTCTAGAAATGATGTCATCTTCCTGGAGCAGCTGAGACGGGCTATTCTTTTGGGGGGGGTTTGGGGACGTCCCCCAGGGTTCACCCGTGCTGCTCCGGGGTGGCCCCAGTTCGTCCCCCTCCCTGGCACCAGCCGAGGACCCGAACAAGGAGCCTCCCTCCTCTCTGGGCCAGCGAACGTGGGACAGTAGGACTGAGGGCAGGTGAGGACGGGCACAGAGAGTGGCCCCGGCCCCATGTGATCTCCGTCCGCCCGGGCCTCCACGGCCGCTGTCGGCTCCATTTCAGGGTGGCCCCCACGAACCGCAAACATGATACGTCCGCTAAGGAAGTTGATTTGGTCAAGTCATCAATTTAATTCCTAAAATATTGCCCAATTTTACCCTCACGGAGGCTCCCGTGGCTGGACTGACCGTCGTAAGTCACTGGAACAGAACGAGCTTCTGACTTCCAAATAATTACACTTAACATTCTGCTTTGGATTCATAAACTGCCCGTTCATTAACCCACAGAGCCCCTAAATCACCGCTCTGGGCCATGAGGAGGACAGTGTCGGAGCGGGGGGGTCCTCGTGAGAGGTCCCGGGCGGCTCCCGCTGCAGCCTCCACGTCCGCGGGTACCGGTCGGCTTCCAGGAAGCAGGAGAACGGGGCCAGCAGGGGGCAAAGACCCCCTCTGACCCCATAGAAGCCAGCGGGCGCGTCCCTGGGGACCCTCTGTGCCCCTACAGGAGGAGGTCAAGGTTACTTTCATCTAGAAAAGCCTGCTTTTGCTCGCGGGGGCTTTGGTTTCAATATTCCGTATTCAAGGCCAAAGGCCCCAGGACCGGAATCCAGAGTGGATCCTCAGCGCCTCTCTCTGCAACCCCCAAGGTCCAGCCCGCGGCCCCGACGCCCCCACCCTGCAGGAACGGGGAACCTTCCCTCGGTGAAGACCAGCAGGAGGGGGCCCGTGGGCAGGTGGGATCTGCCCCAGGAGGGGCTGGGTTTATTCAAGGGCAAGGGCAATGTCAGGGCCAAATGTCATTCTACAAAGCTCTCAGTAGAGGAGGGGAGCCAAGGGTCTCCTTTTTCCGGCCAATATTGTTTGCAAACGGCTCTTCGGGGGGGAGGGCATCAGGCCAGGCCACCCACTGCCCCAGGGAACAACCCCCCCAGGGAGCCGATGGGTTGGTGAGACGCTGGCTGCAGCCACTCAGTTGGGGTGTCCGTCTGCGGGTTTTTGCTCCAGCAGATGACGTCACAGTGTGCGGAGACCCCCCTTGGATATGGCTGTCCAGGTGGGCCTCTGTGACCAGACATGAGGAATCTGAGGGGCATTTCTGGAGGAAGCAGCAGCAGGTGCAAAGGCCCTGAGGCAGGGTCGAGTCTATAACAGGGGTCTGCTCCTTGGGGTCCGTAGTACGGGAAGCTCTGTCTACCTGCTTGGTGTCGGGCTGACCCCACGTCCCCTGGGCCAGGACGAGCATTGCAGTAGATGGACAAGGTGATCAAGGGCAGAGATGAGACTGAAAAATGCTTTCCTTTATAACAGTCTTCTTTTCATTTGCTCATAAATGTCTGAGTGATCCTTGCTGGGCCATAAAAAATGCCGTCTTTGGTGTTTGCTGAGAGCAGATCTCAGACTCTTTCAGCAAAGTCACTGGCACCATTTTATCATTTTATGGACACACAAACCACAGCCTTCGGCTTCCCGGGGTGCTGGATGCTGTGGAGACACCTCAGAAATACATTCTTGCTGTCCACGTCCCTGGGCCTGAGTTCCAGAAAAGATAGCACTTGTGAGAAGGATGAGGGGCACCTGCGGTCCTGGCCACGTTGCTGGAAGGTGGGATGAGTGTGTTTTCCCAGGAATTGGGTCTCTGGGGACCTGGCGGCCCCACTCCCTGGATCTGGGCCCTGCACTCATAATGACAGCAGAAGGGGCCTGGGGGCATCGGGACCCCAGCCCCAGCCCTGGCTCTGCCGGGGAACCTGGGCCCCTTGGGTGGCCATGACCTCTGTTTCCTCGTCTGTCCTTCCTCCCAGGGAGGGATGAGAGCAACCGTCACACCCGTGCTCCCACCGCAGACTCTTCCTCCAACGGATAGGGCAGCCCAGGAAGTGGTCCAAGAAGGGTCAGGAAGAACTGGAGCATGATGGAAGGTGGGGACGCTGGCAGAAGGAGGACCCGGCGATGGGTCCTTCTGGGGGTAACTGTTACACGGTGCGAACCCAGTTCTTCAAAGCCTCTGGGCAGATGGATAAACGCAGGAAGAAGTTGAGCAGGATCTGCTTTTGCAAGGACGTTACCGTGTCGGGCAAGAACCGCAACTTTGTGTCTTTCTTGCCCGGGGCTGCTCCCCCAAACCCCAGCTGTGTCGGCAGAGGAGTCCAGCCCTGCCAGCTTGAGGCAGCAGGTGTCGGAGTGCAGAGCCACGGTCCAGCCACGGGTGTCAAGGTGATGCGTGCCCACAGCGGGGCACAGATGGGTCAAGATACAAAATCTGTGTGAACTTCGCCCAGATCCCCGGCGGAGCGGCACCCGGGCAGAAGGCGGAGAGGAAATGACTCTGGCGACAGGCACAAGAGTTCTGCGTCTCTGATCAAGGGCTTCCCTGATCGGCACCTTCCAGGCAGCCCAGGGAGGACAATCTGGCTTGAGGCGTCGATGGAGGGGTGCAGGGTGGCCAGAGGAAGTGAAGGTTGAGGCTAGTCTCAGTGCAAGAGACCATGAGAGTGGGCGAGCCTGCGGATCCAGGTATAAACCCTGTCCAAATGCTCAGGGGTAGGATCCCCACACGGGGAGGATGCACACCGGAGTCAGGGTTTAAAAGAAAAGCAGGGCTGGAAACCAAAACCAGCAACAGCCCTAAGCAGAGACATGGGCTGCTACATATTTCCAGAAGACACATTTCATGCTCCAGGATAACAGCCTTCCGTAGCCAAAACCAATAACCCCCCCCCAAAGAACACGGACATTCGGAGTGTCCACAACATATTAAATAGAAAGATGATCTTGCCACCAAGATTTTAAGGAGCAGTTAAGTGTGATCCTGTGTTTAGGGGGAAAAAATCAGGCTGAGAGACCAGCCGTAAGCCAGCTCTGATGGTGCATTTAGCAAAGATTTCAAAGTAGGTCTTACAAATACGTCTAAATGAGAAAATGGAAATGTGGTGTTAATGAGTGAAGGGTAGAGAATTTCAGCAGAGAAGTGGAATTTTTTTAAGCAGAATGATAGCTCTCGAGGTAAAAAGTACAGTATCAGAAAATAAATGGGAAATTTTACCTGATGGGCCCCCCGGCAGATTATAGAAAACACGAGAAGCAGGGAACCCGAAGATAAAGCGATAAAAATGATCCAATCTGAGAGAAAAATGATTGAAGAAAATCGTAACCACTTCTGAGAGCTTTGGATCGACTTTGACCAGTCCAGCACAGGTGGAATCAGAGCCCTGGACACAAGAGAAAATTCGGTGTAGGAAAAGCTTGGGAAGAAGCGATGGCCAAGACTTCGCACATTCGAGGAAAGCATGGACGTCCCCACCCGTGCAGACCCACGCCCCAAAGCAGCATAAACACAAGAAACCACCACCAAGAACGCGCCAGTCCAACCTCCAAAAGATGGAGACGAGAGGAGGTCCCGAGAGCACAGGAGAAGGGGGACGCCTGCCGCACATGGGACCCACGGAGCGGACGCCTCCACAGAGTGGAGGACAGAACCTGACAACCAAAAACCCTACATCCCCCAAAACGATTCTTCTAAAGAGAACATGAAACCAGGACATTTCCAGTAAAACAAAGATGAGAATGGTCACTGGCCGGGGTGCATCATTGCATGAACTCCTGAAGCGTGACACACATAAACGAGTACGTGTATGCGTCATCGCCTGCGTTCTGTAGGAAACACGGCTGCTCGAGACAGTCCGTTGTCCCCGTACCGTTGGCTTTAAGCCTGTAGAGGCCTTAGTTGTTGTGTTCTGTAGGCGTTTAGCCCAAGCAATGAACGGTACGGATAGAAAATATCCTGTCCCAAGCTCCCTATGTTTTTCGGAAATAGAGAATTTAATGACCGCGAACTGGTTGTGACAGCAGAACGTCATCCCCGGGATAACCACTAGGAAGCCGCACCAAGACATTTTATGTAAAAGGCGGAAAGCGGGAGGAAAGTGGTCTGCCGCCAGGAAGGCAGGAAAGGAAAAATGTAGAAAGAAAAACGAGATGAGACCAGAGACAAGAAATCACGAGGGGACCACGGACTCCGAGCCGGGCGGCAGTTACGTCGGAACAAGCAGAACAAACAGCCCGTCCAGGAGCGAGAACGGACGGGGTCAGGGGCAGGGACACAGCACGCGCTCAGCAGCATCGTCACGAAGGCAGCTCCGCGGACGGCAAGACGGTGGGGACGGGTCGGGGCGACCGGAGCGTGAGAAGCCCGGCGTGGGCGGCGCCCGGGCGGCTCGGGCAGGTGAACCTCCTACGCTTGATTTCGGCTCGGCTCACCATCTCGGTCCCCAGTCGGGCTCTGCGCTGGGCTTGGACCCCACGCGGGACTCTCTCCGTCCCCCCTGCCCTTCCTCCGGGCGCCCTCTCCAGCTGCTCTCTCTCCTCCGTCTTGAAAAAAAGAAAAAGAAAAGGAGAAGAAGAAGAAGTCTGGGGTGGATGTTAGCAGCAGAGGAAACAGACTTTCGGACCAGGACCGTTGGTGACTGCAGACAGCAGGTGCGTAAATAATAGTAACATAGTAACGCAGTGTCCACGTAGCAGGAGAATGAGTGACAACTAGTGTACAGCGTGTACATACGTGGGAAAACATAAACGTACGTGAAACAAGAACCCACGGAATGGGAAGGAAACCGACGGGGCTGGAGATGTCCCTGCTCCTCTGGCAGCAACCGATGCCGCGAGCAGACGGCACGCGGCGGGGGTCTGCTGGAAGTCTACGGAACCTTCTGCACTCCCGGGAGCGAGCATCCGGGAACAGCAGTGACCGCGGGGGGGGCCGTCTTCCCAAATCGCCAATCCCCACTCAGAAGGGCTGGACTACGTCGGAGCAGTCTTTGTTGGGTCTTAGCAATTCTGGGATAAAGAGATCATTAACGTTGCACACAGTCTTCAAGACACTCGGAAGGTGAACCAAGGCCAAATATGAGAACCCGAAGCCAGGCTCAAAACATGCCCAGGAATGAACGTCACACAGTGTGTGTTCTCTGACCCTGTGGCTGCCCGGGAGTCCATTGGAAATCAATGAGGAAGTGATGTCTGGCAAATTCTCGAATATTCGGAAATGCCTTCTAAACAATCCATGGGTAAAGGGGGAAAAAAGAGAAGACGAAAATACAAGTGTTATAAATTAAATTGAATTAATTTAAATATTTGTATTTCAGTGGTAACCAAAGCACGAAACACTAAAACCCGTGCAGGTGGCCAATGCTTCGAGAAATGGCACAGCTTCGAAAGCGTCTATTAAAGCGTGGAAAGTCTGCAGCGATGTCAGCGTCCACCTTACGCAGCTAGAAGGAGGAGCAGGGTAAACCGAGTGTGAGAAGAACAAAGAAACACCACAGAGAACAGACGCGTCGGTGAAAAGGAAAAACAACAGAGGAGGAAAGCAATGAAGCCCAGAGCGGGGCTTTCGGCCGCGGGTGTCCCACGTTGTAACCGACGGGTCATTAACGGCTCCACCCTCGTGGCCGCATCCTAGCCCGCCTGCTTCCCAAAGGCTCCGTCTCTGGGTACCGCCACTCTGGGGTTAGGACCTGGGTCTGGGAACATGGAGGGGACCCAGCCGCTCGCTCAGCCACAGCCAAGAAGGCTTCCACAGCCCCGAGGGCCCTCCTCCTCCTCGCCCTCACTCCTGCCTGCTGTCTGCTCACATCGCCTCTGTCATCGTCCCCTCCTTCTTCTAGGGTTGCTCTGCTCTTGTTTCCTGGACCACTGAGGTCAACATTTACAGGTTTCATTTTGGGCTTTTCTGCTTTTCTGACATCCGTGCTTAAAGCTGTGAGCGCCCCGCCCAACGTTGGTTTGGAGGCGTTACCCTCATTTTGACCTTTTGAATTTTCATAATTGTCCTGTTCAGAACATTTTTCCAATCTCCATGGTTATTTCTTTCTGACCCACGCATTGTTCAGAAACGTGTTGTTTAATTTCTAAGTTCTTGGGGATTTTTTAGATACGTCAGTATAATTGTCATCTAAGACACGGCATCAGTGTGACGGAAAGTGTCCCGGTGATTTCTGTCCCCTTAAAAATACATGGAGGTGCCTGGTTTCTGGCCCTCACGTGCTCTATCTCGGTGAATGTACTATATTAATTTGAAATAAATGTCTATTTTGTAAATGTTGGCTTAGTGCTTTGGGACTACCAAGTGGACCAAGGTGGTTGGTGATTTTCTGCCAAGTTCTCTTTAATTTGCTGAAAGACACACGTTCACATCCTCTGCTGTGGACACGAACGTCCTCACGTTCCCTTTAACCCTGATATTTACTGTTGAATGTCTGTAAGATCGATCCGATGAACATGTTTCTTTTCCTTATTCGAATCCCACATGTCTTCGCTGTTTTCGTGTGGAGCTGTTTTACCGATCTCCGAGATGGGGTGGACGTCTCGTCCTCGATCGTGGGTCTATACTTTTCCGTTCGATTTTGTATGAATGCTTGTTTCAGTACCCAAAGTCTCTGGTATTATCATACAGATTTCTAATTATTGTCTCTTCTGAACAATGGACCATTCTATCACTCGCTGGAGGTCTGTCTTCAGCTCAGGCAGTGCTGACCCAGTCCGCGTCCTCTGAAACTAGCGCGCGCCCCTCCCCCGCCCTCATGTGCTCATGACACATGCTGTGTCTGCTCGGAAGCACGTGGGTCATGCGCAGATTGGGGCCCCTTCTCCAGCTCTCTTTCCCATGCTCTGGCTCCTTACCCATCCCTGGTGGAAGTTTCCCAGACTTTCTCCCCAGTTCCCAGGCCAGAAAGGGCCACAGCTGCAAGCTGTCACCAGCCCACGGCCGTGCCCACACTCGGGTGAGGCTCCGGAGCCCAGAGGGTCTCCCCAGGTTAGTGACCTCTCCGAGCTCTGAGGTCCCTGCACCGCCCCCTGCTTCCTGCTCACTCTGAGCCTCCTCAGCTGGCTGCATCTTGCGTTTGCCCGGTTCCTCGTTCGTCTTAGCAGGAGGACCCATCTGCGGGGGCTCCCACTGCCACACCAGAAGCATTAGCTCCCCGAGTCCTGACGGGGGCGGTTTCTGTGACAGACCAGCTCTCGATCGTCTTCCATTTTCACTGTTACTACGGACCTCACGCAGAAACTACTTAGCAATGGTCTTTCCACTTCTGAAGTTACAGGTGATCTTTAATATATCTTTTTGCTTTCACATTTTCCCAACTGTGCGGCGGTCAGGGGTCCGGCTGTGCCTTCTAGGTTCATCTGCTTAGATAACCTGGTCCTCTTCACGGCCTCATGTGCGATTGCTTTTTGTGACTTTTCCATGTGTGGAATAAATGGAAAAAACTTTCATTCTTCACGTGTTGGTTCCCTAAGTCGAATCTGGTCCTTCTGCCCTTTTTTCAGCCTGTAAAAAGGGGGCGTGGACTCCCCCCAGCATGACCGATTAGGACAGACTTCTCCCACGAGGTCTGTTCGTTTCTTTCTCTACACGTTTGGAAGCTCTTTTACTAAGAGTAAGCGTGATAAACCTCGCCGTGTTCTGTCGTCACGTTAGAACTTTTATCTTTATGTTGTGATCTTCTCTATTGCAAATAGTACTCCGTGCTGAGGTTTATTTCCTGTTGTTCGCGTAGTTCTGCCGCGTTCCTCGGGTGGGCGTCTTACCATCTCGCTTTGCACCCTTCCGGGGTCGTGACCCAGATACCCACGCACACGGCACGGATCCGAGCAGCATGTGTACATCTCAGGCACTCTAGTTCCACCAAAAATCTTGCAGAAATTTGACGAGAAAGGCATTGAGCATACGGATTAAGGAGGGAAACTGACATCTTTAAGGAATGGAGACTTTCCATTAATTAACATCACAGATCTCTTCATTTATTCAGATTTTCTCATTGTCCTTCACTACTTCAATGTTATTAATTTCTCCTTACAAGACTTTTACATCTGAAGGCTTTATTCCTTTTAGTTTTACACAAAGTGTTTCGGAAAACTTTTGTTAATTTGAATAACATATCTGTTGACACGCTGACATTGTCTGGCAACAATGTCGGTATTTTTATGTTTAAATTTTATATTTTATTTTTATGTTTAGATTTTATATCTTTTATTCATTTTTCTTGTCTTACTCCCCCAGATTATTCTTAGTTCGCCCTGGTTTTAAAAAGAATGTGTCTACAAGTTGTATCCTGATGTTTGCTGTTGATTTTTATAGACAACCTACATCAAGTTAAGAGATTTGATAGTTTTCTCAGAGCTTTTATCAAGAATGGGGTTAAATTGTTAAAAATGTGCTTTCCTGCATCTTTTCCAATAATTGTGCTGTTTTTATGTGGTGAATTATAGCGTGCAGTGCTAATGCATTCCTTTTACTCCTAAGAAAACTCAATTTGGTCATGAGTAATTTTTAATGGATTACTCCATTTGAATTGTTAATATTTTGATTGATTTTTAAAAATCTATGCTCCTAAGTTACACTGACCTACAGGGTTGTGGGGGGTTTTTTTGCCTTTTTTTTTTTTTTTTCTTATACTGTCCTTGCCTGGCTTAGGATCAAGATTATACTCACCTCATAAAATGAGTTCTTTCATTTTTTATTGTCTGGAAAATTCTTTATGAAATTGGAATGATCTGTTCATTGACTATTTGGTAGAAGTCACCCATAAAACCATCTGTGCCTCTTCTTAAATTGAAAATACAGTGTGGGTGGCCTTTAAAATACTCGCCCGTTTTCTCTAATGATTATAGGTCTATGTGGGCTTGCCATTTCTTTTTGGGTCATTTTTTGGAGGTTATACTTTCCCAGCAATTTTTTTAGCTTATTCAAGTTTGCACATTTACCAGTGCAAATTTGTTTATAGAGTTCTCCCTTCCTTACCCTCGTCCCTGTGACACTTATAGTCCATTCCGCACTGTACAGGCAGGGTCTGGAGAACAGTAAAACATGGCACACTCATCCTTCCAGATCTGCGTTAGGAATCAGGTCCTGACAGTCCTTTGGAAGCCCCATGCCGAGTGTCCAGGTATCATGGCTCTGACTCTGTGGAAATCATTTTCTTATGTTTCTTTATAGTTTTGTTGTCTAACAATGTGTCCATAAACATTATATTGTTTAGTTTGAGATGTGAGTATTAAAGACAAAAACGGGCTTTATGGGCAAAGAGTAGTATTGCTCCTGCATAGGTGAAGGGGCCCAAGCAAACCAGTAGAAGAGAATGTCCAGGTGGAAGCCTGGTTTGGGGTCTTGGGGTGTTGATCCAAGGCTTGTGCAGGATTCTAGGAGCAGGTCATTCATGAGGCTGGAACCCGAGGGCCCTTCCTGGTTGAGGCACCTGGAGGGGCTGTGGTGAGACCTGAAGCTGCACGTCCTGGAGGAACGTGGGCAGGAACTGCACTGGCCACGTCCTCCAGCTCTCAGGAGCCTGTCAAGGCAGGTGCGTGTGTGGGGTGGGATGCGAGCCCTTAGCTGACCCGGAATCCAGGGCTGGAGAAGACAGCACAGAGCCAAGGGGGCCACAGAGAGGAGCCTTGACAGACACCCAGGACTATGGCGCTGGGCTAAAGGGAAGGCACGGTGATGGCGAAGGTTCTGGGTTAACAGTAAAATGCCCATTGGTGGGGCTTCCTCCAGCTGGGGGGGGTAACATCTGCATCCAACGAGCAGCTGTCCCCACAGGACAATCCTCCACCAGCCTCCCAAGCATGACGGCCACCGTCCTCCCACGCTGGATCCCCTGTGACCTGGAGCCCACGTGCCCCTCTGTGGGTCTGCCCTTCAGCTTGTGGGGCACCTCCCGAGAAGGAGCCATCGAGCACTGCTTTGAGACGCCCACCTATCCGCAGTAACTCGCAACTGCATCCACACAGTCTTTGTATTTTATTATTGACGCTTAAAACATAGTTAAGCATTTGACTGGGTAAAGAAATGGAAACCATTTTCCTTCTGACTTTTGAAGGTAAAGCTTCATTGTCTTGGTTTCTGGGTTGCTCTGAGGAACCCAAAGCCGTTCCGATTCCCCGTCCTTTATCCGACCTTGACTGAAGCAGCGCGTCTTCGTACTCTGTTTTAAAATCTCACAAAGATGAGCCTGGGGGTGAACCTGCCTCTTTAGTGGGGCTTTCAAATCCATTTCTGAGAACGCGCTCTGTAAAACATGTTTGACGACTTCGTCTCTTCTGTAACCTCGATTATTTGGGTGTTGGACCTTCTGGACTGGTCTTCAAATTTCATTTCTTCATTTCATCTGTTTGTTTGTATCTCTGCTAAGGTTTTATGAGGTCGTCTCAGCTCCGTCTTGCAGATTTCCGTGGGGTTTTTCATTTTGGCTGCCGCGCTCTCAATTCCCGGTGGCGGCATTGCCACTGCCATCAGAATCCGCTCTCCTTGCGCAGACAGCCTTGTGCTCTGATGCTCCGCTGCGGGCTTCTCCTGATCTCTCTGGGGTATTGGATGACTTTCCTGAGAATCTGCCCTCTGGAAAGCACCTCCGTGTTGTGTTTCTGCCTGCTTTGTCCTCTCCCCTCCATGCGGGAGACCTTCCCTACACCTGCCCGGTGGCTCCTGGTCTAGGATGTTGTTTGGGATCTCTGTACCGATGAAATCACTGACTCAGAATTTTGCTGCAAGGGGGCTGGGATGTGCTTCCTGCTGGAAAATCCCTGCCTAGTGTCCGTTCTTTCGGTTTTTCCTCTTGGGTCACTCTTATTCCCCAGAAAACTGTCTTCCCATTTTTGTCAAAAAGGGAAGGTGTGTCTGCCAGATTTGGTTCTTTGAGGTTTTTTTGTTTGTTTGTTTTCATTTTTGTACAGTTTTCATCCTCTCAGTTGTGCTGTGTGGAGAAGACACACGTCCAGACCCCAGCGGGCACAGGAGAAGCTGTGAGGTGGGAGTGGAAAGCTGGGAACCCCCGGATGTCAGACAGTGTCCTCCAGCCCCCTCTCTGCCCCAGGTCGGAGGTGGAGGTGGTGCTGCAGCAGCCAGAGCCTGGGGGGAGGGGTCTTCCCTCCCTCCCTCCTCCCCCCTGCCTCCTGCTCCCTCCGCTCCCCTCCCCCTCCACCCTCCCTTATTTCTTTGCCTCCCTTTCCCTCAACTTCCCTCCCCTCCATCCTTCCCTTCCCTCCACTTCCTTCCACTTCCCTCCCTTCCCCCTCCCTGCCGCCTCTTCCCCCACCTCCCCCTCCCTCCATGCCTCCCCCTTCCTCCCTTTTGAATTTTCTCAGAAAATCAGTTAGGTTCTCCGCATTCCTGGCCGCTGCTTGGGAGTCAGACTTCTCCGGCTCCCTCAATTAGTGATTATTCATGGGTCCGTTTCTCAGCTTCAAAAATTTGTTCCTTTTCTTCCCATCTGTTAAGATTTTTTGAAAAGATTTTCAGGTTAAAAAAAAAAAGTTTACAGTGTTAGTGGAGTTTTGGGGAAGTTGCCAAAAAATGGAATGTGTGATCTACCATCCTTATCTGAAAATTGTCTCATCTTTACAGAAATAATAGGACCGCACCACCTCTGCAGGTATGACCCTCTCTCGTACTCCTAACAGTGGTTTACGCCTCTGAACACGCACGGGTCTTCTTGCTTGTTGAGGTGGGGTTTTTAAAAATACACTTCATGGAGGTTGTCAATTTTGATCTTTCTTTCTTCCTCAAAAGTCTAGATTTCAGATCTTGGCGTCCCTCACTGTTTTTAGTTTGACTTTGATTTTGTTAAGTTCCACGCTTTTTAAATTGCCTTTATTCTTAGTTTTTGGTATTCACACCATTGTTTTTTGTTATTTTTCCTAACTTCCTAACTCTCTGTTCTCTTTCTTCTTCCCAACATGAGCATTTCAGGCTGTAAGTTTCCTGTAGTTTCGCCTCAGCTGCGTCCCGGCGTGCTTGGGCACGTGGCGTTTCCTGGCTATTGAGAGACACGTGTTATGTAATTTCCATTACTACTTACTCTTTAGACAATAAGTAATCAAAAATAAATTTGTTTAATTTTTTTTCATAGAGAGGAATTTTTATTGAAATTTTTATTGAGATAACTGGAGATTCACATGCAGTGGGAAGAAATGACACAGACCAATCTCGTGTGCATTTTGCCTTGTTTTCTCCACGGAAACCATCATGCGAAACTGTACCGCTGTGTAACAACTAAGTGATACCATCCACTGACCTCACTCAGCTTCCACCACTTTCATTGTACTCACGTGTGCGTGTGTGCGTTCTGTTCTATGCAACGTTACCGGCACGTGACATAGAACACCGTCCATCCAATGACACAGACCTGACACCAGGCAGCTCCCGCGCCCGCCGCACCCACCGCGCCCACCACGCCCGCGGCTCTTTCATCCACACCACCTTCCACCACCTTCCTCTCCACCCACACCACCTCCTCCCCCTGGCAAACACTTCCTACACTTCGAAAGCTTTGTCCTTTCCAAATGTCACGTCAGGGGACTCACAGGGAACGCCATCTTTGCGGATGGATGTTTTGCCACATACAGTTCCCTGGAGACCCAGGCAGGTAGACGCATGGACAGTCCTTTGTCCCCCTCCATTGCTGAGTGGTACATCAGGGTGTGGACGGACCCCAGCTTGTTGAGATGTTCTAAACGTTTGGGCTTTTAACTTACCTTGTCATTGGTTTGCAATGTAATTATGTTCACAAAATATATTGTTTCACAGTAGAAAAAAATGTTTTGGCTTTGAAATGTGTTGAGATTTGACTTACAGTCTACGTACAGGTTAATCTCCGTAAGTGTTCTGCGTGTGTGTAAGAAGAGAGCATATCCTGAAATGCTGAGGCGCACAGTTCTGCCATCTATGTTTTTGTTGGATCCATTTGTTAATTGTGTTGTTTCAATCTTTTATATATTCACCAATAAGTATGTTTACATCTTGATTTACTGAGAAAGCTCTTTTAAAATCTCCCAGCACAGTGGTGGTTTTCCTATCTCTCCTTAACTTTATAAAATGTGGAGATACGTATGTGCATTTGTTTTGGGACCTTTTAACGTTCCCTGATGAATTTCACACTTTCATTGTGAAGCCGCCCCCTTCACCTCTGGTCATTTCTATTCCATTTTTCACGCAGTGCAGCAAGATCGCATTTGTCTCATTAGCTTCCAAGCCTGTGTCCTTCTCTTGGCTTTCAACATTTGCTTCCTCATGTTGCAGGTAGGTCCGATGTCTGTTTTCCTTGCATCGTGATATTGTCATAATTAATTATATTTGAAGAGTTTCTATGCATGTAAAACTCCTTGTGCTATTTTTCTGCTTTACCTGAGTGGTTTTTTTTTTTTTTCTTTTTTCCCTTTCCCTTCTTTCTCTTGGAAGCAGCATCTCTGTGCAGGTGTGCATGAACTTCACATCGGAAGAGCCAGCCGGCACCCAAAGGGACCAGAACAGGGACAGTTTCCTGGAATCTGAGAGCAATGAGTAACGGCAATAGATCACCTGAGAGGGACAGTAGCCGTTGGCCAAGGGAGGTCAAGAACTGAAGCAAGGAAACGTGGGGCATGAGGCCCCCTGAACCCACTCTCCTCTACTCCTTTGATCTCTCATTGGACCTCCCTGGTGCCTAAATTCAGCTGCAAGCCAGTGGGCTCAAGAGCCTGAGGGGTAAGCATGAGATCGCCAGCCTGGCCAGCCACGCAGTTACTCTGGTTCATGCAGAAGCTATCATTAGCTGCTCTACAATGGCATCACACTTCCATCACCTGATTTATGAGCTTCACGTGGCCCCCGGGGTCTCCCGAGCTAAGGATGACACGCAGCCACTCTTCACTCCATCTCCAGGTGCCTTCCCCATGCCCTGAGACTTGGTGGGTTGTGTTACCACAGCTACGTGGCTCGAGCTCGTACCCCTTACCGCCGATGCCATAACCATCACCTGCGCACTTGTCTCAGCCTTGCTACTAGGTGTATGAGGGTCCCTAAGGGGCCCGTCCCCAGTGCACGTTGTCACAGCATCTTCATACAGCTCCTCGCTGGCTAGCTTTGGTCTTTAGGAAAGTGGAGGAGAGATTTCATAGTTGAGAAAATATCTGTTCTTCACTTTTGACTCAGATAACCATTCAGCTGGGTATAAAATCACGTGTGACAGTTTCTTTCCCTGAGATCTTTGCAGAGGTTGTGTCGCCCTCTCCCCACATTGAAGGCTCCCGTGGAGAGGTCCTGAGACAGCTCAGCGTTTCCGCTGAGTCTGTGGGGGAGTTGGTGGACAGGATCTCTTACAAATCCCGGATCTCACGTCCTCCTCGTCTGTGGATATTGGAAATCACCCTGGCCTCATACAGCGCTCAAATTCTCTCTCATATGCAAACACTGGAACAAATTGTTTCATTTTGCTCAAGTTTTCCATCCCCCCGGGCTACAGCTATTTATCTTTGAGATGCTTCCAAGACGGACTTCTCAGTGACGCCCACTTCTCCTGCCCTCTGCCATTCCTTGCCGAAGTCCAGTGATCTATTTCCATCTCATTTTTCTCTTTTATTACCACTTCCATTGCCCTTCCGTGTCTTGGCTTTCAGTTCCTGACTCATTACAACTTTTTTCGTTTTCGTTTTCTCAGCTGGGGTCTCTAAGTCCATGAAATACTATCTTTCCTTGATTATATTTGTCACTATTGGTTTTCTGGCCAAATTTTTCTGTTGCACATTTTCAGGTTCCTCCTCTATGTCAATCCTAAATGTTCTTGTTATTTTGATTTGAACAAGGAGTGCAAATTCCAAGCCAGACATCTGTAGAGGGACACGGTGGGGCAGGGGTCCGTGGTGCGCGGCTGTCTACACCCCGTGTGATGGCGGGTGGCTGGCACGCATGTGACGTTGTGTGCAACACTGGTCTGAACGGGACGTCTTCTCTCGTCAGTGGTTTCAAAGCCATTTCTCACCTTCAATCTTCCTTCTCTGATCCCACGTTGGACTGGCAGCCTCTTACAAAGGTGGCAGCTGACACTTCATTTACTGCAAATGTTATGACCCTTTATGTGTCAGGGGTTATGGGGAGCCTGTGTGGCCAGCCCAGTGCTTCTTTTTACCCTCTCCCACGAGTAGCTGCCCTTCGACATGCTGACTGCTTTGAAAATGTGTGCTGTGAGGGTTCCCCTGAAGTCTGCAAAAGCCAGGGAGGGGGGGACTCTTGTCCAACCTAGTTGCTGCCCCTGGTGATCAGATATCATAAGTACAAGAGAGTCCAAAGTAATCACTGCCCCCTCATTGCAAGAGGCTATGTTCCCACCTGTTCTCTCCTAGTTCCTGTTTGTGTAGAAGAGAAGGCAGCCCACTGCCTGTAGGCGTGACCCCCAGAGCAGGACATTCATACATTTTCACATGTGTTTGAGAGCTGAAGCCATCTGGACCTGAGAGGGTCTCACAGAACTCAGGGCTAGAGGGGGACCCAGCATGGGTGCCCCTCCCCTCCCAGTCTTGGGCACTGAAGGAGCGGAAGGGGTTACCCAGCCCCAAACCAGCTCCTTCCTGAGGCCGACATTGCTGTCAGATGGGAAGAGGTGCCAGGGGACACAGAACAGGGGGCGGGGTGGGGTGTAAGGGCACTTATATAAGACTGAAGGAAAGGAGTGTGGGGCTAACGGGGCTCAGGTGATGGAGCACAGGTGCAAAAGGCTCGGGAGGAAGGAGCCTCTGTGCTCCAGGCAAACCCAGGAGGCAGGAGTGCACGGCTGGAGGGTTCACATGGGAGGGCAGAAGGGGGTGAGGTCAGAGGACTAATGGGGCGGATCTTGGGGGGCTGGGGTCCACGGCAGGACCCTGTGGGGCTGGGTACCATGGCAGGACCCCGGCTGTGACTCTGCACGACTGGAGGCTGGGGAGGGCTTGAAGCAGAAGCAGCACCCTCCGATGGAGCCGTCACGGGCTCACCGGCCATGTGGGGGCACAGACCTCGGGGGACCCCGGGAGGAGCAGGGAGCAGGGCAGCAGGGCCCGTGTGCACCCGCGGAATTCCCCGGAGGCCTGTGACCCCAGACGGGCCTATGGCCTCACTGACCAGTGCCCCGCGGGCGAGAGGAGACAGAGGACGGGGTGCTGCTCCTTGAGCTGGGACAGATGTGGACGCAGAGAATTCGCCCGGCTGCTCCCACACCGAGGTGCCCATTCACCGTGCGATGGCGACTGATGTGAAATCATAAAATGGGCCATTTGCCTTTATTTTCCTGTAACCTTGGACTTTGCAAAACTCTCTGAATAACTTACTTGCAATTTGACTGAACATCAGCGAAATGTCAGGCTCAGCGGCGCGCACGGCCCCAAGTCCGGTCCCCTCTCGTCTTGCCCGCTCTTGCCTCTGGGGGTGCACACCCCGAGATGGGCTGGTGCCGGTGAACCTGCTGCTCCCTTCTTCGAGGCGATCCCTCCGCGTCGGGGGCAAAGAGCCGTGCTCCGGGCTGGCGTGCGCGACGTGCGGGGCTCAGCACTCCCCTGGTTCCATGCGTGCGGCAGCCTTGCAGGGAGCACTGCCCGGCCCCCTGCTGACAGAGGAAAACAGAGGTTTCCAGAGGTGTGTGGACCTCCCGCAAGGCCCCACGGAGCCGGCTGATTTGCACCAGTCCGTGGGGCTGCAGAGACCTGCTGTGCTCCCTGCAGCCCGGGCCTCACCCGAGGGGACGGGGCCTCCTGCATGTATCAGTCAGGGTTCTGGGGAGAAAGCGAACCCAGAGGAGACACGCAGATTTAAGTCGGAGGCACACACGACCGGAATTGGCTCACAGAGCTCTGGAGGCCGAGCAGCTCCCCGATCTGCCCTTGGAGACCCGGGTCTAAGGGGGACAAGGTGGGGGTCTGGGCTCAGGCAGAGGGAGGGGATTCACACCCTCCCCAGATCAGGTGAGGCCCATCCACACTGCGCAGGACCCCTGCCGGACTCCGGTCACTAACTCAGACGCTCATCTCTGCAGGAGACGCCCTCCCCGACCCTGGGACTCGTGTGTCGGCCCCCCGGGCATCCCAGAGCCCCATGAGCTGGACACAGAAAACTCACTGTCCCAGTGACAACGTGGTCACAGGGGCCCACTTGGGGAGTAAGAGAGAGGAACAGAAGAAAAGGGAAAGGATTGACTATTTTGGGGACCAAAGTAGGGGCAGTTTCCTGAGCCTCAGGCTGAGCCTAGAAGGGAAACATTACATAGATGTGATAGTTTCCAGGGTGACAAGCTGGGCGACAAGCCACCAGCCGGGTGGGGTGGGGGTGGGGGGACAACCACAGCTGCGTCCTTCTCTCCTCCCCTGGCTCTGGACGCTGGAGTCCACATCAGGTGTGGGTGGGCGGCTGCCTCCTCAGGCCTCACAGTCGTGCCTGAGTGTCTGCATCCTGTTCCATCTTCCTATAGGGACACCAGTCCCCTCTGCTCAAGGCCACCCATGTGCTCCTTTACCTTAATCCCCCTGTAGAGGCCCCAGCAAGCACAGTCACGTCCTAAGTTCCAGCCCGCGAGTTTGGGGGACCCAGCTCAGCCCCTGAGAGCAGGTGGGCGGGAAGGATGGTGGCTGCGTCCACACTGCTGCCCCATTAGACCCCGAGCTGTGGGGCAGCTCCAAATCTCCACCCGGTTCCTGACACTTGACCCTGACTCACCCCAGACAGGGCTGTCCCTGGAGCAGCCCAGGCCTGTGAGGGGCACCCCACGGTGGGGTGGGACGGAGCAGGACATGCCGTCCCCGGGGCCCCGGGGAGGCTCTGCGTGACCCAGCATGACACCGGGCCCTACAAAGAAGGCGGGGTGTGTGTCTGTCCGCTCTTGTCAATTTTCCGAAATGAAAATGGCTTCGCTTCTGGGTGCTAACAGTCATAGCCGTCCCGTCCCCGGGTCTGACACACAGCGGGCCCTCCTCTGTGTCTCGCGCCCCCTCTGACTGCAAGGCAGCCCCGTGAGGACCCCTGGCTCGGAGAAGTCGTGGCATTGCCCGTCAGGAGGGGACGGCGGGGGAGGGGTGCTGTCCATCGGGCTGCCGGCCCCGCTTGTCAACACACACGACACGCTTCTTTGTTTACACGACTCCTGAATGATCTAATTACGAAACAGGAAGCGTTTAGGAATGTACGTGAACCCCCGAAGTAGGGAGAAGTAGAGAGGAGTAGAGAGAAGTAGAGGGGAGTAGAGGGGAATAGAAAGGAGGAAATGAAGCCCAGCCGCGCCCCTGCACCCGCCCCCAGGCTCCAGGGAGGAGTGGGGACTTTCCCAGGAAATCTGAGGGGGGGGTGCCCGCACATCGGGGACAGGGGCGCAGTTGTCCTGGCGCCCGGGGTCACCGCCCATCACAGCCCTGAGCGGGGACAGGCCAAGGGCACGTCGCAGCCACATTGTGGTGAATTTCGTGATGCAGAGGAATTTACCGCCCATGCAGGCAAAGCAGGGATTAATCCTCAAACCATAACTTGAGTGGAAGAAATAGGGCATCAAATGTAGACGTGACATTTGCTTCTCTCTTTATAAAGTTCAGAAAGACACAAAAGTCTACTTTGCTTCTCAGAGAGGTTGACCCTGAAGGAAAACAATCAAGTTACGTCCATAAGCCAGGAGCCTGGTTACCGGGGGCAGGAGCACGGCTGTGTGCCCGGGGTGGAGAGCGGAGAGGTGCGCAATGGCAGCGTGGACGCACGGACAGCCTGCGGTCCGGAAAACCCTGATGACCCACCGCCCTGGGCTGCGCAGCCCGGCTGAGCTCCTGACCTCCCTCAGAGATCCCCCTTCCGTCCCGTCTCTTGGGGCTGACAAGGCTGATCCTGAAGATGAAGGGGGTGGTCTTGCCCTTAGCGACTCTGGGCCATGATTAGCTTCTGCTATGGCTCTGCTCATGTCCCTAGAGGGACACCCTGGGGGTCTGAGCACCTGTGAATGGGACCTTTTCGGGAATCAGGCTCTTTCTCACAGCTGTGAGCAGGTCCAGATGCAGTCACACCAAGGTCTGGAGCAGGGTGGGCGCTGAGCCCTGTGACCGTGACCGGCCCTCTTTCTGAGCATGCGAGGACCCGGACACAGCATTCGGGGCCGCCCTTGAGGACTGAGGCAGAGGCCTTCAGGCAGGAAGGGGGAAGGAGGAGACAGCAGGGGTCCTTGGACAGAACAGGCTCTGCACAGGCCTTGCCCTAAGACTTCCGGCCCCCGGACCCTGGGGAAACCAGTGTCCCGTCCCGGCAGGCCACCAGTGTGCGGCCCGGTGCTGTGCCGCCCGGGGAAACAAACACCTTGTCTTCCGCACCTGCCCTTGCGGGCAAAGCCTTCTTTGTCCTGCTCTCTGCTGGCGATCCCAGCACCTGGAACTGTCCAGGCACACAGCAGGCTGCGGGAAGGGCTGGGCGCGAGGCCCTGGGCTTTGTACCCACTCTTTTCAGTGGACTCTGTGTGTCTGGCCTTGTTCCATGCGAATAAATGGAAATGCATCCTGCAATTTCAAAGGGCAGCCCAGACCGCCAGAGGGCTGGCAGCCCTTCCCTGCGGGCCGGCCCCGCCCCGCTGCATGATGTCCTGTGGCCCTGGTCAGCCCAGCCCTCACTTAACAATCCCAGCGTGATGCACCCTCGGCTGGGTGTGACCCTGGAAGAGCTCTGTACCCTATTACATGAGCCACACGTTGCCGGATCCCCTCCGGGACAGCGGAGCTTCTCAGAAGCCCCCAGCACACAGCGGAGGGCCCGCCTTTCCCACGCGGTCGGCGCCCAAACCCCAGATTATCTTCCTTTTAATCTTTGCCAATTTGCTAAGCAGAAAAAGGAGCCCATCGGGTCTGGTGTTTGGATTTGCATATCTTTGATTACTATTGAGTTTGAACATCTTTTCATATGTTTATCGACCATTTATGTAAATAAGTCTTCCGGTTAGGAAAGCAATTGAAAATGCCTGGTGACCTCCTACCAGGGCCCAGAAAATGGACCGGGCTGGAGGACAGCGAGGCTCCAGGCCCAGGGCAGAGGCAATTTAGCTGCAAGCCCCCCACCGTGTCCGGGTGCCCTGTGCCTCCATAGCACCCCCCACACCCCCGCACCCTGACCCCACTCCCTCCACTCTCCCCAACCAGCCTTCCTGGGGTCCTACAGCTCCCTGAGCTCTGGGAGTTCAGCGCTTTACCGGACACTCTGCTCTAGGCTAGAGTCCCAGAGCAGCCTGAGTGCTGGCGGCCTCAGCTCAGGTCCAGCTCAGCTCCAGAGACTTTAAGAGCTAAATCTCCAAAAAACAAACGCTTGGCCGCTGGCAGCTGGCCTCCACCTGGCCTCCTGGGCTAGTTGTGTGTGACCAGAGCCTCCCTGCCCTGCCTTGTCCCGAGTTCAGAGCAGGGCCTGGTGGCGTGCGGCGTCCTCCATGGATGGACCCCGGGCCGTGACTTCCAGGCAGCCCGGGCTGTGCCAGGGCCCATGGGCTCCTGACAGCAGGTGCAGGGGCACCCTCCCCTTCCCTCCACGGACCCTCCCTCCTGACCCTCCCCACCGCCAGCGCCTCCCCCGACCCAGCCCGTTCCAAGCGTGCTTCCTCCACCTGTATTCCATGCGCTAAGTCATTCTGCTGCTTAAGTTTTGTGTTCTGATTAGTCACCGAGGGCTCATTAAATGAAGACAGGGTTTTTCACAAAGTATGTAGAGAAATCCTGGATTATTAATTCCAAAATTAAAAAAAAAAAATAATCCCAGCAATGAAATGCATGGTCCGTCCATAAAACCTCAGGACCCAGAGGGCAGGGTCCATCTCTGTGCCCAACCGCAAGGGGTCAGCAGGGCCATCGGGCCCCCAGGAGGACCGGCTCCTGCGGGCAGCCTCATATGCCTGTCCTGTGGCCGCCGCATGTGTGGAGCCGTGACCCACTGCCCTGGACCCGACTCCTGTGAGGGAAACACCAGGGCCAGCGTGTCTCCCTCGTCGGCTCCAGCAGATGTGTAATGGGGACCCAGGCCGTGAGTGATCAACCACAGGTAGACCACCAGTCCCAGCTGAGGACCACAATTAGGGCCCAGAGGGTAGTTCTCAAACTGACTGGGGGGTCTGATAACCTACAGACCCCCCAGGCCCCATAGCCCCCTCCCCCAGGTGGGCAGCGGCGGGGAGCTCTGTGCAGGAGGGGCCTGGGGCCTGCGGCTGTTGGAGGGGGACAGTGAGCTCAGGCCCCTCCTTCCACCACTGTGTTTGCATTTGGAAGGTGCCTGAAAACAGCCAGGGAGCAGACCCACAGGCAGGGGGAGGGGGGCCTCCCTGGGGCCAGGGAAGGACTGGGACTTTCTGGATGTCTTTCTACCTGGGGAGGGACCCCTGCCGATCAGAAAAGGGCTCTGTCCTTAAGGGATGTACCCAAGCCCCCCATGGTGCCCAGGGCTGTGGAGACAAGTCCTGACCTCAGGAAACAGTCTCAGACTAATGTCCAGTTGGGGGGCTGGGGAAACACACACCTGCTTCCGGAAATGGGAGCCTGTGGGTGGGGGGAGGGAAGCGGGGGTCATGTGTGCGGGCAGGTGGCCACCCCAGCCCCACTCCGTGCTGTCTGTGTGACTCTTCTACAAGCTCGACATCATTCCCAATAAAAACCAACCCGTACAATCCCCCTGCCTGCGTGCTTGGTGTTCGAGAGCCGGGGGTGTATGGCTGCCAGTTTCGGTGGCCCTGGCCCCCCGGCCAGGGGATGCCCCAGGGGGTGGGGATCCCCGGTCTTGCTGGCCGATGGGGTCTTCTTCCCTGTCATGGGTCTGGCGACCCCTCCCCATGGGCCCCACCTGCCCTCGCCGCCTGCCACCGTCTGAGTCGTGGCACACGTGGATGCTCTGACCCCAGGGTCACTGTGTCGGGAGGCAAGTGGCCCCAGTCCCTCAGGACCAGTGTCCTTGTTAGAAGAGTGGGAGCCTAGAGCTCTGTCTTGGCCACGGGAGCACAGAGAAGTCAGGTGTGAGCTCCGCAGGAACCAGTGCTACCAACACTCTGGCCGGGGACCGGAGGCCGTGCACGGAGGGAGAAGTTCGTGTCCATACTGGTCCGTGGTATTTCTCTGTGGCTGAGCAGACGGCCTGGGAGCCCCAGACTCTGCCCCCGGCCCCGTTCCCTCTCACACCACGCCGGGACTGCCTGCCCTGTGTCCTTCATCCCATGTCCACAGAGGGTGTCCCAGGCACTGGGACCGAGGTTAGGTGTCCCGAGTAGGGCGATGGGGGTACGCTGGGCCAGCGAGGGGTGGTCTGCAGGGAAGGCTCCTGGAAGAGAACCGCTCAGAGATGAACCTTCCAGAATGGAAAGCCTGGGGGAGAGGAGGAGTCCGGGCGCTGGAGGGGCAGCGATGCGGGGAGGGCAGCTTCTGCGTGGCCCTGACCCTCCACCAGCCGCTCCTGGAGGCTGAGCTGCACCTGGCGCTCTGGGCCTCCCCTCGTGGGCCTCCCACAAGCCAGAGATCGGGGTGCCCTCATGCCCCTGGAGGCAGGGCCACAGGCACTGGATGCTTGAGCCTGAGGAGTGAGGGACGCTGACAGTGGTTAATCAGGGAGCTATGCCTGGCGAGGGGCACCTGGCGGCACAGGGACCCCTGGAGGCTGCACGGGCCTGTGGCCGTGGCCGGGGCCGTGGGGCCAGGTTCATTCGGGCTAACTGTGTGCAAGCGTAGGAGACACTCCCCCTCCAAGTAACAGGGCCGGGTATGGATTTTCCGTGACTGTGAGTCTGGGGGCCCCGTGCAGGCCGACGGGAGCCATTTGCAGACAGCAGGCAGGGTGGCCGCAGGTCCGCCGGGTTCCCCGCTGCAAGGCAGCCCCCCAGAGAGGGGATTCATCTTCTCTGTCACCCCTGCCCTGAAGGCCCATTTCACACCGTGATGGCTGGTATCCATTAATGGTGCATAGAGCCTCCCCCACAACGGAGGGCCTGTCCTGCAGGAGGGGCTGTGGGGGGAACACGGGGATGGGGAAGGTGGCTGCAGGCCGGGGGGACAGAGAGGAGGAAGCCACAGGCCCTCCCAGCCAGCAGACAGGCTCACACTGAGAGAACTCAGAGCCTCCTTCCATCTTTGGGGTTAGGGACCTCCCCAGGGGCCCCAGAAGAAGACCTTGGCATGGCATCTTGGCCCAGACACAGAGGGACGGGGCCCCGTGGCCCTTGATGAGGCACATGGGACCCCCCTCCCCAGTCATGAGAGTTCCAAGGCGCCCTTCCTGGCAGGGCTTGTGCTGGCTCCCTCTGTGGCCTGCGTCTGCTGACTGACTCGGGTCCCCGAGACCCACGCCCATGGCAGGTGTCTGTCGGGCAGGAAGAAGCACTTCCCAGAGCCGTCCTTCCCGCAGGCCGCCGCTTCTGCAGACAGAGTCGAGGACTTGGGGGAGGGTGTCCAGCCAACACACGAACACGACCGGTCTGAGGGACATGGGCACCGTGACCGAAGTCCCCATGTAGGGAATTGCAGGCAGAGGCCGGAGCTCTTCCAAAGGCTCTGTGGGGGGGTGGGCGCTGGGGAGAGAGGAGCACCATGCTCAGGGCAGTGGGAGGGGAGCACCGCCGGGGAGCTCCGTGGGCCTGGTCAGGAGGAGGAGACCGCAGAAGGAGCAGCGTGGAGAAGAGGAAAGGCCACATTCCAGGTGGAGGATCCAGGGAGAGCCCCAGCTTCCCGCCACCGGGAGAAGGAGACCCTGTGTCCTGAGCAAGGTGGGGAGTCTAGGAGGCAGGAGACCAGGTTTCCCCAATTGTCTCGAGGCACCGAGTCAGGGTGGGAGCATGCTGTGCTAAGCAGGGGACTCCAAGGCTCACAGAGATTCGCAGACTTGGGGGAGGAACTTAACCAGCCTGTAGAGGGGCTGATCTCCTGTCAGCTGGGGAACCCGAGGCACGGGCGGGGGAAGGGACTCAGAGCCAGGCAGGACTCTGGGCCGCTCCCTAGAGGCGCTGGCACCTCGTGACCTCGGGTGGGGTGTCCCCGAGGTCTGCTGCCCTCGCCCAGCCCTGGAAGGCTCACAGACATCCCAGGGAAGGGTAGTTTCACGCGGGAGGAAGCCGGCGACTAGGACCCCAGCAGGGTACCGGCGCCCTTCTGCAGGACGTGGTCCAGGGCGGGACTCGCATTGGGACGGGAGCCCCCGGGCTCTCAGGCCAGGCCCAGGTCAGAGAGGCCTGGCCCTCACTGGAGCGTGGAGCCAGGCTCTGGAAAAGTCTACACAGAACAAACTGGGTTTCCAAACCTACAAGCAACACGAGGGAAGCGGCCCCTGTGCTCCTCCTGGAAGGGACCTCGAGAGCTGAGCCCACGGGGTGGGGGGTGCAGGTGGGGAGGGGGTCTCGCCGGGGGACTCTGAGCTCTCAGGAGCACGGCCTGCAGGCCGTTGTCTCCTCTGCATCCCACGGAGCCCGGGGACAGTCAGCGCGCCCCCAGAGTGCACAACATGAGCTTGTGTCTCGGGACAGGCAGCGGGTTTCATTCGGGCCCAGGCACACAGGGGAGCCAGGAGCTTGGAGCCAGGGACAGCCTCGGGGGAGGAGCGGGGTGGGCTGGCGGGTGCCTTCCTGCGATGGTGGCCGGCAGCCGACTTCTCGGGACCCCTGCACTGGTATTCCTGATGGCGCGGCGGCCCGTGAGGGCTCTCGGTGTCCGGGCGCTGTGCTCCCGACGCGCCGTGCTCAGCCGCCCGCTTCCACACCACCTCGCCAGGAGGTCAGGGGCTTCACATGGTGGGTCTGGACGTGGCCGTGCCCCCCGCCTCCCAGGCCCAGTGAGGGGACAGGGGGAGAAACAAGCCTGAGTTCTAACAAGGCCTCCTTCCCCAGATGCCTCTGCCGTGGGGACACGTCCTTCCCGCTGCATCTCTGTCCCTGGAAAAGGGCGCGGCCTCCCAGTGGCCGGGACTGTTTCCGGCCTGGTTGGCAGGTGACGTGGATATGCCGTGTCCTTGGCTGGTCTTCTCCACCTGAGGGATGCGAGTGTTGATCGAGGTGACCTGACTCTCCCCGGCCTCGTGGAGACTTGGGGATGGTCTGAACCATGGGGGGGGGCGGGCACCAGACACAGTGAAGGGTGGAGGTCACGTGTTCCTGGGACCCCGCCCGGTGCCGCCCCCCCACACCCGCAGCCCGGTCCCCGAGTCTCAGCCCCGCATGGAGCCCGCTGATGGCGCGGGGAACTGGCGCCGTGTCCCTAACGGGCTCTTATTTTTAGCAGCTCCGACAATCAGTGAGGACGGAACGAGCCGCGTGGAGGGACCTGGCAAGCGCGTCGCCACCTGGGTGCAATTTCTTGTCTGCGGCTGGAAGGCCTGGGGCTTCCGTCATGAATGCAGCCGGCCCGGTGCCCAGTGCGGGGGCAGCCTTTGTCCCCTGCGAGGGGCGGGAGGGGTCCCCACGGCGAGGGGGAGGCGTAGCCAAGACGCGCAGCTGGGCCAGGTGTTCTGAAAGGCTCGGCCGGCAGCCGGCCGCTCACCTGCAGGGACTCTAGCTCCGGCAGCAGAGCGGGAGTGGGAAGGAGGGGTGAGCCTGGGAAAGCAGGAGCTAGCGTGCTGTGGTGGCGGTGGGCGTGCGCCCCTGCAAACCAGATGCATGTGGTTTGGATGTTGCTGGGACCTTGGATGGGAGTCCGGGCTGTGCAGGGGGAGCGGGGGCAGCGGTGAGGGAGGCGGGCAGGGCCCTGGGGCTCACAGGGTGGCGGGAAGACGCTGTAGGTTCCTTATGGGGGAAGGGGACAAGGCAAACACCCCCGCAGGTGGGATTTTCCCGAAGGCTAACTCAGGACCACGGGTGCCAGCAGCATCCCCCAGTCCCCAGGGTCGCAGATCCCACAGGTGCGCGAGCAGGAGGCCTGGGGGCTCGGAGGTCCCTGAGCCTGGGCTTCCTCATGCCACCCAGTCCTTCTAAGGGGCTGAGGGCCGTGCTTTATCGGGCGGGCATCCTTCGTTTTTGTCCACAGCCCCTCGTCTCTGCCCGTGCCCCACCCAGGACGCTGCATCACACGTGGGGGTCGGGTCTCCTCCGGCTGCTCTTGCCCTGAGCCCCGCAGACGGCCCGTGTGCCCACGAGCTTGGCAGTTTGGGGAGCACCGGGCACGTGTTTTGTGCGGAGGGCATCTCCCGGATTTTCCTGGTGCTGGTCTCCCTGGCCTTCCTGGTCTTTTGGAGGGAGACCCCCCCCCCCCAGGGTGCACACTGGGACCTGATTTCCCTGGGTGTCCGCCACAGTCCTCTGGCTTCGGTCTGCTTCTGGGGCTTTTGTCCGCTTCTCCGGAGCGGAGCTCTGCCTTCTCGCTCTGCGTCCGTCCTCTTTGCAGGGGTCCCGTGTGCGGCCCACACTGCGGGGTCTGCCGCCGTTCTTCGGCCGGCGTCTGCAGAAATGGCCCATCCTGTGTGCACAGAACACTTGTCTCGGGCCTGTGCTTGTGTTTCCTCACTCATTCACGCGAGTCTGAGTCCACGGACACCTGCTTCGGATTTGGGTCTGGTCCCCCACTGCTTCTTGGAGCTGCTCACCTACACCTGCTCTGTCCACTGTGTGCCCAGTCCCTTGTGTCCCGTGTCCTTAACATGTCCTTGTCCCTGTGCTTCCTGTTCTCTTCCCTCCCTCCCTCCCCTCACCTCCTTTCTCCACTTTCCCTCCCCCCACCTCCTTCCTTCCCTTCCTCCCTAACCCCTCTCTCCCTCCCCCTTTCCTCCCTTTTGCCTCCCTCCTTCCTCTTCCTCACCTCCTACTTTTCTGTGCTACCAGACGCTGCAGACGGATCATTTCCCGCCGTCCTACAATCAGACAGTCCCTGCTGTGCCCAGGCCCCTCCGCGGGGAGAGAGGAGCTAGAATTTGCGGGCCAGGGGAGCTTCTTGCTGCTGGGGGCTCGCTGCTTCCGGGCACCCTCCGGGCAAGGAGGCACGAGTGTACAGACACACGTATGTATGTGACTGTCTTCACATGTGAGTCGGGTTCGTCACCTCCTGGATCTCTCTGGCCTCCTGCCCTTGCTGATGGACCCTCCCCTGCAACCGCGGGGAGAACCCTGCACCCCCGCCTCCCTCCGTGTGTTCAGTGGTGCCCTCGCAGTTCCCACCTCATGCCTTATGCCAGCTGGACCATGGTGCTCCCCCACCGCACCCTGCACCCCCGCAGCCTCCCCCACTTTCTTAGGTCTGCGTCTGTGTCCCCATGGCCGCTCCAGAGAAGAGTCATGGGGCTGTCCTACAGCTAGGGTCTCACCGCTGTGTGCATCTCCTCCCCGACCTCATCACGGATGGACAGACAGACAGACGGATGGAGGGATGTCAGTGTTGAGTTGTCCTGTTGCTTTGTTGAGTTGTCCTGAGACTCCGTGACAAGCGCGGGGCTCCGTCCACACCCCGATCACCATCCCTGCATCTTCTCCGCAAGGAGCCTCCTCGGATGCTCTGCCCAATTTTCCACTGCGTTGTCGCCTTCCTGCTGAGTCCAAGAATCAAGAATTCTTTGTGTACTGGGGATCCGGGTCCTTTATCAGAACGTGTTCTGTGAACATTTCCCCGCAGCCTGAGGCTTCTCTTTCTCAGTGTCTTAACAGTGTCTGGGGCAGAATGGAGCTTTGATCTGAGTAAAGTCCAGCTTGACCACCTTTCCTCGGAGGCCCACGCTTTCCGTGCCCCTCGCCAGGTGCACGGCGGTTAGATTGTCCTGTCTGTCCTTGGTCAGGTTTTGCAGGATTTAACGCTGGGGTCAGGGTTTTAGAGACACGGTACATAAGACTCTGCTGTTCGTCAGACCACAGAGTCAGTGAAGGGAGGGAGAAGGTGGAGTCACAGATGCTTCCAGGGCTGGAGTCAAAAGGTTTCATCCAAGAAGGCTCTACCGCTCAAGCGTCCCACCTGGTGAGGTCTGTGGGTGCAACCACGGAACCACCCCTCAGGCCACATCAGGCCATGTTTCCGTTTTTCTTTCTTTCTTTTTTTTTTTAAGATTCATGCACTTCCTTTAGAGAGAGTGAGAATGCAGGGCGGGGCAGAGGGAGAGAGAATCTCAAGCCGATGCCATGGTGACAGACGGGCTCCATCCCATGCCCCCGAGATCGTGACATGCGCTGGAACCAGGAGCCAGATTCTCAGCCACTGAGCCTCCCGGACGCCCTGGCTCAGCTTGCTTTGTTCCTTTCTAGGAAGTACCTAGCTCAGCACTGCGGGCGCTGGGTGCCTTGGCTGGCGATGCCCCCTGGGGGTCTGCAGCACCGTGACCTCTGACACCGGGCTTCATCTCACCTCCTCTTTATATAAACACGCTCATGCAGCATCTTTTCTTTGGTGTCTGGCTTCTTTTCCTGAGTCCAGGTTGGTGACGGTCCCCGGGTGTCGTGTGCGGCCACGGTTCCTCTGTCTCGCCTGTGCTCACAGTCATCACATGCTGTGGTTTGGTTCCTCCGTTGCTGGTGTTGACGGAGTTGTTCCGAGGCTCGTGCTGCTGTGGGTGCTCTCCCTTGTGCACACTTCTCCTGCGTGCGTCTCCAGGAGGGCGGCCTGGTGTTACACATCATTCACACGTGGGGTTCTTGTATGTAGTGACTGTACTAGTTTCTCAGGGCTTCTGTAACCAAGAATCACCCACGTGATGGCTAAAAACCACAGTAACACGTTCCTGGACAGTTCCGGAGGCCAGGAGTTCAGATTACATCCTCAGCAGGACCAGCCTCCCACCAGTGCCCCCCGCCACCCAGTGTCTGGTGACCCCGGGCATTCCCTCTGACCTCTGACTCTGGCCCAGTGTGCCCTGTGCGTTCTGTCTTCAGGTGCATTCCTCTCTCTGCGTTCATGTTTCTCCTTCTAAGGCCTCCCCTCCCATTGCGTTAGGGCCCACCTACTCCAGTACAACCTCATGTCCATGAATTACATCTGCAAAGACCCTATTTCCAGATGAGGCCAGATCCCGAGGTTCTGGGGATCAGAACTTGAACATATGAGTTTGGGACAGATGCAATTCAAACCACAACATTTGAAATCTGAGCAAATCTCTCAGGAGTCGTCCAGTCCCAAGAGGTTCAGGAAGGAGCTTTGTTCCAGTGGGGCCCCCACGTGTGAAGAGGAGGCCCTCCAAGATACAACAGTGGGTCTTATTCTGTGAGAGGTACAGATCCTTGTGTATGGGGATGTGGTTCTCTGGACTGTGAGTGGACCTGCATATGTGTCTACCTGGGCTCGGGAGAGGATGGGGAGTTGGGGCTCCCGGTCTGGGGTGCTGAGGGGGAAGGAACCATCATCTCTGGTGTCAAGAAGGAGGGAAGCCCTCTCTGAGTCGGAGATGTCTCTCCTCTCTCTTTCTAACTCTGAGGGGTCTAGGCTCATTGTGCAAGGTGAGGAGGACGGCACATTTCACCCTGGTCCCCATGCCATTCCGAGCCCATAGAGCATGTGGGGTGCCCCAGGCGGGAGCCTGCTGCATCACATGGCATGGGGACAGAGCATGCCGAGACACATGCTATGGGGAGCGTCTGATCGGCTGTTGTTGCCTTGGACACGCTCCATGAAGGAGGCACGTTTACCCTTCCCCTCAGGAAACACGCTAACAACACGCTAACACTTTAAGGAGGGTCCAGTGACAAGTTGTTAGCTGTGGCTAAGGAGCTCGGAGGCACTACTTTCTGTGAGGCAGGCAGACATGCAGATGTGTGGCACCCATCCCCACCCGTCCCTCCGCCCATGGCTTGGTCCAGGAGCCCATCTGTCTGCTTCAGTCTGCACGTCTGCCCGCACTGCCAGCAGGAAACAAGAGTCCCCCGGGGAAAGGAAGAGCATTTCCCGCAGAGAGTGTGCCTGGCTTGAGGGGTTCCCATGGGCCCTGGTTTAGGCTTCCCTGCCCCCCATCGTCCCCAGCCCTGGGAACACACCTCAGTGTGCTTTGAAGACTAAATTAAGGGCTGTGCCTCACTGCGCAGCCGTCTTTGCTCTGTGTCCTTTGAACTGCTGAGCTGGCAGAGAGCAGAGCCCGGGACTGGGACCCTGGCCCGTGAATTCCTTCTCATGGGAAGCACAGGGCAGAATCCCACGATCTGCCCGGCTGGCGGGTCACCCTCCCAAGGCTGTGGGGGCCAGTGTCACCCGGCACGGTGTCCAGATTCAGCACCGGGCGCTGTTGATTACAGGTGACAGCCTAACTGTCCAGTGATGACAAGAGATGTGTCTTGTCTGACGGCTCTTGCCAAAAAAAGCCACCGTGAGCCTCCAGATCCAGGATGGGGGCTAGAGCTTTCAGGGGTGTTGGCGGGGGAGAGGTTTTGTGCTGACTGAGACCACCCTCTGCCCAGGGAGGAGACCCACACCAGCCCCATGAGGATGAGGTTGGAGCTGGGGGGAACGGTGGGGGGAGGGGAGAAGCTTCTGGGAGAGTCTTGGCTGTCCTGGGGGGGGGGTGGGTCTTTACCCGGCTGCAGCTCAGAGTCCATCTCCCCAGGCCATGCCCTTGTGGGGAGGGGCACACACTGTTCTGCCCACAGCTGTCTAGCTCCACCTCCAGTAGAGAAACATCGCTGGCATCCAGATTTTTGGCTGAGTTTTGAGCATAACCATCAGGAAGGGGCCGGCGGCCATGGGAGCTGAGCCCAATGTCACGTAGACTGAGTGGGACGGCGTCCTGATGGGACACCCAGGGCACGGTGGGTGTGGAGGCTGCGACGCGTTCCTGTAGGGCAGGATCTGGACAGCCTTAGCTGGCGATTGCACGGATCAGGCTGATGTTACGGTTTAAAGTGATTTTTTGTGGAAGAACGGACTGCAGGCTGAGAGAGGCACCGGGCAGCGGGCCAGGGCAGGGCCCAGACGAGGGCGGCCGGAAGGGGGTGAAGGGATGAAGGGAAGGAAGGGAGTGAAGGGGGCGACGGGAGGGGGCACCGCCGATCCCAGGGAGACAGCTGCCCCAGGACCTGCTTGGGAGATGGGAGGACCGCGTGTCTGTGGGTCTGAGTCCACAGGGCGTGCACGTGGAGGCTTGTCATTAGGCACACAAGTGGTATGACCCTCGGCCTGGGCCCTTCCGGTCACCTGGGACCCCTCCGAGCAGGGCAGTCGTGGGAAGTGTGGCCACCCCAAGGAAGGCCACCCCTGGGATGGGAAGCTCTCGTCCCAGCACCTCTGCACTGTTGGGACAGCGCCAACTGCTTCATTCTTAACGGTTCCTGGTAATTGCTTTTCCACGGCCGCCAGCGGCTGACGGATGGCTGTGTGTGCGGGTGTGCAGAGAGGGCTACTTAGGATTCGGGGGACAGACTGGATGAACTCGGGGTTCTGGGTTCTGGCTGCCAAGCAGTAGGAAAAAAAATCATTCTGCATTAGGAGGTCGGAAAACTGTGAGCAGAGAATATGGGGATGTTTGCTTGGAATACTTAACAGAGTCTGCAGCGGAGGGCCGCTCGGGGAGAGGGGCTGCAGGAGGGGCTCAGTCTGCCATGCGTGTTGTCGCCCCCGCAGGGGTGTCCCAGCAGGGAGAGAAGCTGCACTAGGCCCTGGGGAGGGCCCCAACCTCCCAGACACAGGGAAACGGAGGTGGGTAAGTCTGGGCCCTGGGTGGGGATAGTTTTGATGTAAAGAAGGAACATGGCCCCCCAAGGTCACAGGCGAGGGAGAGCAGATAGAGTAGATGCTTCACTCCGGACGTCCTGCGGGAGCTGGGCTGTCCCCACCGGAGTGCAGACCGATCCGGGCAACTAGGATTTGCTTGACTGCCTCTGCCCGCTAAAATCACAGTGGTCGAAAGAGTGAAGGGGTACAGGGGTGTCTGCCCTGCCAGGCAGCCCATACCCTAGGGTCAGCCCCCAGTCTCACAGCGGGGTTAAGCATCCACCGAGCTGGCCGGGACGTGTGGCGTTTCCCAACAGAAGACCTGAGAGCAGGTGCTCTCCACACAGCTTCCTCCATGGTCCAGTCTGGCCCGGCTGAGCAGATGGGTCCCGGAGGGTGACCGTCTCCATCTGTGGCCTCATCGTTCACAGGGCCCGGGCTACCAGGGGCAGAGGAGCTGGGCCTGGTGCCTGGCCAGTTCCTGCGGACACGACGGTCCCGGCACCGACAGGAAGGAGCCGCAGGACAGCTCCCACCCAGTCACTGGGAGGGAGCACAGTTCGGTCGCCGGGCGGTGGAAACCTCTTGTCGGCTGCCCCAGCGTGGGCTTTGCCCAGAACACCCTGTGGCTCGGGTGTCTGGAAGACCTTAGGCTGGAGGGGCGAAAAGAGACAAGGATGCGGCAGGTTGGACACGGCGCCTACGACATCTGAGGGCCGGCCCCACCAGAGCTCCGGGGCCCAGAGGCGGACGGCCCAGCACCCCTCCCCACCGAGCGGTTCGGTCCAGTGTGTGGCTCTCACCACACGGCATCCCAACTTGGGGGCCCTGAGAGAGGCCCTGCTCCAAGCCACGGCCAGAGGCTGGTCTGACTGGTCAGACTTTCGGGGAAGGAGACAGGGCAGGAGGTCTTCGGACAGGGGCCCCGATGGACTCATGGGCCTTTAGCATCTGTGGGTCTCCCTGAGAAGGGAGATTCTCTCCAGAGGATCCTCTCCAGAGGAACTTCTGGAGCCCCCGGAGACCCTGCCCGGTGGGGGTGGCTGCTCACTGGGGGGCCCTGCTCAGCTGGAGGGTCTCTGAGCAGAGCAGCTGGGAGGGGATGAAGCATCTGTGCACCTGTGGGGCTGTCCACGGGGAAACCAGCCTGGCCGGTACGCGGAGCAGCAGGTGTCCAGGGAGGGGCTGGGTCTGCAGAGTGGGGCCATGAGTGTGGGTGCCCCAGCCCCAAGCCAGTCTGGTTACAGTGGGGGAGTGTCCTGCTGCGTTGATTCCAGGATGGTGGAATGGGGCTAGGAGTGGGGCTAGGACCCAAACCGGGCCTTCACCCCTGCTGGCCACCAGGCCCCTCCATGCGGGGGCTCTGTGCATGGTGTTTCTTTATATCCCAAATCTCCCTGTCTCGGCTCTGGCTGAGCCCCCCCACCCCCCCCGGGGTGGCCCGGCCATGCTCCAGAAGAAGAGGGGAGGGCGGGACGGCTCCTGCAGGGGTTAGTTCAGGAGAAGATTCTTCCCATCTTTCCCGTCTGCCCAACCCCTGAGAGCCTGGCAGCCACCCAGGTGGGGGCCAAGTCCTGCTCGAAGACCCCACCTGGTCCTGCCAGGACCTTCCTTCTCTTGCTCCCTGCGAGTCTAGCCACGAGGGGCCGGCCGGGCGCTCCCTGCAGAAGGGCCTGGCAGTGGCCTGGGGGCTGTGCCTCTAGGAGGAGGAGGCTTTGGGGACGGACGCCTTCCACCATGTACTCCCAGGCCTCACCCTGCAACGTGAGCTGATCCCTGGTCCCGGCTGCTTGAAGCTCAGTGGAGGGAGGCAGCTTTGTGCCAGCTGACATCCCGGTGTCTTAGCACCTCAAGGAGGTGGGCACGTCGCTCTGCCCTCCAGAGCCTTCTGGGGGAGCCAGGAGGCTGGCTGACTTCCCCAAGGTTGCTTAGCCATGGAGGGGTACAGCGGGATCTCTTCCTTCCTAAGCCCTGTTCCCTGCGAAGTGGCCCCTGTCCATGGCGGGTAACGAGGGCAGCCATCAGCGGATGTGGGGACCCCTGCGTGTCATCCTACCATGTGAGAAAAGTGTGACCACCCATCATACCACATTATTTCGGGATAAACGGACCCGTAGACCCTCAAGGGGCACCTTCAAGAACCCCGTGGTCTAGGGCAAGACAAGCGGTCTGAACAGATCCTTTTCCACTGGCAACACAGCCTTGACAAATCCCCTAGACCAGCCTGCAAAGTGTCCCCTAACAGCCAGGGCCGTCCGGCTAGAGCAGGCCCGCTCTGTCGGGCAGGTGAACAATGCAGACCTCGCGTGACAAATGGGCTCATTAAGGAGATGGATGGCCCTGGCCCATAGCCACGCCGGCGTCTTCTCCCAGCAGAGGCCAAGGGCATTCAGAGCTCTAGGCCCGCAGCTGCCGACGGGCCTCTGGGGCAGATGGGGTGGAGCAGCGGGGCTCCCCGGGCTCGCCTTCGTCAGGAGGAGGGCGGCCGGTCCTGAGCCCTGTCCCGGGGGCCGGGGCTCATGGCTGGGTGAACACACTGGGCAGGTTTGGCGGGAGACACAGTGGATGCTCAGGGACAAGGCGACATGTCCAAGGCCATCAGCGAGTCAGCTTTTCTGGGATTAAAATCCAGCTCGGCTGGACGACCGAAAGCCACGCCGCTTCGGCATTCCGCAGCCGTCCTCCCGGGTAACTGCCTTTAACGCCTTCCCACCATCCCATCTGGGAGCGCCTCGAGGTGGCTGTCCCGGCCGGCTATGCCCGCATTCTGCCCAGCGGACTTCCCTCCACCTGGCACACATGCCAGTGAGCAAAGGGAGGTGGGGATGAGGATCGAGAGACCTTTCTAGAAGCTTCTAGAAGCTTCTGCAGGACATCCCCTGAGCCCCGTTCCAGAGGAGGGGCACAGGCTGAGGGCATTGCAGCTCTTGGTGTCCTCTGCCAGCAGCCTGGCCCTCAGCCTGTGCCACCTCCTCCAGGAAGCTTCCCTCCCGGGATTCGCCAGTCGGTCCTGCGAAGGCCCGGGGCGTGTTACCCTGCTTTGGTCTGAACCGCAGCCTCGCAGGAGTTAAGGGTCCCCGCAGCTGGGGTGGGTGTGAACCTCACTGTGGGCTAACAGGTGTTGGGGAGACCCCCCCCCCACCAACCACACCTGAGCCGTGAGGGTCCCAGAGCACGTGAGTCTGGGTTAGCCTCCCCTCAGCTCCTGTGGGCGCAGGCCCACCCCGGCAGGCCCCAGACACCGCCCACCCACAGACCCCCACCGCCGAGCCGGTGCCCACCCGTCCTCCTCCACAAAGAGCTGGGTTTGTACCTGCTCGTCCCCCAAAGCCGTCGCAGTCCCTTCTCACCGAGTGTCTCCGGAATGGGGCATAAGCGGGGATTCGCCTCCTCAGGTGTCTTAATAAGAACAGTCTCAATGGGGCCTCCAGGAGGACATTAAGAGATGATCCTCTCCTCCCGCCGCCCATCATCGCCCGTCAGAGCGCTGAGCCGCAGCCCGGAAACCCCCGCGCCCGGCTGGGCAGAGCAGGACACGGAGCTCTCGGGGGCGCCCGCGCGGCCGGTCCTTCACGGGCGGTCGGGACCGGACTCCCCGAGCCCCGGACGGTGGCAGCTCAGCCCACCTGCCCGTTCGCGCTGAGGTCTGCGCATCTGTGCTGCTTTCTACGGGTTTCCTCTTTCGGGGTCTTCGGTACGTTCTCAAATTGGGTGAGACCCACCGTCACTGTGACCCAGGGCAGCCCCTCTGTCAGCCTATTCGCCCATCGTCCGAGGAGGTGTAGGGAGGCCATGGGCAGGGGAGGGAGGCCCCCTCCGGGGGCATGAGACCTGAGCGGAGGGACAGACCGAGGAGTGGACGTTCACGCTGGCAAACTGGGGCCCAGGGAGCACCTGTCCCCAAGCTTCTTTTAGGGTCGCCATCGGACATGACTGGGTGTGTTCAGTGTGGGGGCTGGTGAGGGCTGGTGTGTGCCTGCCTGCTGTCCGCCAGACCGTGTGTGTGTGTGTGTGTGTGTGTGTCGGGGTGTGTGTGTCGGGGTGTGTGTGTTGGGGTGTGTGTGTCGGGGTGTGGGGTCTGAGAGCCCGCCAGGTGCAGGAGCAGGGGCGTGAGGGTCGCATCGGTCCTGGCACTGCCGTACGCCTGTGGACAGACCCGCTGCTGGGAGGGCCCCCTGAGGCCTCAGCCCTGCCCTTCCAAGTTGGGAAGCAGGTCAAGACCATCTCAGGAATCTGTTCAGTCAACAGGTGTGTCTTTCTGCACTGGTGCCTCTGAGCCCAGGGGCTCTCCCTGCACTTCCCCCTCCGTCTCTGCTTCCGAGTGTCCCTGAGGTCCACGTAGTCCTGGCACCGTCCGTCCGCATCCTGAGAGGAGCGGAGGTGCCCAGCTCAGTGGCTTCATTTAGGGCCGTCTGTGGGATTCTGTCTGTGGCTGTCCGTACGCCCCAGCTGCCCACTGGCTTCCGTGGGAAACTTGGAGGTGGACAGACGGCACTGCCACTGGGATCCCACTGACCACGGACACTTTCGCTTATGTGGCTGTTTGTCCTGCCCCTGTGTCTCCAGAGCTCTGTGGTCGGAGACTTCCAGGTTATTCCGTCTTTTTGTTTATGAAAAAGGAAGCCTTTGTCGTCATGTCTGATTTGCTTTCTGCGATGTCCCACAAATCTCCCTCTTCCTGTGCCTTCTCGCTGGAGAACAGCAGCCTGAGCTGTGGACTGTCCGCTGGGCTGCCACGTCCCGACGTGGCCATGGAGCTGCCATTGCTCTTGTGGGACTTTGGGCAGCTTCCTATGACTTGGCCTCCCCAGTGGACCTGGCAGATGAAGGCCGTGTCCCCTGGGGGGCGGCCAGGTTGGCGTGGCGTGACCCCCGGACAGTGGGGCCCATGGCACGTGGAAGGTGCTCTGCAAATACCTCCCTCCTCCCGTGGAGCCCTGAGGGCTCTGCTGCTGACGGCTTGCGCCTCCATGACGGTTGCCGCTCTCAGACCTCGCCGAGTCTTCTCAGCTGGCGTGGATCATGTGGCACGTGAATTTACTCCGGGAGACGTCCGTGCGGGGTCGCGTGGCCCACAGCCCTGCGTGTGTGCAGGCGTCTCGGGCCAGGGGAAGACCACCCTCCAGATTGACAGGGGGAGCGCGGCCCCAGGCCAGGGCACGTGGCGAGGGTCATGGTCTGGCTGGGCCGTGGGAGGCGGCCCGCATAGCGCCTGAGCTCAGCTCTCCTCTCGGGGCTACGATGAGACGAGTCCTCCGAGACCAGCTCCCTTCTGTCTTCGGTGGCTTCTCCGGGAGCCCCAGGCATGATGACTGGAGGCACAGCCCAGAGGAGTTGTCCCCTGAGGCTGAGGCCGTGGATGTTGGACTCACACGGATCTGGGCTGGAATCCCAGCTCGGCCACACCTTGGAGAGCCAGGCACCCTTGGAGAGGCTGCTCCCGTCCGAGTCGGGGTCTCTGCTTCTGGAAAGTGGGGTTAGTGCTGCCCTTCAGCCGGTTTCTGTGTGGATGGAGCGCAGTAATGGAAGAGATATGCTCAGAGCACACTGACCACTAAGGAGGCAATGGGCGCCCCCACTCTGTCTCAGAACAGCCCCTTGCCCCTGGGCCATGAGCCTGCATAGGAGCATCTCTGTGACTCCCAGGGAGCTGAGGTCCTGCAGGGTCCGCTGACCTTTGCCTTTCTTCAGCAGTCTGCGAACTTGGCCCTGGCCATCCTAAGATGGCAGCAGGTGGCAGGTACAGATCGCACCAGAGGTGTGGGCTTGGGGTCTCCTCTGCTCCCTGGAGGGCGTCAGCCCAGAAGCCAGGACCCCAGCCCCTCTCCGTCTGTGCTTACTGCCCTGCAGGCCATGAGCTTGCCAGGCCGCTCCTCTAGCAGCTGCGGGGGCTGCGCACGGAGCCTCAGGGAGGGGTCGTGGCCGTCAGGACCCCTCTGTGGGCCGCGTCTCGGCCTCTGCAGGGGGAGCAGGCCTCACCCCCAGGACGCCCCCCAAACCTCGCTCAAACCAATAATCTCATGTTGATGGACAAAATTAATCTCCGAATTCTAATGAGATCGTGTGCCCGTGAGACAGACAGCTCATCCAAAGATTAAATGAGAAAAATTGCCACTTTTGCTGGTTCCTTTAGAAACTCATTTGCATTCTGTCAGCTCCCATTATGAAGGGAGCCTCAGATATTGAAGGGAATGGGGGGGCTCTGGCCTGGCCCGGGTAGTGAGGGGGGCTGCGGCAAAGGAATGGACCAGCTGTCCACCCTGTCCCCACCCCCAAAGCCCTGGCCAGCGGGCAAAGGGGCCGCTGTCCCCCTCCTTGCGGTCCTGGTGCCGGGGGCCAGAGATCAGGGTCTCCTCCACTTCGGGGTTCTCCCAGCGTCCCTACAGGGGTCAGGGCAGGAGGAGCAGAGCCCCCGGCATGGTGTGTCCCCTTCATGCGTTCCGCGGTCGGGGCACAAAGTGTCCACACCCTCCGTGGCTTACAGCAGCGACGGTTTATCGTTTCCCACAGCCCGCAGGGGGCCGCGCCCTTCTCTGCTGGCCTGACCTCCTGGGGCTCAGCCCACCTGCAGCCCGGCCACCCTGGGTGCCCCGGCTGGGGTGCGGCACGCTTCTCTGGTGGCGTTGGTCTTCTGATGGTCTGGACAGGCTGCCGTCAGACCCCAGGCCTCCCCCGCGCCTTGTGCTCTGGGTCCCGACGGACCACGTCCTGAGAGCGGGTCACCGGCCAGCCCAGCGGCCAGGGCGGGAGGAACAGATCCAGCCCCCGAGCAGAGGGGCAGCGCAGGGAGGCGAGCGCCCGTGAAGACCATCCACCTAGACACCATGGGGCCTCCAGACTATGTTTCTTCTCACACGTCTACGCGACAGGCCTTCCCTCGTGAACCCGTTACAGTGGCCACCCTGCGTCAGCTGGGGGGCTCAGCGTTCCCGGGGTCTTTCTGAGGGGACAGCCTGTTTCCGGATTTTCCTTCGCCAAAACAGAGGCCACAGCGGCTCATCGGGGCCGAGCCCTGAGAACCAGGCTCTGCCATGGCCCAGAGCAAAGCTGGTGTCACCAAGGTCCTGCTTGGGGCCCGGGTGACAACGGCGGCCGAGAGCTGCTTGGAAGCTGAGCGGTTCACGAGGAGGGGAGGATGACGTGCCGCTGAGGACAGGAAGGGGGCGACTGGCCGTGCTGGCCTTTCCACAACGCGCCCCGTCGGGGCGTGAGCTGCGCCGTGCGCCACTGAAACCCATGGGCTGTTTCCGGGGACCCCCCCGGACCTCCCGTCAGAGGAAGAGCACGCGGTCACGGAGTCAGTCACCAACGCTGACAGCTGACACTGGCGCTAATTGTAATTAAAAATTAGCGTAGAAATGTGCTTTTAGGAGATTAAAATTATTGGTGGGTCCCGACCCACATGCATCACTCGGGGGGGTGGACGGCAAATGAGCCCCACATTAAATAAAGTGCAGCTAATGGGCTTCCCAGAGAGAAAGGATGCGACTGCATCGATTCTGCCTCCTCCTTGATTCACAGATACGTCGTCTGCATAGATAAACACGCCCAGGCCCGGCCGGAGGCCTCTTCTGGGCCCCCCGTGGCGCTTCTTCATCAATTTCCACGCGGGTCGCTGACCCCCCGTTGCCGCTCTGTCCTAAGCGCCTTCTGTGCTCCGCACACTGCATTACGTGTTCGAGAGATTATCTCCGTGCAGCGACCTGCCAGTTAACGATGAGTCGGGCGGGCCGAATGCTTGTCAGGAGGAGGACGCGGGTTTCACGGAGCAGCTACGGCTTGGCTGGCTGTTTGCCTCCCCGCACCGTGTTCACGCGGCGGGACATCGGGACCGGGGTCCGTCAGCCCTATGAGGACGGGCGTGTCACCCGGGACCCGAGGCAGCCTCCGACAGTGGGGTTTCTCACCAGGCCCGCCCAGGGTCCCCAGGCCTCCCGGTCCGCAGTGCACAGGGGTGGGGGCGGGTGGGAAGGGGTGCGGGCCTGGTGCGGGCGGTGCCCGGCTCCGGTTTGCTGGCGCGGCTCAAGGCCGTGGTGCGGCCGGTTCTGCCGTCAGGACTCTGGGCAGCCCCTGTGAAGGCTCCCGGAGGAGTGGGGAGCAGGGTGGGCGGGCCCATCCGCGCCTGCAGCTTGTAGGACAGAGGGTAAGCGTCTGGGTCAGTGAGGCAAAGGGCACGTAGAAAGCAGAGTGAGGCAAAGTGCTGGAAAGAGAGAAGCTGGGAGGAGCTCGGCCGGCAGAGGGGCTGCCTTCTGTACCGTCGTCCCAGAGGGCCTCCCTGTGGAGGTGACTTTTAAGAGAAGTCCCAAAGGAGATGCAAGAGTAGGTCAGGTGACTGGACGGGAGGATGAAGACGGGCACAGCGGGCACAGTGAGCACAGCAGGGCAGGGTCCTGAGGCTTTGGGAAACCGGCTGTTGGCCGAGGAAAGGACACAAGGCCATTGGGGTTGGAGGGGGCGATGGGCTCAGGCAGGTCCCCACCATGCAGGGATGTCGGGTTTCCCTCTTCGTGAGCTGCTGTCCCTGCGGGGTGCAGAGCGGGGCATGGTCTGCACCTGCTTCTGTGTGGGGAGGAGGCCAGCGGCCCCTGCGGGAATCCAGCCGCCAACAGCAGCCGTCTGGGGTGGAGAGTGAGGGGAGGCCCGGGGGACAGGCCACCAAGGCCGTCCATGGGCAGGACTGCTCGAGGGAGAGTGGGTCTGAGAGGATGCCGGCTCTTGGTCTGTCTCGGGTGGACAGCGCGGTCAGGGGTCAAGACTGTGGTGTGGGCTCCTCTGAACCCAGGGGCGGGCATATCTCTGCGGGGACTGCCAGTGGTGGGCTGCCCCCACGCACGTGTGACCGGGCCCCTCTGCTGGACCCCCCCGCCACGAGCTCTGGGGCTGTGACCAGGGCCTGGTCCTGATGCCACGTGGGACTGTGCCTGCACCTCCCGCCCTCCCCTCCTGTCACAGTCCCCACCCTGGCCCTCTCCTCCTGCCACGGGAGCTTTCTCCAGGAGAGAAGGGAGCTGGCCCCCCACGTGCCCACCTGACTCCTGAGCATCCCCTTTAGCAGGGTCTCTGCTGACCCCACACCTGCCGGAGCCGGCGCCCAGCATGGGTTTTGCTGGAGGAACCCGGTGTTCGGGGACAGAAGGCAGGCGCCGTGGACGGGCAGGCTGAGCACCGAGAGCTGCGTGACCTATGGGCGCGGCCACCTGGGTCCTCGGGCTGGAAAGCAGAGGCGCAGACTAACCCTGGGCTCCGAAGTCTGGGGATTTGGGAGTCATGGAGCGAGCCCTGGGGCACCTCAGGGTCATTTTTTAAAGGAGCCGCTGGCGCGTGCGCCGCATGTCAGGCTCCCCAGGGGTCGGGCTCCCCGGGCCGGCTTTTCCCAAGGCGCGCATCTGTGGTTTCCACCCAGCGGGGACCCGGTTGGCTCGGAGCCCGAACTCCCGGAGATTAGTGGATAAAGCAATCATCTTCCTGAGAAGTAGGTCCCGAAGTCAAAGAGGGGTGGGGCCGGGTCAGCGGAGACGCTCTGGGCGGACAGTCGTACTAACCCCATCAGACGCTTCCTCCCCGGAGGCTCTGGTGCGAGCACCGGCCCTGGGCCCCGGATCTGCAGAGGTGCGAGGTCGGGGCTGCACAGAACAAAGAGCCTCCATCCCCCTCGCTCCGGCCGGTGATACCATGCGCTCTTCCGTGGCCGTGGGAAGAAGCGCGGTCCTCTGGTGTGGGGCTGCGATGCTGAACGTGGGGTGGAACCCGCCGCTCTCCGAGTGTCTTTGGGAGCACAGAGGAACCGGAACGTGGTTTGTTTCCCTTAATGTCTGTCTTGGTGCTTCTGGATCTGCCCTGGGAGAGCAGAGTCTCTGCTCCTGGAGGTGGGGGTCGCCGGGGAAGTGCCCATCCCTCCTCCTGCTCTTCCGCGTGGCCCCACACCTGCTGCCTGGCCCTGTCCTCGGCCCCTCCAACCCGTCACCCACACGACCTCAGCTGCCCCAGCCTTCCCTGCATCCTCAGGTTGGGGCAGGACCCCAGGCGTGACGGACCCCCAGCACCTGCTGCCCCCCTACCCACCACGGGCGGGAGCGCTGTCTGCCGGCTAGGGCATAGCCGGGCCACTGCCTCGCTGGGAGTTGTCTGTCATGGGGTGCCGGCGAGGCCACGGGGTGAGGAGCTGCGTCCCAGGCCCTTGCGGGCAAGTGACCGCCAGGCTCACAGCCGTGAAAGGTGAGCCCGTGGCGCGGCGACAGAGCCCAGGGTCGGGTGCTGCCTGGTGGTGATGGTGGCAGCTCTGGTGAGTGTCTTGGGGGAAGGCGAGCCCAGCAGACCTAGCACGCAAACCCAGTGTCCTCTGCCACGAGTCAAGCCGTGGGTCCCCGGCTCCAGAGACACTGGGCATCGTGCTCCAGGAGAGAGAAGAGGGCAGAGCAGGGTGCAGAGGCCTGGCCCCTACAGTGCAGCCAGAACTGTGGGGTGACCGGGTGTTGGGGTCCCTCCTCCTACCCCTCGGGACGTAAACTGACCACTCCTCCTCGGACTGGGGCCATAGGGTAGCCTTGGAACCCGGGCCCCGGGCCATGGAGGGTGGGTTCTCAGTGCAGAGTGTGAGCGTGTCATGGGACACTCACGGGAGAACGGGGCTGTGGGCTGCTGGCCGGCAGAGGCAGTGCTGCCCCAAGAAGCCACAGATAAACCCACATCCCAAACCAGGAACAGCTCCGTTCACGTCAGAGTGGGGCCGGGGCCGGGCTTTGCCTGGGATTGTGGTAAGACCCGCCACGGGCTCAACCACGCTTGTTGGCGGGGTTTCCCGGTATTGGCTGCCCTGGTGGGTGAGAGGCCCACGTGTCCCGATTGTGCCCCAGCCTGGAAGCTGGGGACCCCGCCGGCCGACCACGGGGCAGGCGGGTGTCCCAGGCAGCGTGGGCATGGGGTGCCACATGTGTCCCCCGACATGTGGCTCAACGCACAATTTCAACAAAATGGGATCTGTTTGATGAAAAAGTTCCCCTTGTTCTCATCTCATTGCCATGGACCCCTTCTCAGTTCCCTAAATTAGAAGAAAATTAAAGAACGAGACCGAAGCAGGATGCTGCCTTTGTCGTCCCACGGGCGCCGCCTGGGTCTGGACAGAAGCCGTGCCCGCCGTTCTAGGAGCGCAGGGAACACACGGGTTTTTCCTTTTTCTAAGTATTGGTCCAAATGCAAAACCCGTCACGTGCACGCCATCTGCCACTGTCAACAGCGGTCGTGACCCGACCGGGAAGACGCGTTAGGGCCAGAGCCCAGCGGTGCCCGCACGGAGGGGACAGCAATTTGCACACGTGCTTGTTCATGCTCTGACGGGGTCGTGGTGGGACCCTCGGGGCGCGGAGGCACGAACCATGCTGTGTTGGGCCGACGACCTGGGGGAGGCCTCGCCTGCACGTGACGCAGGGTGAGCCCCCACGCTTCCTCTCCAACCTCAGGGGAGAAATGAGGATTTACCGATTTCTTCAAAATCTATACGATGCCCGGTATCCATGGCTGTGTGTTTAGGGTCTGTTGCAAAAATGTTAAGCAATGATGTAACATGTTTTAATTTCTGAAATGCAACAAAAATCACATCTTTGCAACTATTTTAGGTTTATGATGAGATGTTAGATATCACCATTTGAAGCATTCTCATGCAAAGAAAAGTGCATAAAATGCACATAATTCATCAAACAGCACATGCCTCTGAGCTTAACCCCATCCGGCGAGCACCAGCGTAACACACAGCAGGTCACATAGGACGCGCCCGCGCCGAAACCCTTCCCACCGTCCCCGTTCACCACGGACGCCGCCTCCTGACCTGACAGTGACCGGACCGACTCCGTAGGGTCGTGCACACGGACCACGGGAGACCGGCCACGGGCCCATCACGCCCCACACACCATCGTGCTGTGTGAGCTGGCGGCTGTCGGACAGGTTCACCGGGCGTGGAGCAGCAGCTGGACGGGAGGACGGCGCCGCACAGCGTGTCCAGCTCCCTCCTTGGGCAGCGCTGTGGTTCTGGACAGTGTCTCCACCCCAGATCACGAAGCTTGTGTCCCTGAGCACCTTCGGCACGCCGTCGTTCTCCTGTCTGTGCTGTTCCAGGCTGCGTGGGACCCTCCCGCTCCAGCCCCACTCACGTTCCCTTACTTTCTGGGCTTCCGGGGCGCTGTGAGTCCTGACCGCTGACAGAGGGCTCTGGCCCCTGCACGCTGCTTGTTAGATTTCCTATTATGGTGTCAATATTTTTGTACACTTTAGATTCTTAAAAAAACTTTTTTCACGGCAGTACTGAAAACAACAGACTGGGGCGCTGGGGTGGTTCAGTCTGTTGGGCGTCCAACTCTTGATTTCAGCTCAGGTCATGATCCTGGGGCTGTGGGATCGAGCTCTGGTCAGGCTCTGTGCTTGGGGGTACTTGGCTTGGGATTCTCTCTCTCCCCTTCTCCCCTCCCCTTGCTCACTCTACCTCTCAAGTAAATAAATACATCTTTAAAAATATGTATATGGGGGGCACCTGGGTGGCTCAGTGGGTTAAAGCCTCTGTCTTCGGCTCAGGTCATGAATCCAGGGTCCAGGAATTGAGCCCCACGTCGGGTTCTCTGCTCGGCGGGGAGCCTGCTTCCTCCTCTCTCTCTCTGCCTCTCCCCCTGCTTGTGATCTCTGTCAAGTAAATAAATAAAATCTTTTAAAAAAATATGTATATGGTTGACTTAATTTATACGGACTTTGTACATAAGCCTTACTAAACTGGCGTATTAATTGTATAGGACAAGAGAGCTAGTACTTGTTTCCATGTGCACAGTCCTCCATCTTTAATAGAATTTACTTCTTCCTTTTCAGGCCTTACAGATTTTGTTTGTAAATACAGATGCTGTTATGCTCTGGCTCGCTCCCGCAGCACCGGCGACAATAAGTGATGATGGCTCGAGTTTCCCTGTTTGTCTCCAATTTTAAAGAGAACCTTTGGAATTTTCTCTGTCACCTGGCGTGTTTGCTCTCAGTTTTTATTGTGGTTGGGAGACCATTTGTCAGTGGAACAGAGTTTTCTCTTCCTATGTTTGCCGTGATTTAAACAAAAAATTTGCAGCTTTGAGATGTCTCTGATCGTTGTCGATTGAGGACTCTGGGCATGTCCTCGACGGATTGGTACAGTTGTTGCATCTGCTGGGACGGAAGCCCACGTCGCAGTGAACCGTGTTCTTCGGCCCTGACCTGGGCGTCTTCTTCGTAGGGGCCCTGGGTCTGCACCGACATCACCTGGCTCAGTGTTTCACATGATTCACCATCCCCGTATTTTCCCCTTCAAAATTTCTATGTCCTTTAATTTTATGTATAATTTTTAAAACATGCTCTACGTGGGCATCGCTATTTTATCCAGTTAGAGCATTAATGGCCTTTTAAGTGAAACACTGGATTCTTCTTCATTCGGCACAATTACCGATACATTCAGGATTAATTACAAGGCCGCATGAGTGTCTGTCTGCTCTATGCTCCCTGTCATTCATTTCTGGCTTTATTTTGCATGGATAACTATCATTATTAGACTTTCCCCTCTGGCTGAAAGTTACACCTTTGTTCGCCATCATTTTGTCAGACGAGCTAGAATTCCTGCACCCATTTTAGATCCAGAACTGTCTGAGAGCCGCTGGTGATCTCCCCGTCTGCCCTAATAAAGGAAGTGGCTGAGAACACTTAGACCATTTGCCCCCTCGTCTTCTCTGCCTGTCCTGGCACGGATCTCAACTCTCTATCTCAGATACCTCAATGTCAGCATCTTCTATGATCTGGATCCCTTTGGATTCCCTATAATGTATAATGTCCGCACTTGCTGCTTCCTCATTCTCTCCTCCATCCACCTGCTCCCTCCTTCCTGAATCCGGTCCTCTCTCCACAAACCTGGCGCATAACAAAGCCACCAACTGGGGTGTGGCAAGTGTATCTCCCTCCCTCTGGTTTAACTGCTTCTTTTTGTGTTTTCTTCTTTGGTCTGGATGTGATTTTTGTCATGTTTATTCTTAAAGAATATTTCTACTGGAGGCAGAATCCTGTTTCGACATACATTGTCGAATCTGTCAGCCATCTCTGATCTCACTGCGATGCCTTTTTAAAACGGTCCTATTTCTCTATTCTTAAGATTTTCTCGGTGCTTTAGGTTTTCAGTAGTTTTCCTTTTATGTGTCTGGGAGCATATCTCATTTTATTTATTCTGCTTGGGGTTTGTTGGGTTTCCTGAATCTGTGAATTAATGTCTGTCAATTTTGGAAGATTCTTTGTCATTTTCCCTTTTTTAAAAAAAATTGATGAGCTTGATTGAAATACCATGTATTTCCTTTCCTTGTCTTAGAGTTGTTTTTTTTTTTTAACTGAAGTAGTTTATTAATTATTTATGGTAAGAAAGAAAGACTGGCTAATGGCAATTTTCAGTAAATGCCTTAATAAGACCATTGCACTGCAAAGAACAGACAATATACAACTGGTGTCATGGTGCTTTGGGTTCTAAACAGCTCAGCATAATGTCCCCATCACACCCTTCAATAATGAGAATGCTGACGATTCTAAAATACGGCAGCCTACTTCAGACATGTCCACGTGCTAGCTCTTTCCTCACCCCACGTACAGCTAGATATGAATGACTGCCTTGGAGAATGTTAGGTGAAGTACAACAGTAGCTAAGACTCCCATTACAGCGTTGGGAGACAGTGGTGGGAGGGGACATCCTTGCTTTGTTCCTGATCTTAGTGGAAAGCTCTGAGTTTCTCACTATTAGGTGTGATATGAGCTCTACAGTTTTTATAGATGTCCTTTATCAAGTTCACAAAGTTCTCTATTCCTATTTTTGTCACAACTGAGTGTTGGATTTTGTCAAGCATATTTTTGCTATCTTATTATGATCACGTGATCTTTATTCTTTAGCCTCTTAATGTGATGGATTACATTAAGTGATTCTCAGTCTTTCATACCTGGGACAAATTCTACTTGGTTATGATATATAATCTTTTATGTGTTGATGGATTTGATTTTTTATTATTTCATTGACAATTTTGGCCTTTGTGTTCCTAAGAGATATTGGTCTGTAGTTTTCTTTTCTTTTAATGTCTTAGTCTGGTTTGCGTATTAGAGTGATTCCGGTTTTATAGAATGAGTAGGAAGTACTTACTTCTGCTTCTACTTTCTGAAAGAGATTAGAGAACTGGTATAATATTTTATTTAAATGTTTGGCAGAATTATCTGGACCTGATGCTTTCTGTTTTGGAAGATTTTTAATTGTTGATTCAATTCCTTTAATAGATACAGACTTGTTCAGATGGCTTATCAAATTTGTGGGCATAAAGTTGTTCATAGTATTCTTTTATTATTCTTTTAATGCCCATGGATCTGTAGTGATGTCTCCTCTTTCATTTCTGTTATTATTAATTAGTGTCCTTTCTCTTTTTTTCTTAGTTAACCTGCCTAGAGACTTATCAGTTTTATTGATCTTTTCAAAGAGCTACATTTGGTCTTTGTTGGTTTTCTCTATTGATTTCCTGTCTTAAATCTTATTAGTCTCTCCTCCAATATTTATTATTTATTTTCTTCTGCTTACTTTGGATTTAATTTTCTCATCTTTTTCTATTTTCCTAAGGTGAAAGCTTAGATTATTGATCTTACATCTTTCTTCTTTTCCAATATATTCATTCAATGATATAAATTTCCGTCTAAGCACTGCTTTCACTACATCCCCAAATTTTGAAGAGCTGTGCTTTTATTTCATGTAATTAAAAATATTTTTTTTAATTTTTTTTTATTTATTTGACAGAGAGAGATCACAAGTAGAGAGAGAGAGAGAGGAGGAAGCAGGCTCCCCGCCTAGCAGAGAGCCTGATGCGGGACTCGATCCCAAGACCCCGAGATCATGACCCGAGCTGAAGGCAGAGGCTTAACCCACTGAGCCACCCAGGCAGCCCATGTAATTAAAAATATTTAAAATATTCTCTTGAGATTTCATCTTTAAACCATGTGTTGTTTAGAAGTATGTTGTTTAATCTCCAAATGTTTTGAGACTTTCCAGCTATCTTTCTGTTATTAATTTCTAGATTTATTTCATTCTGGTCTGGGAACAACTATTTTGTGATTTCTCTTCTTTTAAACTTGCTGAGACCGTCATTTGTCTTATTGTCTATCTTGGTGAATGTTCCATGTGAACTTGAGAAGAACATGTAGCTGTTGGATGAAGTAGCCTGCAGGTGTCAATTATACCCAGTCAATTGATGGTGTTGTTGAATTCAACTGTGTCCTGATTTTCTGCCTGCTGGATCCATCCATTACCGGTGGAGGGTGTTAAAGCCTCCAACTGTGATAGTAAATTCATCTGTGCAGTTCTATCAGCTTTTGCCTCATATATTTTGAAGCCCTGTTGTTAGGCACATACACGTTAAGGATTCTTATGTCTTATTGGAATATTAACCTCTTTATCATCAATAATGTTCTTTTTATTCTTGATAGTGTCCTTGCTGTAAAGTCCACTCTATCTGAATTAATATAGCCTGCTTTCCTTTGTTTAGTGTTAACATGGTATTTCTTCCTCCATCTCTTTACTTTTAAGCTATATGCATTTTTGTTATTTTATTTTATTTATTTGTTATGTTATTTTATTTATTTTACTTTATTTTAGTAAGCTTCATGTTCAGTGTGGAGCCCAGCATGGGGCTTGAGTCACAATCCTGAGTTCAAGACCTGAGCTGAAATCAAGAGTCAGATACTTGGGCACCTGGGTGGCTCAGTGGATTAAAGCCCCTGCTGTTGGCTTGGGTCATGATCTCAGGATCCTGGGATCGAGTCCCACATCGGGCTCCCTGCTCAGCAGGGAGCCTGCTTCCTCCTCTCTCTCTGCCTGCCTCTCTGCCTGCTTGTGATCTTTCTCTGTGTGTCAAATAAATAAAAAAAACTTTAAAAAAAAGAGTCAGACACTTAACCGATTGAGCCACCCAGGTGTCCCTATATGCATCTTTTTTTAATTAAAAGTGGGTTTCTTGAGAATTTTTACATAGAAAGCAAACTGATGGTTCCTGTATGACTAACAGGAATTAAAATAAAAACTTAATCTAAAAAGTGGGTTTCTTGTACACAACATATAGCTGAATCTTGTTTTTGATTCACTCTACAGTTTCTGTCTTTTACGTGGCATATTTCAATCATTGATGTTTGAAGTGATTATTGATATAGTTGAATTAATGTCTACCTTAGTCATTACTGTTTCTGATTTGTGGCCCTTGTTCTTTGCTCCTATTTTTGTCTTCCACTCTTTTTCTGCCTTTCATGGTTTTATTAATAAAGTATTTTATATGCTTTAACTTTCTTGCCTTTCTTAGCATATCTGGCCTTTGGATTTCAGCCATCCTGATAGATGTGTAATACTAGATCATAGTTTTAATTTCCATTTCTGTAAGAGCTAATGAAATGGAGAGATTTTTTTAGGTGCTGATTCTCCATCTTGACATCATCTTTGTTGAAATTTCTTTTGCCCATTTTCTAAATGCATTGCTTCATTTCTTTTTTTTTTTTTTACTGCTGAGTTTTGAGAGTTCTTTATTCTAGCTACTAATTCTGAGTCAGATGCGTTGTTTGCAAATATTTTCTCTCAATGTTTAGCTTGTTTTTAATCCTCCTAACCTTCATAGAACAGAATTTTACATTTTGATGAGGCCCAGTGTACCAGTCTTTCCTTTGATGGCTCCTGCTTTGGTGCCAAGTCCAAGAGCTCTTAGCTTGGCCTTAGAGCTGAGATTGTCTGCTAGTTTCTAGTATATTTTTTAAATAACAAAGCAAGGCTAAATCAAGTTATAACAAGTTTAATGTTGACACTAAATATAATATTAATACCAAAATATCTTCCAAAATCATAAAATTCTAATATTATTGTGCTATTGATAGTATGGACTATGATGGACGCGAGACTCAGGCATGTGAAATTCTTCCATCCCATTAAGAGACTGGGGAGTGATGCTTGATCTCCTTTGGAGAAAAGTTCAAGATTCAGGGTAAGATCTGCCCCTTGAACATGCTGCTGGACTGGGGAACAGTGGGTGGCCCGGGTGCCCTGCCAAGAACCCAGCGGGCTCTGATGAGCTACAGGACCCTGGACAAGCCCATCCCTATTACACATCTTCAGGGTACTAAGAAGTGAAAGCTACGGGAAGCGTTTTGAGAACCTGAACATGTTAATCCAAGCTCATGTGTAGGACACCCTAGGTCTGTGTCTGGTGTGGGCTGATCTTGACAGCCTTGCCTCAATGCATCCTGACATCCTCGTGAGTTGGGACTACCACGTGCCCACTCAGGGAGGTGGGAGCTGGGTGCAGAGACGGGGAGGGAAGGAGGGAAGCAGCTGAGATTCAAAGTCAGCTCTGCTGTGGGCTCCTTGCCCCAGGCTGAAGCGCGCACTCACCAATCTGCAGCAGACGCGTGTAGTCATCTGCGCCAGGGGCAGGCTGCCTGGGCCTCCATGTACCTGAGACATGGATGTGTCCATCGTTACCTAGTCCTGCGGTGAGGATGGAGCCTGGAACTCAAGTCAAGGTCCGTGGGGTGAGGTGGGCAGTGTGAGTCCTCTCTATGCCCCCAGGGGAAGCAGGTGTCCCTGCATTGTGGCTATCCCAGTCTTGCCCAGAGCCCGGGTCAGCAATGTGCCTGCCATGTTTTCTGGGGAGGCATCCTCCTCCTCTATGCCCTCTTGGGGTCCCCACATCCTTCTTGCCCTGTGGGCAGGTGGCTTCAGAGTCTCTGCCACCGGCCATTCCCAGACTCGGTCCACGGGAGCGCTGTGTGTCCAGGGCCGGATCCTGGGGTCTGTGGGCACACCACCAGCCCTGCGGCCCATGTTGCTAATTCCTTAATGAAAGAGTGCGTTTATGAAACCTGACAATATCAGGGGAGATTTTTAAACGCCGTACATTAGGCCTTTCACGGGGAATCATTAATGACAGGCGGGCACAGCAGAACAGAGCTTTTGTCTAATACCAGTTTCGGGAAAGTCAATTGCAGGGCTATTTCTGCAGATTAAATTAACTCAATTTGGAGGTCACCTCCTGCAGCTAGATTGAGAAAGACAGATACACAATAGCAAATGCCACAATGAGATATTAATTCCACTCCACAAACAAGGATATTATGCCCCCCAATACTTCCAAGAGATTTTTCTTTTTCAACCCCTTTCCCTTTGGACAAAACGTATTGGCCAATTATGAAGGAGGTGACCATGCGCCTGAAGGACTCCTCATTGGGCCATTTAGATGAGACCACCTCTGCCCCAGCCCCATTTGCTCACAGGGCACCCGCGCTGGTGTGAGCGACGAGGGTGCAGGAGGGTGACAGTCATGGTGACCAGCAGGAGCTTGGGCAGGGGCAGGAGTCCCTCCCAGGATGGTCCCTTCGGTTGAGGCCACTGGTCCCCAAACCTGGCTGGGCACGGTGTGCCCAGAGAAACCTGTCACATGGGCCTCCAGGAGACCTGTGGCTCAGACTCCTCCTCTGTGCTGGCTCCCTAGCTTTGAGTTTTATTTTTTTCTTTCCTTGTTTCTTGTTTCCAGTGGATGGGAACTAGAGAGGTTTGTGGAGGTGAGCGTGAGGGTTTGGGGTGAGGTCAGGCTTCCACTGTGGCGGGACCAGCCCAGGGCAGCTGCGGACGGCAGCTTGAGGTGGACCGCGCTAAAAAGCTTGCACTGGCCCAGGGCTCAGCCTGAAGGGCCGGCATGCACGCCTGGCTTCGCATTCGTCCTGCAGCGCCGCTTTCCTGCCTCTGCTCCCCTGCGGACACCAGCCCTGACCTGGGGCGTCAGCTGCCCATCGGCCAAACGGGACTTCGCCTGTGGGGCTTTGTCCAAGTTCAGTGTCCCAGCCGCCTTGCCCCTGACCTGTCGCTCACATAGCCACTTAGCACTTCTTGCCCACGAGCTCCAAAGTCCCAGAGCCTTGCTGTCCTCTCCCCGAGTTCCTCTAGCGGCCAGAACACCGTGCTCTGTGAGAAGAGCCGAGAATCCCAGCAGAGAGCAGCCCAGACACCGGCCAGCCACACGGTCTGCTCACGCCCACGGCGTCAGCTCTGCAGAAAGCCCACCCTCACTCACAAGGACGGATGGCCTACAGGAAGGGGGATCCTGCTCCCAAGCCTGGCACGGAGAGGCCTCCCCAACGTCCCCATCAGCCTGGTGACCGTCACGGGATCCAACACCTTCTCCATTCGCCTCCCTGCTGCTCCCCGAACGCTGCCTTCCCGAGGGACCCCTCCTCCATCCTCGGACAGGCACATCGCGCTGTGGCTGGGGCACGACGCTGGGTGGATCCCCTGAACTGAGGAATGTCCCCCCTCAGCCCTGCTGACGTCTCTTCCGTCTACACCTTGAGTGCCCCCCGGTTGATGGGCTCGCCTGGTCATCCCTCTGCCCTTGGGCCACCTCCCTCGCAGGCGCCCTCTGGTTGATAGTGAACCAGGGCAGCACCTGGGCCCCAGTCCGCTCCCATCACCTGTGTCCGTCTGGGAGGGCCCTGCTCTCCCCAGCCTAGGGCTCACCTGCCCCCTTTTGTCCCCTCTGCCTTCAAGCCTGTGCGACAACACGCACACAGGCCGCCCACCTCATCCGTAGGAGGGACACACACCTGCTCCAGGATTCTGAGTTTGGCTCCTGGGGTGTGTGGTCGTAAGTGGAAACCCCCCGAAATCATGCTCATGTCCTGACTCTGACGTGACCTGACTTGGAAAAAGAGTCTTTGGCAAATGCAGCGGAGTTAAGGGTCTCGGGATGAGACCATCACGGGTCAGAAGGGCCCTAGCCCCTGCCAGGTGTCCTCACGGGAGGCAGACAGGGAAAGACTTGGAGACAAGAGGCAGAGGGCGGAGGGGCAGGGCCACAGGCTAAGCCCCATCTGGAGCCACCAGAGGCCAGAAGAAGCGGCCAGGACGCCCCCAGACCCACCAAGGAAGTGTGGCCCTGAGGATACAGTGACTTCTGCCTCCCGGCTTGTAGAACACGCGGGAGGATCCGTGCCTGACTCGTTTGGGGTCATTTGTTGGAGCTGCCCCAGGAGACACCCTCAGGGCCGCACCAAACTGTAGATTCCTGGGTCCGGCTGGCTGCAGGGGTGAGGCCCAGGAGTCAGCATTGTTGCCACGGCACCAGGCACTTCTGCCCTCTGACACCCGTGCAGGCCTCTGCAGCCCCCACGACCGGGGCTGTCCCCCACCGAGGATCCCCCTCACTTCCACACGCCGGCCTCCCACTGAGCTTGTCCGTATGCCTCCCAGCCAGGGTTTGTCCGCCCCCATGTCCCCAGCAGGGGACCGAGCAGCCTGCCGGCTCTGTTGGCCGTGACCCCGGAAAGCGGTGCTTGGTCGGGCTCTGCTGCCCGGTCTGCGGCCTCTGGGGTGCCAGTGCACTCAGACGCCCACGTGGTCCTGGAGGAGGGGGTTTGGCATCCACATCGCGCTGCTGGCTTGTTGTCATACCCTCACCGCTTCCTGCCTCCGCCCTCCCCTCTTTCCCCCCCCCCGGGTGTCCTGCTTCCCACCCCAGCTCATTCTGGAAGCATCTCGGGGGGGCATGCTCTGTGGGCTGTGAGCAGTGACTAGCAGACCCCTCCTGGGCGCGGCGCTGCGCCTGCTGGGAAGGGAGCTCATTTAGGGCAATTCTAAGCAGAGGCTGATGAGTCTGGATGAGCTTCGAGGTGGCCGACACCGGCATCGGAAGAAACGCCAGAGGACGGGCACTGGGGCCTTCTGTGGGCTGAGAGGTGCTACCCCGCTCCGGGGGGTCCTTCCCTTTGGGGCGCTGGCTATTCCCCCCACCCCGCATCTCTGGCTGAGGGGTCTCCATCGCCACACCCTGTGTCCCCTCTCGTTAGCTCTCTCACAGGGCAGGCTCTAACGAACGGGGCCCTGGCGGGGCGCTCCAGGCCCCCGGGCAGTGGGAGGGCTGGGCGGGGCTGCCCCAGCTCCTCTGAGGACGTGGAGGCAAGAGTAAGCCGGCTGCTCAGCAAGACCCCGTGGCCGGTCCTGAGCCCTGGGGGCCGGCCGATGGCTCAGACCGACGCTCCCCCAGCACTCAGCTCCGTGCGTGCCCGGCGGGCAGAGATGCGGAGGGACACAAACGACCAATCTTGCTCTGTTTTTCACTTTTCTTCTCTAGTTTCCTCATCCCTGCGGATGGCCCAGCCCCAGGGCAGGGCCCTGGAGAGCGTGGGGTGCAGCCTGACCCTGTCCCTGGCTGTGCTGGTTTGACACAGGGCACCCCACTCGGGGGTGACTGGGGGGCAGTGGGCCAGGGTCTGCATGGGAAGGCAGCATCGAAACACTCGAGAGCTGTGGGGCGGCCCCCCACCGTCCGTCAGGGGGCCCGAGGTCGGGGCCCTTGGACACTGTCGCTGGACTGCGCACCAGCCTCCCCACAAAAGGACGACAATGAGGACAGAATTAGCCCATTTGCCGGCAGGGGGAGTGGGAGTAGAGTGAGGGTCGAGCCAGCTGGAAGCCGTGGGGTCGGAGCAGTGGCTGTGGACACCCTCACCTGGTCAGCCGGCCGTCGGAGGTCCGGCAGAGACAGGGACATGGCAGAACTCCTTGCTGTCAGTTCTTGTGAATCAACGTCTCACAGTGGATCCCCTGCGGCTGTGATCCCTGGAAGACCCTCATTAGAACCCAGAGGCCCAAGGAAACAGGCGGCAGCTGGGGCTGGGCTCCCACCCAACCCGGAGAGGATCCAAGGCCCTGCGGTCACCCCGTAAGGGGTGTGGGGTCAACACAGCAAAGAGACACGGTCTCTCTCTGAGGGTAGAAAGGAGCCTTAGAGACCTCTGTCTCGGACTCTGCTCATGTTCGCTAGTTAAAATCACCGGGTCTTCTAGATCAAACCCCTGCCCCTGGGATTCCGCGCACCAACCGTGTCTGCTCGCCTATGGGAGCGGTGTCCCCAAGGGCACCCGGCAACTCAGCCCCCCACGGGCCGGCCCGGCTTTCTGTGACCCTGTGCTCCCAGGACAGAGGCCAGGGTGACGATGGGAACGATGATAACCTCCCTTTCCCTGCTGCACAGAAGGGATGTAAAAACACGGTCTGTGCTCCGGTCTGGGGCTGGGTGGACACAGTCAGGGGCCCCTAGGCTCAGCCTCTCCCCTGCATGTGGGAAGGCATGGGCCCTCGGAGCAGTCGGACCCGGCTGAGGCTCTGAGGGCATCGATCTGGGGATAAGGGCCTCTGCCTCCCTCTTGAATTACTTCAGGCCTTCACAGTTCACGGAGCGCGTCCACACCGTTTCTCCACAGTCATCACACGCGGCAGGAGTCCTCTGCCCCTTGTGCAGAAAAGAAAGCTGGGAGACCGGCCGGGCTCCCAGTGATGCGGAGCCTGGCTGTGGGGACCCAGCGGCTGGGTTTCTCGGGTACGTGGACCCAGCCGTGGCCGACTTCCCTCCGGGCTCTGCTCTCCCCGCATCTGCACCTGCTGCTGGGGACAGAGCACCGAGATGCTGTCCCCGCTCTTCCCTGAGGACCGCGTTGCTGACCGTCGTAAAGTCCCCAGAGCCGAACACGTCCTGCACCACGGGAGGCCCAAGCCGGTTCCTCTAGGGCCCAGGGCCCATTTAGCAGGCCCTATTGAAAAAAGCCTTTAGATGGGCATAACGGGACCTAGAAATTCCACTTCTAGGATTTTGTCCTAAAATACGTAGAAATCTAGATGTAAAGGATTCGCTGCGTGTATGTTCAGGTCTGTCTGATTTGTGATCGTAAAACGTGAAGCCAGCATGTCCCGGGGTGGACGACCCGATAAGACGATTCAGAGGCATCGATGGGACTAAACCCCGCAGCTGTTCTGGACCCTTCTCCTCGCCGGCTCGGGCAATCCGTGAAAATGGATGAAGGCATCAGCGTGTGGCGGTCACGCTGTGGCCACATCCAGAATGGGTGAGAGAGGGAGGGGGGGAGGTGGCGCGTCCACAGAGTGCGATAGTTTCCAGCAAAAAGACAAAGGAGGCACGGGCCCCGTCTACGATGGGGACAAACCCCAAAACCCGGTGTGTTGACGAAGCCCATTACCGAAGTTCAAAGACGGTTTGGTCCCTCTCTGTGAAATCCGCAGTCACAGAATGACCCTAAGGACAGGTGCGGTTTCTGGGGCTGGGGCGAGGCTGTGTCTGGCGGTGGGGTTTCCTTCAGCGTGGCTGGAGGGGGGATTGGAATGGGCAGAGGTGACGGGGACGCATCCTGTGGCCGCAGGAAAGACCACGGCCTTGTGCGCTTGAGAACGGCCCCGTGGCCTGCCGCTGTGTTGCGTGTCTGCCCTGGACGGGGGGGCTCTCAGTCCTCAGCCTACACGCCCCGGAGGCCAGTGGTGGCCTGATGGAGGTGTGACCCAGGGTCACAGACTTGCCTGTGGCCGCTGCAGCATCTGGACCGTTGAGCAGCTGCTGGAACCCAGGCGCGTGCCCCGCACGTAGTGCTTCCTCACTGGTACACACATGAGCACAGGCCTGGGGCTCACAGGGCGCCGGCCACAGGTCCAGGGACGACAGGGACAAACCTAGAGGCACGGTCCGCGTAGGGGAAAGAGCGTCAGGGAGGAGGGTCCCGGGCTGGGAGGCTGGCTCCTGGACCCTCTGTGGTCAGCATCAGCCCGTGTTCCTGTGTGCACACGCGTGTGCATACCCGTGTGTGCACACGTGACCACGTGTTCTCATGTGCATCCTTGTGTGCAGGTGTGCGCGTGGGCCCACACGTGAGAGGTCGGCCTCCTAGGCCCTGTTCTCCCTGAGGCGTGGCCCGGCCTCGTTGCCTTTGCTCACCCCTCCCGGGCGGCCTCCCTCTACTCGTGTGGGTACCAAGTGCCGCAGGGGTGGGTGCGGATGGCGGGAGGGTCCCCTGGTCCTCCGAGGACCCTGAATCTGGACCCGAGTTCTCTGGGGCAGGTCCCCAGCAGCCAGCCAGGAAGGAAGGAGTGGGCGCCCCTCGGGGGTCTGGGGTCCTCCCCGACTGCTCCCCTGCACCCCTGCCGACGGGATCCCGCCCCCGACACTCCGAGGTAACTAAGAAACGCCACTATTTTCTTCGCTCACCCCCGGGAGGCCCACGGCTCCCGTCCGCGTCCTGTCAGGCTTTGTTTCCTCGGTCGAAAGTAACCACCACCAGAAACCACCAGAAAATCCAATTCCGGCCCATTTCCCTGGCAGCCCCCCTCGGCCGCCCCCTGCTCCCGGGAGATTGATGGCGCCGCGTGTCCCCATCTATCACCACCGTCCCAGCCCGGAGGCGGCTCTGCTTCTCCCATGCTCTCCACTGGGCTTTGGAGAGACCTGAGCATTTACCTTTTATTTCTGAGGCTCCTGCTCCGCGCTGCCCGTCCTCCCCCGCCGGCCTGTCCCTGCGTCCTGTCCCCACCCCTCCCCCTGCCAGCAGTCTTGGTCCTGCCACTTCTGAGGAGCGCTGGGGGCCCATGCGAGCCTCTGACCACTCCGAGGGGGACGTGACCCAGGCTGGAGCGCCACGACTGGTGCTCGGGGGCGGGCAGTGTGGGCCCCTCGGGGTCTTGCTCGGCCGTGTGCCTCGCAGATCAGCTTGAAGCCGTCGGGCTGGGGCAATGCAGCCTCTTCTGCACGAAGCGAAACCTGGTGTTTGGGAACACAGGTGCTATGACCTGTGGAGTCGCGAGCTTGTGCTGTCACGCTCGTGGGACGGGCCGGCGCTGGCCTTGGTGGGGATGACGCATCCCGCGGGGTGTTCAGGTGACCCTCTCTACCCCACCCTGTGTCCCCAGCCCCAGGTCCTGGCGCCTGTGGGTTCCTGGCCCCCTGCACCCTGGCAGAGATGAGAACCCTGGCCACCTCTGCCACCCCTGGACCTGTATCCAGAACCTTCCTCAGCCACAGCCAGCAGCTACCCCATCCAGCTCCCATGGGCGCAGGAGAAGCTTCTGGCAGGTGACAGCCAGCCCCCAGGGAGCTGACTGGCTGCTGAGGTCACGGGCATCTCCCACGCTGGCGGGGGAGCCACGGGACCCCAGCCTCACAGCTGAGCCCTGGAGCAGGGGCTGGAGAACTGCACTTCACTCCCCGTACCACCTCCTTGTCCGCGAACAGAGACAAAAGGGCCAGCGCGTGTCCCTTGCTTCCCTCCCATGTCTGGAAGGGGCTTCCCTGAGAGGCGCCCTGTCGGACAGGCCACAGCCAGGGCCAGCCCGAGCAGGGATGGGCGGGGGGGGGTCTGAACAGTCGAAGGGCAGAGCGCGCCCGTTTCCCAGAATGAAGGAGGAAGAGTGGGGCCGTCACAGCCCGGGGCCAGCTCTCGGCCCAGGTCTCAGCCCGGACGGTGGCGACCCCACGCCCGGACACCTACGTCCCCCGTGCTGGAGGCAGGGGTGCGAGGTCTGCAACGTCCCTCCTCCAGGCGGGGGCTTCTCAGGGTGTCCTCACCCCGGGACCAGGAGGCGGCTGCCAGGGAGGGGCTGAGGGAGGCTCGGACCCACCACAGGGGTTCCAGCCTCAGGACACGCCGCGTCCCAGGGCCCTGCCGCTCACGCCCTCACTCCGCGGGTTGGGGTGTTCGCAGGTGGATCTGGGGGGCACGGACCGTCAGCCCACGGCCCTGGGGTGGCCTGAGGGAGTGAACCGGGAACACAAACTTGAATCCCTGAAGAGTGACACGGTCACCTCCCTCCCGCAAATGGCATCTCCGACCTGGCGGGAAGTCATGAGGGGGTGGCTGCCGGGGGCGGGGGTGGGGTCCTTGTGGGGCGCGGGCGGCGTGCGCACTAGGAGGTGCCAGGCCACGTCCTCAGCCAGCAGGACCAGGGATTCCCGCTCCGAGATTCCGGCCGTGAGTCCGTGATGCAAAACGGAGGCTTCACCTGAGACAATCTCGGCATCCAGCTCCTGCCGCCCCTGCAAGTCCCCGTGCCCGTGAGGGTCTGAGGAAGGCGGCTTCTGCGTGCAGCTGTGGGGCATCCCCGAGGCGGTCCCCAGCCCGCCACCATGGGGGCGGGGAGTCCTTCCCTGCCCAGCCGCTGTGCCACGGCATCTGCACTGGGGACCAGACCACGAGCCCCGCCGGGGACGAAGGCTTTCACCTTTCTGAGACAGGAGAGCTGCTTGTAAAGCTGCAGGGCTATGGACGGGTGGCCAGGGACACGCCATAGTGTCTGCGTTGGGGCCAGCCTGGTGATGAACGCGGGGCTCTGCGGGTCAGCTCCAGTCCCAGCAGCGGGGAGGCCGCCCCAGCAAACACGCAGCACGGCATGACCCGGCGTAGGCCTCCCGGTGCACGTCCTGACCCACCTGCCGGGGACACGCTGCCGTCCGGGCTGCTGTGATCGGCGGACGGGTGGGGAGGCCCATGTCCTCACGTCCATTCCTGGCCCCTGTGGAAGCCCGTCCTCTTCCTGCCGGCAGACACCCCGGGGCCACCCCTCCCGAAACCACGGTGCCTGGGCCATCCCCCATTTCCTTGCAGGGTCCTGATCTGGCCACTTAGGCTCCCGCTCGCTGTCCCCAGGTGATGGCAGCTTGTCCTCCTCAGGCTCCTGCCCTCTCCCTCTGCCCACCTTCCCCATGAGCTTGGTGACAAGATTATCCACCTCCTGGTTCTTCTCCGGCCCCACAGCAGCAGGACCCTGCCTGCTCTCAGCGGTGACCCCCCATCAGGGCTGGGCCGCCCTCCACCCCTCCATCCTCTGCCTCCCACCCTGACTTCCCACAGCCAGCTGCCCAGGCTCCACGCCTGGGACACATTCCCACCCATGGGGCTCATCCCATCCGGTGGCAGCCCCACTCACCCCGCTCCCCCATGACCCTACTCACCCCGTCCCACCACGACCCCTCTCCCCCCCCCCCCACGATCCCCCCCCCCTGCCCCGCTGTGACCCCTCCCCCTTCCCCATGGGGACCACACTCACCCCACTGGTGTGGAGTGGCCCCGTGGGCAGGAGGCCAGAATGAGACATGAACATGGAACGAGAGGTCATCAGCTCTCCCTGTCTGTTTTGAGCTGGGACATTGGTCTTCTCCTGCCCCCGACTGGGACTGCCCCGGCCTGGGTCCCCCCAGTGTAGACGGCAGACCTGGAGACCTCACAGGTCCCACAGTCACAGAGGTGACTCTTGTAACGTCTCCTCCAGCATGTCCTCCTGGGTCCGTTTCCCTGGAGAAGGAACACACAGTCCATCCCGCCTTCACCACTGGCCTCCGGGTCCAGCAAGTCCCCCGCATCCTCCACGCCCCCGGGAAGCTCGAGGTGGAGCTCAGGCCTCCGTGAATTCCCTCCTTCCTCCTCCTGCAAATGCTGAGCAAAGGACCAAGCCTGCGGGAGCCTGCCCTCTCCCAGCTCGCCCCGGAGACCTTCCCCCGCCTGAGTCACCCTGGACACGACAGGGAGCTGGGAGTCCCGCCAGTCCCCATGGCCCGGGAAGCTTCCGCAGAGTGCCCTGGGACCCATCCCCTCCTCGGCCCCTGGGACAACAGGGCTGCCCACCCCGGGGGATGGGACAGGCCGGCAGGCCGGGCACCTGCTCGCTCTCCTCGCTCCCTGTCCTCACCGGGACGGCCGTTCTTTTCCGTCTTTCTGCACGAGGCGAGAGGCGATCAGAGTGGCCGCCGGCGGGCATCAGGCAGGTGACTCCAGTTTTAAAATCAGAATAAGGAGTCACGTGTGCCAGACACGGCGGGATTTGCCGAGGAGGATTCTGGGCGCCATCCTGGTGTGTATGGGACAGCCCGGCAGTCGTGGGCTCCGTGGGCTGTCCGTGGTCCGGGACTGAGCGGGCACGCGGCCGTCAACTGCCGAAGCTCATTTTGAATGGTCTGGAGGCCCCTCAAGGTTTCTGCACATGCGGCCCGAGTTCCCACGAATCCTGCTCCTGGGATGCATTGACGGGATAATGCATAATCGGGAAAGTGGTTTGAAAGAGAAGACGCGTCAGACCAAACTCCACATCCTTGTTCCTGCGTGAACCGTTCCCGGAGCGAGTGAACTTACTCTGATAATGTCTGAGCTTCAGCCTCGTGGCCGCAGGCTGTCGGGGCTGGGGACAGCGCCCGGCTGCTGGGGCTCCGGGACCCGGCCCGGAGCGGCGTCCCCACCCTGAGCAGGAGCCTGGCGTCTGATGGTCTCGAGGACACCGTGGCCCGTGGGCAGCGCTCCACGTGGGGTGGGCCCGTATCTGAGAGAGGGGAGAGCACGCGGGAGCCTGCAGGGGCCAGGGACCCACCGCGTCCCTGAGAGACAGAGCGTCAGGCGGGGCTGGACTTGCAGGGGCGTCTGTGCAGAGGCCTATGGTCTCCTCGGAGGGTCCCCCAGGCCACCAGCCTCTTGGGCCCCAAGTGCGCATCAGTCTATAATTTTCTACAATGCCCGCTCCCGGGAGCCTGCTGCCCCCGTCTCCCTGCACAGCCCTCGGTGGCTCTTGCTGTCTCGAATCTCTAGGATCAGCTCGGACGCAGCAGCCCGGGGCCCCAGCAGGTCAGCACTGCTTGACGTCTGAGCGCAGGTGCCCGGGGCAGCCCAAGGGCAGGGGTGGTGCACGGTGGCCCCCGGCCTCTGGTGGCTTCAGAGAAGAGCAGGGACCTTCCTGCCAGTGGCTCCGGGAGGGACCAGCCCCCGTGGCTGACAGTGGCCCACGGTGTTTGCTGACGTCCTGGCACCCCCACCCTGCTCTTTGGATCTGACACCCCCAGGCCGGCTCCTGTGTGTGGGGCCCAGGACTCTGCAGGACGGTGTGTGCCTTCGACAAACACCAGCCTACGAAGGGCCTGGCCGTCCAGAGACAGATTTCATCGGATGCTGGCTTTCTCCAGCCATGGGGAGGGGCCTCTCCGGGGGCCCCCAGCCCAGGGAACGGGAGAGCAGGAGTGAGGACGAGCCCCCGGGGACCCTTAGCAAACAAGGGGACCTCAAGGTCTTTCTGTCGGGCAGGGTTCGAAATCTTTCACTGGGATCGTATTTCCAGCTCTACTGAGGTTCCGTTAACTAACAAAATCGTCACCTTTTACTCTGTGTCGCGGGATCCTCGCGACCGTGTGCGTCCTGTGATGTGGGTCGTCAACACCTCCCACCGCTCACGTTGTGACTTCTGGGCAAGGCGAGTGCGTTCCTCTCCTCCCTCGGACGCTTTCGGGGATGCAAAAGTGGGTCCTGGGACTTACCTTAGAGCTGGAGGTCTGGGCTCTGGACCGACTCCCCCATCCTCCACCCCAGGCTCCTCCCTGTCCCTCTGCATCTGGGGACGTCTTTCGGGGGAGAGTTGGGCCATCCCTACCAGACCCTCCCAGGATCGGCTGCCGACCCCGCAGCGTGGACAGCAGGCTGAGCCACAGAGGCCTTGCACCGGGCCGGGACCCGATGGTGGGTGACCCCTCGGGAACCGGACCCCGAGCCCCCGTGCCTGCCTCCCCGGCCCGTCTGCACGGAAGTCAGGGCGTGTCGGAGGGGACGCGCCGGCCGACGGGTGTGAGTAAAAGCGACAGCAGGGCAGCGTGTTCTAACAGACTCTTCATTCACTGGACCAGCGGCTGATGAAGATCGAACCGAGCTCTTCGCAAATGCGCCCGTTATCTCCCGGGAAGGGGGAACTAGCGCCGCACAGCCGGGAGGCACTCGACGTGGCTCAGCTAATCGAGTTTCTAGATTGACTCACATATTCTCAGTTCTGGAATTCAGTGAGACAACGGAAGGTTTCCATGACGACCAACCGCTCTTCCCGAGGCTGGGGGTTGGGGGGGGGGTCCCGGGGCCCCAAGAGGGGACGCCGACTCCGGGGACTCCAGCCACACCGCGGCGGGTCGCCTGTCTCCCCGGGTTCCCTGTCCCCCGGGGCAGCGTGCCCACCTCCTGGGCCCTGCTCTCAGGAAGAGGAGCTTGTCTTCTTCCCGTCTCTCCCCGTGTGCTGCCCCCAGAGCCACCGCTGCCTGGACCGTGTCTGCTGTGTTCGCCGTGTGTGCCACGGTCGCTGCTCCCTCATCTCCAGGCAGCAACGACGGCTGGCTTTCTCCTCCCCTCCCCTGCCTCTGCTGGTGTCGGCCCCCCTTCCCCAAATGCCCCAGCAGGGCAGACAGCTGGCTGGAGAGGGCCCGGCGAGCGCAGGGAGACGGCGGACAGCTCACAGGTGAGCTTGTCGCACGTGCGTGTCTGTCTGTCCCGTGAGGCGCTCTCACTCGTCTGCGTCCCGTTTAGTCCTCTCTGGGGTGATGGGACAAGGTCACCTGGCGGGCAGGGTGCAGGGTGGAGGGCACCGCCCCCCGCCTCCCAGGGCCGCCCCCACCCTGGCGGTCCAGCTCGGGGTCCCGCCCCAGCCCCGCACCACCACCCTGCCAGGCTCCCCGTGGAAGGGGCACTGCGTGAGAGCCCCCTTTGTGTTAATGGCCTTGCTGTCTCTGAGCGGCTCGCAGGAAGAGCAGTTTCTGAGGTTTACGGGGGTGTCTCCCACTCCACATTCACCGTCCTTTTGTCACCAAGAAGGGCACTGGCACAGTCCGTGCAGGGAAGCACTCCCTGGGCCGAAACGCTCAGGAAGGGCTACGGGGTGAAAACGTTCCAGACGCGGCTGCGGAGAGCCTGGGCCCCTGCTCCCGCCCGGCCCTGCGGGGCCCAGGCCGTCCACCCTGAGGGGCCTCTGGTGACCGCTGTGCCTTCTGACCGTGGCCTCCTCAGGGCTGGTCATTGGGGCACCAGCACCAGGACGTTTGGAGCTCAGCTGGGGGTCAGCCACAAACACAACCAGCAGAAGAGTCCGTGACGGGAGAGAAGGGACGGAGCAGGGACACGGCAGAGGGGCTCTGAGACCCGTCTCCCACGCGCCACACCCCTACCCACCCCAGACCCGGTTAAGGTGGGACACGGAGAGGGGAGGTGAGGTTCAGGCTCACGCTGGCCCGCCCGCCCAGGCTGACCCGGAGGACTCAGGAAGCCAGCGTCCCTGGCACCCCGCCCTGGGCGCACCTCGTCCCTCCCTCAGTGCACAGGCCCGAGATCCCTCCCTCCCTCCTCCTCTCCTGAGCCCCCGCCCTGGCCAGCAGCCCTCACCACCCTGGCTGGTCTCCTTGGCGTGGTGCCAGGCCTGGCCGCTGCCAGCCACGAGCCTATCAGCAGGATTCTGGACCCTCCCCACGCAGGAACTGCGGCACGGGAGAGAGATTTGGGTTCCACGACCGTCTACCCCATTGGCCTCCCTGCGGCCCAAGCAGCAGTGCCCCCTGCCCCCTTTACCAATAAGGAGACTGAGGCACAGGGAGGTCACTGGGCTGGCTCTGGGCTGTCACCCCCTCTCCGGGACCAGCCTCACGGCCATACCCTCTGGCCCAGCCTCAGGGCCTTCCTGGCACGGGCCACCCCCTCCAGCCAGCAGGTACCTGTGGTCGTGCCTCTGGAAGGAGGGTCCCGAGGTGAAACAGGACGGCAGCCTCTGGTGGTGCCGGGGGTCGAGCTCCCAGAGTCCGCCCCGAGCGAGGACAGCAAAGAGCGTCAGCCCCCTGCTGTCCACTCCGCCCCAGGGCCCCTGCGAGGGTCCAGCAGCAGCCTGCGTGCCCCGCCTCCCTCGCGCGGGCCACGTGGAGACCCGCTGCCTGAAGTGAAACGAGGACAGTTACAGGTTGTATCGGTTATGAGTTTGCTGCACGGCAGTACCCTGAGCCTGAGTGTCTCTGGGTTACGCGCCACAGCTGCCCTGGGGGCCTGTGGCTCCGAGTCTCTCCCAGGCTGTGGTCAGGAGTGGCTGGAACCATGGTCCCATCTGGAGGCTGGACCGGGGCAGGACCTGCTCCTCCCCAGCTGTGGTCAGCTCCACCAGGATGAGTCACTCGGAACTGCCGTCCCTCGGGAACCTCACCTCAGAGGGGATGCCCCAGGTCTCCCGCTGCCTTCTGCTCGTTAGGCACTAGGCCCACTGCATCCGATGGGAGGACCTGCACACGGCACAAGTGTCAAGAGGTGGGAGCCCGGCCGTCAGTAAAGACCCTACTTACCTGCCCGTCTCCGGGAGGAGCTGGACCCCTGCCCCGGGACCCTCCCCACCGCTGGCCCGAGGGCGGTTTGTCTGCCCCGTCTTCCCTCGGGGTCTGTGGGTCTGAGCCCCTGGGTAGGGGTGAGCCGCAGACCCTCGCTGGGCAGGGCACAGCAGGCGGGAGAGCTGCCCCTGCACCCGGCTTACCGTCCAGGGTGATACAGACCTGGTGCAAGGTCAGGGTCACTGTGGGAGGCACAACTGAACCCAGTGGGCTGCCCCCCTGCTGTCCCCTGGGCTCTGGCCTCAGGGAGGGTCCCTGCTGTGGCCTTCCTGCCCGCAGGCCTGGAGGTGGTGCTGACCAGGTCCAGTGCTCAGGGAGGGCTGCCCCACGAGGCAGGACGGGCCACACAGAGACGTTCTGTCCTGTCTCTTCTCGGGGGAGCTCTCCGTACCTCTGGCTGTCACGCGTCTCCCCAGTTCTCTCACAGGAGATGGCCATGGGGACATGGTAAAACTCTGGGGAGATGGGACCTGCAAGGAAGGAGCCCTGGGCCATGTCCAGGCCACCATGGACTGCACTCCTTGAGAAGACGGGTGGGGCTGGCCCCGTCCCCACAGTCTGGGCGTCCTGAGTCTGCGGAGGGCCCGCAGCTTTCCCGGCTGGCGTCCGAGCCCTCGAAAGCTGCTCGCACAAACTGCTCCTGTGTTTGGGGAAGGCAGCTGTGAGCAAGCAGATGTGGTCTTCAGCACCGAGAAGCACCCGGGGTGGGGGTTAGCCAGGGGGCAGCTAGGGGAGGGGAGGACAGGCTCTGTGGAGGCACGGGGGCCGAGCAGGGGAGGGGAGCCCTGACCAACTGTGTGGGACAGAGAGGTCTCCTAGTGGTGACTGTTAAGCAGAGACCTGACAGGAGCTGTGGACAGGGGCAGGGGATTGTTAGTCCCATTTCACAGATGAGCAAATCGAGGCCCACAGAGGCAAGGTTACTTGTGTGGGTCCCAAATCCGGAAGTTGCGGCACTTGCTGAGTGGACGAGACCCGAGTGCCCAGCACCCATGCCACGCTGCATCCCCAGCTGGCCTTGGCTCTGCTCCCCAGGTCCCCAAGGGTTCAGTCACCGACCCCTACCAGGGCAGCCCCACTGTGGGACACCTGTGCTAGACAAAGGTCAGGCAGGGCTTTCTGCATCATTTATCTGGTTGTTCTGAAAAGCGCCCCCCCCCCCACCCAGGACTGGACAAGAGCGTCCAGTTAATGGAACGATTTAATGAGCTCCCCGCTGCTGGAGGAAGGGCCCGGCGGCCTCCGGACCGGCTGGCCCAGACTCGTGAGGCCTCCACGCACGGCCCTCATCTTGGGGAGGCAGCATGTCGGCAGGAGTGGCCTGGACAGGTGTTTATGCACCTACTGATCTCTTCCAGGGAGTTCGGTAGGAAGGAGTCTGTTAGCCGACCATGGGGGAGCTGCGGGACTGTGTCCGTGCCAGAGCCCAGGGGCCAGGCCGAGTCTGGGCTCACACGGACGCACACACTCAGGGAATGCTGGCCCCACCGCCCGGGGCTGGAGGCTTCGTCCTTTGGAATCTGGACGGTCCTGGGAGGCCGGGGGCAGATGTATTGGGGGCAGGTCCCCTAAGCCAGGCTGGGGAGTTGGATTCCGTGCCCATGCCCAACGAGATGGCCCGAGAGGACTTCAGCAGGAAAGTGCCCAGGACTCCGGTTGGTGAGAACTTGGTGTTTGCCAAGTAGCGGGAAGTGTGAGAGCTCACGGGCGCTCCAAGGGAAGACAGCGGCAGGGAATGGGGAGCCATTGAGCGAGCAGGAGGGAGGGGGAGGCAGAGGCACAGGCAGGAGGGAGGGAGGGCCCCCCGTGTGTGTGCAAGCGGACGTGCCGTCTCCGGTGGGAAAGACGGAGGACGAGGGCATTCGGGGCGGGCGTCCGGGAGACGGTGTGCGTACACGGGACGGTGACGATACTGGTTCCTGGCAGACCCAGTGCAGGCTCGCGGGGGCACATGGGCCCGGGGGGAGGTGGTGGGGGAGAGGGGGCTGGGCACAGGATCAGGGACCCCATGCGTGACAGGCGCTGAGGAGGGGCCCCAAGAGGCCAGGGGCGTGAGAGCAAGAGAAGGGGGCCGTGGTGGGGGGGGGCATCTTCTTCCTGCGTCCAGCCTCTGGAGGGCGTGCTTTCGGGCGACCTGAGGGGAGCAGCCGAGGTGGGTCTGTCATTCGCTTGGGGCCTTGCGTCCAGGCAAGTGAGGCAAGGGCAGCGCTGAGCCCCACGGCACACCATGCCCCGTCTTTGGTCCCGTACCCACTCGCCCATGTGGTCCTGGAGCATCGGAGGGGTCACTGCTCAGAACCCCAGGTACAGGTCGGGGTGGTTGGGAGGGCGTGTGGCTCAGGAGGTGCTGGCTGGGCCGCAGCCTCTTCTTCCCGGACGCGAGCTCAGGGGCCGGCAGGACGCTCTGCGGACAGTGATGTGGGAGGCAGGGAGGGGAGTCTGGGGGCATCTCAGAGATGAAGAGGAAAGGGACCACGTCTGCCCTGGGGAGGCGGGGGGCTGGGAGCTCACGGCCGGCTGGGGCTGCTCCCGGCCTCGCTGTGCCCTCCCTGCCGGGTTGGCTGGGTCAACCTTGAGAACAGACTGTGGTGGCCACACCACGGACAGACAGTCTGAAAAGAGCAAATATTGGCTCCCTGCCTCGGGCAAGAAGCTGATTACCTTTGGGGGTGGGGCGGGCGACCTTGCTTCCCTGTGAATCAATGGAAACTTCTGGGTCAATAAATCTTAATGTTCTTTCAACAGAAATCGATGCTTCCGTGCCTGTTGTTACCTTGTCCGGGACGTCCCGGCTCTGTGCCTCCGTTGGGTGGGTCTCCCCTCCGCACGCTGTCAGGCCCTGTGGGCCAACTGACCGAGGGCCCCTCAGATGGAACCGGCAGCCCCCGACTCCTCACCACCCCCCAAGGCCCAGTCCTCACACTCCCCACGCCCCAGCTGCCCAGAGCTTCCCCCGTACCCCCTCGGCGGGCCCTGGCCCCAGCCCCACCACCAGCTTCCCCTCAGCTGCTGCCCACCTGGGAAGTGGTCCACTCAGACCCTCGGAAAGAAGCAGCTCTCCTGCCTTTTGAGGGCGAGATGTCTCTCCTGTGGACAGTGCTTGCTGTAGCCAAGGGTCAGGCACAAATTCGACACAGAAGCGGAGACGCCGGCCGGAAAAGTGCACGACAGCTGCTGTCCGTGGTGCTGCTACTGGGACCCGGCAATGGGAGGTGGTGGAGCAGTGGGGCCCGGCCCCCTGGCGTCCTGGGCTGCAGACGCGCTCCTCGGACACCCAGCTGCGGGAGCTGTGTCTGGGGGCTCCTGGCCTGGATGGCAAATGCAGGCTCAGCATGGCCGGGTTGGGCTGTGAGGCCCGGGAAGGAGGGTCTGTGGTCTGAGGCCCAGCCTTGGGCTTGGGTGGGCCTCTGTCCAGTGGGCCAGGGCCAGAGGGGTGTCACGCAGGTGCTGGACCGGGACGCCTGTCCTGGCGTGTGGGGGAGGGTTGCAGTTCCCGATGGCTGCATTGGCGGTGAAGGCTCAGTGATTAGGACGCCATCCATCTCCCCAGAACAACCGCTGTGCCGTGGTGACAGTGATCGTTGTGCGTTCACGATTTATGAAGATGGTAATGATTATTTTTGTAATAGTTAAAGGATTTTTTGGCAGTGGATCAATTTGAAGGAAATTGAAATACAATGATTCTTAAATGAGTGATTGGCTGAAGGAAGAGTCAGGTCATGTGCGTGTGTGAGTGTGCAAGTGTGTGCATGGTATATGTGCATAAATGTGCATGTGTGTGCATGTGAACATGAATGTGTACATGTGTGAATGTGTGCGCACACGTGTGTGCTGCGAGAGTCCGTACACACGTGTGTGTGCGTGCGGCTGTGTGTATGTGTGAGTGTGCACGTGTGTACGTGTGTACATGAACTGAGCATGAACTGAGTGTGCACATGAGTTGATTATGCACACGTGTGCATGTCCATGTGCGTGTGCGTATGTGTGTGCGTTCGTGAGAGTGTGTTGTGTGTAGTGTGTGCACTTGTGTACGGGCGTGCACATGTGGCTTGTGTACATGTGTGAGTGCGCAAACGTGCACACATGCGTGGGAGTGCACATGCGTGTGCATGTGCATGTCTGAGTGCGCACACATGTGTGCGTGTGTGCGTATGTGTGTGCACATGGGTGAATGGGAGCCGCTGCTGAAGGACCTGACCAAGGAGCAAGGAGTGGACGGACCCAGGACTCAGCAGCTGCGGTGAATGACGCCCGAACCAAAGGAGGATCGATGGCCGCGACCTCGAGAATCGACGGCCACGACATTGAGGTCAAGCCATCAGGTCCCTGAACATTCCCAAGGCCTGCAGGGTTCACGGCCTGCCAGCCAGCCAAAGGACGGTATGGACACAGGACAAACTGCTGCTGTGTGTGTGTGTGTGCACACGTGGCTGTCCTTCAGAGAGAGTGCTGCATAGATAGCACAGAAGTTTCCAGAAGGCCCCAGTGCACATGCTTTGGGAGGTGACCCCAACGGATGCATGACCATGTCTGTGGGCAGCCATGATGGAGATGTGGCAAGTGCTTGCTCCCTCCTCTCCCTCCAGGTTTGTGCATCCCGCATCGCATGGCCTTTCCATGGCCAGGCCTTCCCAGCCCACTCTGCTTCCTGCTCCTGTCCCCCTGCCTCCTGCTCCTGTCCTTCTGCCTTTAACTCTCTCCAGATGGCCACCTTGGGCTTTGTGCCTTTTCTCTGGCAATCCCTTCTCTCCTGAGGGTCCAGCCCAGGTGATGGGGTTTCTCAAGGATGAGCAGACCCTCTTTCTTCCCATCTTTCCTGACACCTTTTCTCTGGGTGACCTACCCGTACCTATGGCATCAGGACTGGACCACATACATATGGCGCCCACACTCCCCATCAGGCTCCCACCTGACCTTGAGCTCCAGGGCTCCACCTACATCCATCCTCGTCCCCAGCATCTCCTCATGGACGTCTTGTGCTGCCCAGCTCATGATCCCTCTGCCCCCTCAGTGAGTGGAACCAACACCGTCCTGTGGATGATGCTGGAGACCTGGGAGCCGTCGCTGCCTTCTTCCAGCCCCTTACACGCTCCAGGGTCAGGTGACTGTTACATTTGGGCCGTTCCGTGTCCTGAGCATCTCTCAAGTGTGGTCAAGCAGCACTTCGCTCTGTCTGCTCCAGCTGCCCTGGTCCACGCTTCGTGGTCTCTGGAGCAAGTCCAACCCGAGCCAGACAGCTTTTCAGCCTTGACCCTGGGCTTCAGCCTTGGGCATGAGACAGAGCTGCACAAGCGAGGAGGTGGGAGGACGGAGTGTTGGAAACCTGGCACCTCACTGAAGCCCCCAAAGGGTCAGCTAATGAATGAGTCATTAGACGCAGAGCTAGCGATTGCCGGGGTCCCCGAGCCCCTCCACACACCCTCCCCACCACATCCCACTGCACCGTGTTGCGGGGTGAAAACTGTCCCGGGCAATGAAAATGGGAAGACGTAAACAGATGAGCATGAACGCGAGCTTCGGTTTGCCGTCGGGCTGGGAGGAGCGATTGTTAATGGAGGAAGGGCCCAAACTGTTCGGCTGAAGAAAGTGAACTTGCCCTTGACTGCAGCCGGGAGCCGCAGGATGGGTAGGAGGTGCGCGGCGGGCAGTGAGCACCTGGGAAGGTGCCTCGGTGACCGTGTGGGAGCACGTGGTGGTGGCTGAGGCTGGGGACAAAGATGCACAGGGGTGTGTGAGCGGAAGCACAGGCCACCTTCGCCACGTTGGAGTACCAGGAAGATGAGTCACAGGTAGGAGAGAACCGGGGGTTCGTGGGGCGAGAACAAAGCAGTGACGTGTTGAGTCGATCATCCGTTGAAAACATCCGGCAAGTTCCCCAGGAAGAAGGAGCACATAACGTCACTGTGTGAGTCTCGGAAGTCGCTGCCCCTGAGAGCAACACCCAGCTGTGTGTCGAGCGCTTTCCCTTCCTGCCGTGAGCAGAAGGCGTCCCGGGGGAAGAAGGAAGTTCCCAGACACGGAGGGAAGTGACCCAGAGCCCAGGAGGCAGCCTGGGGAGAGTGAAGACTGGGTTAATAGGAGCAGATTCCTTGCTGGCACAGTCGGGTCCTGGCGGAGCACCCAGCCCTCGTCTCGTCCCAGGTCCCTGTGCTGAAGACAGGACAGTTCACTGTGAGAGATAAGGTAAGCGCTGGCTCGGTATTTAGAAACCTCTAGACGGGAGTCAGCGTCTGGGTTCCCCATGGAAAGCCTTGTGTCCACCTCAGGCCACTGTCCACGTGCCCCCAGCTGGACCCTGTCAGGCCACCTGGGCTCAGCAATGAGCCACACGCACCCGACTGCCCGGCCAGCGGCGGAGAGAAGGCGAGCCGTCCTCGGGGACTCGGAGGGTGCACAGAAGCCACACCCGCCACATTGGAGCCCAGTGGACACCAGGGAGGCCGGAGCTCTCAGGATGGCCTCGCGGGCAGACGGTCTGGGGGCTCCACAGGCGTGTTGGCAAAGAGGAGAAGGGGGGACGCGTGGCAAGAAGAGACAGAAAATAAACAAGGAGCATCAGAAGAGGAAACTGCAAGAAAGTCTCTCCTGAGAGAGAAGGGGCTCCGCGCGCGTCAGAGCCGTAGGGGGGCTCGGCGTGAGTCCAGCACAAAACCACGGATGGTGCAAACGTCCGGGGCTCTGGGGACAGACTGAGAAAGAAGAGCTCCTGTCCCCAAGCTGACGATTCATCTAAAATTGCAACAAAAAGATCAGGCTGTTGCCGGATGGGCTCGGGGCCAGTGAAGAGGCAGGGACACCGGGAGGCCGGAGAACACGAGACGTGGGACGTGGGGGTCCCCGAATGCAAGGGCCCCCCGTAAGAACCAGCATGACCCACTGGGGGAGAGATGTCACAGCAGAGATACCTTCCCGGAACAGGGAGCAGGTTCTGCGTCCTGAAGGAGGGCGTCTGCCGGCCTCACGGTGTCCAGGCCACCTGGAGGTCACCGCGTGCGAGGAGACCCAAGGAAGCGCTAAAGAAAGACATGTGGGCCGTCCATTCTCCCTGCGGCCTCGCTCCCTACGAACCCACAGGGGACACACACCGACGGCTCAGGGGGAGGGGATGAAGCTTCCCGGAGCGACGGTCGTTTCCTGCAAAGCGGGTGCAGACCTTGTCAGATTCACGGCGGCCCCCGCGTCCCGCGCTGGGCTCTGGAGGAAGCCCCTCCAGGTGGACAGTGGACACTGAGGACGGTGAGCACCGACGGCTTGGCCATCATGTGCTCCGACCATGGGGTCACATCCGCCATGGGACATGTCCCAGGCCTCCTGTGTGGGGGACGGAGCCGGGGGCCACCGTGGGGACCACAGAGGAGCACCTCAGTGGCTCCCACCATGTCTCGTGAGAAGACACAGGACAGCGTGGACAGCGTTAGAGGGAAGGGGCTCCGCGATTTTAACGCCAGTCAGTTTCTTTCAGATATAAAGGCAAACAGACCAACCAACAAACAAAAAAACGCCACCCAAATCCATATATTCAAGAGGAATAAAATTCTCCATAAGAAAATTCGGGAAACCGTACGGCTCTCTGGGAAGAGCACGTGACCCGTCGTCCGGCCGAGGGCGCGCTGGCGGGCGAACCCCACCGGCGGCGCAGGAAGAGGGTCAGTGAGACCGTCCGTTGAGTGTCCCCCGCGGACGTCGCTGAGACGTGTGTCGGGTGGAAGGGAGGGAGGCCACGCGGCTCTCCCAGAGCTGAACGCAGCCTGGAGGCAGGAGAGGGGCGTGGAGGACTTCTCTGGCCCCTCCCCGCCCACCCCATCCCCTCCCGCTGCCTGCCCATAGCCGACTCCCGGGGGCTTCCCTCATTTGATGCCAGACTCTGCCCAGATGATGGGGTTCGGGGGAAGCTCTGCTTTCCACAGTGAAAAACATTCGATGCGTGAGCGTATGGACCTCATGTTCACAGAAACAGAATCACCCAAACCACCGGAGAGAGTAAGTTGATGGGGTGTCACGGCTGCGCGTGGACGCCCCTCGTCTCTTGTCCTGGGACCAGCGAGGCTGGGGGATGGAGCCTGGTTCTGGATCAATCTGGGCCCCCCGGGTCGGAGCTTCCCGGGAAGGTGACTGGGGCCGGGGACTGAGACCAGGAGTTACTGGAGGCGGCGGAACGGTGAGCCGGCGGCTCCGTCTCCACTGCCCATCAGATCCCCCCGCTGGGCCCTTGGGAGGAATTTGGGCACGGACCCCGCAGAGCTGAGACCCCAGGGCAGGTGGCGGAGCTGTTCCCGGAGAGGGGGTCTCTGACCTCGCTCTGCACGGAGGACAGCAGGGACGCCGGAGCTCTCTGGGAGCAGCCGGGGTTGCTCACGTGTTTGGCCAAGCGTTGCGTGAACAAGCCGGTTCTGGTCACCCCAAAATCCAGAAGAGATGGCCCCGGGCATACAGGCAGAGACACCACAAGTCAGGCTGGCCACACGGAGGTTTCTGTAACTGCCCGGGTCCCAGCGGCGCCGGGCGGGGGCACCTGTGGGAGGAGGAGCCGCAGGTCTCCTGCCGCGTAAGGAAGCCATCCGAGCTCCTGCTCCGGCTCTGGGTCGAGAAACTGGGCTGCCTTCCCAAAAACGATCGTCGGTCCTGTGTGTGCATCCGGCTGTGTTCGACACGGGCCGTGCGTGTCTGCGGCTCACGGAGCCTCCGAGCTTTACTGCATCAGGACGGCGGACGCACTGCCCTCGCTGCCCACACACCTGCGGCTGCCTCAGCCCACCCGTCCGACCGCGTGCGTCTGTCCGCTGACCCGTCGGTGGCGCGACCCGGTCAGTGACCACGTGCAAGGAGTCGTGACTTTACCGGCGTCTCTGCTCGAAAGAGGCCGTCATTGCGCGACGATGACAGGACCTGGCTCCGTTCCATCCCGCTCTCGTCCAGTGCTCCCCTCCCCTCCCCTCCCCTCCAGCGCCGACGCGACGACGGACTTCTCCCCACGCTCGCGGCAGGGGTGCGTGCAGCCCCAGCGGGGCACGGCCCGCGTCGGGGCAGGGGCGACTGAGGACCACGGAAGGGAAGAGGTAAGGGCTCTCTGTCACCAGAGGAAGATACTGTGTCGCGCTTTACAAACAGGTCAACAACATTAAGATTAGAATCTCAAGAAAAACAAAGTTATAAATCACGAAATAAGATAATAGAACGCCATCAATCTGGAATGGGGGCAGTGAATGGGTCCCTTTGATGCATTCTGTCCATGTTTTGAGAAACGGGGGGAAAGTGCCTTCCGCAGATTCCCATAAATCACTCCAGTTTAATCGCTGGAATAAAAATGGAATTTACTGTGTCATCTGAGAGGCATTCTTTAAAATAACACATTACCTCCTCATCGGTGACAGTTTGGGAAAAAAGATGGCATTATCTTCCGCTTCTTTACTTAATTTGTTTTTAAAATTAATAGTTTCTTTGTTTTCTATCTGTAAACACTCCCATAAAGCGGGAAGCTGCTTCCTCTGGGTCTTCCCTGATTTCAGGCGCGATTCCACAGACCGGCATCAGCGGGGATACTCCCGGGAGGGTCTTCAGAGACAGCCCCTTCCCCATGGTCACCTCCCCGGATCAGGACAAGACCACTTGGGTACCGGGACTCTCTTTCCAAGTCCTTAGTGGCAGGGACAATCCAGTCATGTGTCTGTCTCTGCCTCCCCAAACACGGCCCTTCCAGCGGCTGCTCTCGGTGCCAGAGCCCGGTGGAGGTCCGCCTGCCCTTCTCCGGAGCTGCCCCGGGGAAGGCGGTGGGGACGGTCCCAGCTTCATAGCATGAGCAAAGCGCGTGGGGCAGCAGGCCGGCTGCATGTGGCCTGAGCTCTGAGACCGTCCTGGTGCCTGAGGTTGATTGAGCACACGGCCCACGGCAGGCCCCACAGCCCCACAGGGGTGACATCAAGACCCCGTTTTTCAGACGAGGAAGAGGGCTCCAGATAGCAGCTGGTACTTACTGGAACTGGCCCCAAACACAGTGGGTCTGACTTCAGGGACACCTCCCGCCCCCTGAGCCTCCCAGAGCCTCCCGCCGGCCCCAGCCCCTGAGCCATGAAGCCTCGCGGGGCCTTCCGGACGGTGGGCTTCGCAGGGCCGGGGCAGGGTTGCTCCTGGTCTGGGCATCAGAAGTGGGTGCATAGACCCCAGTCCTGCCCTGCTGTGCGACCCGGGAGCCGCGCGTGAGCTGGGGGAGACGGGGATTGGGGCAGCGGGAATCAGCGAGGGCGAGCCCGGCGGGAGAGTCCAGGGTTAAGTGCCCGCATGAGGTCGTGCTGGCGGCGCAGCGATGGCCGCGGGGAGACCCCAGCTGGGATGGGGCCCAGGTGTGCGGGGAACGCGGGTCCTGCCCCACCCCGGAACACCGTCAGGGCAGTTGCCTGCTCTCCGTCTTTCTGCCGCTCTCGCTCCATGAGGGAAGACAAACAGGAGAAAGCTTACAGTTCAGTCATTTCTTTGATTTAATCCAGTTATCGTCATTTCAAACCCAATCATCCAGTTATGACGACTGTGACGTGTGACCAATTTTAAAAACGATTAACGAGCCGTTCCACACTTTTTCTTGTGGGAAGTTCTGAAATCCGATGTGCCCTCTACGCCCTGAGCGCGCATCGACACCTGGACCGTCCTCGGCTCAGGCGCCCCAGCAGCCGGAGGTGGGGTCAGGGGCCCAGGGCCGGGGGCTCTCCTGGGTGTCCCGGAGAGGGCAGAGCGGTCCAGCAGGCTCCAGGAGCTGCCCCGCCGGCCGCCAGCTCTGGGCCTTGTTCCTGGGACGAGCCGGGGGAGGTCCTCGGGGAGACACCTGACACCCCGGTTGGAAGAGCCCCAGAGACCCGCCGCTCCCTTGGTGTCCAGGTGTCCCTGCTCTGCCCCTCCCCCAGCTCTGCCGACGCCCGAAACGCCTTCTGGAAAGAGGATACCCTGCAGGAAGGAAGGAGCGGGCAGAGCCAGGGACAGCCCGGCAGGGGTGCCCTCGCGGAAAACCGTCTAACCGACTCAGGTGACACTCGGAGCGCGGCCTATGCCGTGTCATCAGGTCGGGCCTTCGGGCATCGTGGGGAGGACTAAATTTTGGGAGATAATCTTAGTTCGGCTAACACCAGACAACACCCGCTCTGTACCAAATACTGGGGATAGAGCCCCAGACGGGCAGGTCCCGCCCTTGGACAGGTCACATCCCTTGGAGGACAGGACAGCAGCACGCACAGGAGGGAGGCACCAGCCAGACCCCAGGTAATTACAGACCTTCACGCAGTGGGTCTTGAGGGTTGAGTAGGAGTCTACGAAACAGCTCTGGGGGGACACGTCCTTCCAGGACACAGGGCCCACGGGCGAAGCCGTTGAAAGGGCAGAGTGTGCTGCAGAAGTGCACACAGTGGCTTCCCCGGGGGAGATGGGAGGGCTGGGGTCCAGCGGGTCCGCGGTGGCCGAGGAGAGAGACAGGCTGTGGGGCGTGCGGACGGGTCAGGGGAGGGCTGCACGGTGCTCCCTCCTGAAGTGAGCCAGAGGCGGCCGTGGACGTCTTACGTTACCAGCTCCCGAGTGCCGGAGAGCCGCTCGTCCGCAGGGAACCGCTCACTGTCGTGCGGATTTCCCTCGAGCCCTTGTCGTTGCTTCTAATCCCCTCTCGGTCTAAACCAGAACCGCAGCTTCCCAGCTCTCGGGCGGTGGCGGAGCAGCTGCCCTCTGTCCGCGCGGATGGTGAGGGAATGACCGTTCCCTGTTCCAGCTTCCCAGCGCGCGGTCACGCGGTCCGTGCGGGTCCTTGCGTTGTCAGAGTGCGTTTCCGGTGACGGCGGCACAGAAGCAGAGGGAACTGTGACGGGCACCGAGACAGCGCCCAGGAGGGACAGCCTCGTGCTCTGCTGGTGGGCCTGGAGGCCAGTGTCCCCGGCCAGGCCTGGCCGTCAGGGAGCAGCAGTTCTGCCTGTGGCTGGAGTGTGGCGGGGGCTGGGGGTTCTTCAGTCCCAGAGCCGGAGAGAGAAGACGAGGGAGGTGTTTTCAGCCCACGGCCCGCCCACTGCCAATGGGGGGGGGGGGGAGGGGGGGTCAGATGCTGCCCCCGAGGGGTCGCCCCGGAAGATCCCAGGCACGGACTGACCTCTAGGAGGGCACGTGTGCCGTGTTGCTGGCCCATTCCCTGGCCCGTGGACATGGGCGGCGGCAGGTCCATCACCGGCGGGCTTGTCCCAGAACTCTGACCCTGTCTCCCTGTTCCAGAACAAACACGGCACAGGAGAGTGCAAGGAGGGTTTTCAGAAAGTCTCTGCGGTGACTCTCTTTGTGTCAGTGTGACGGGGCTACGGGAGGCCCCCAGAGCCGGTGTCCGCGAGCGTGTTTTGGGAAGAGCCGAGCAATTCAGCGGATGGACTGAGCGCCGTGGAGGCGTCCCCCGTGGGTGGGCCCCTGGAGCAGGGGTCACAGAGAGGAGGACACTGCCCTTTCCCTCTGTCCCCTTCCTCACTGGGGCACCTCTCCTCTGCATCTGCCCTGCTCTGCGCCCCGGGATGTGGAAGGAGCGACGTCCGCCCCCCCCGCCAAGGCCCAGCGGGTGGGCGGCAGACCTGGGGCGTCTGGGCCTTTGGGCCTCTGGAACCACGGGAGGCAGCTCGGCACTCCTAAGTCTTCCTCTCTGTCTGCAGACCCTGGTGACTACACCCCCAGGTCTAGCGCGCTGGACATGGCAAGTAAAAACACCGAAGGCACCGGGAGATCTGAATTTCAGACGATGAATTTTTTTGAATTTGTGGTTTATTTGTTTACTCACTTATTTTAAGTCCTCTTCACCCCGAGTGTGGGGCTCCAACTCGTGACCCCGAGATCAAGCGTTGGGTACCACTCTGACCATGCCAGCCAGACGCCCAACAGGAATGATTTACTGTAGCGTAAGTATGTCCCAAATGATATCGGGGCATACTTATCCTGAAGTTATTTGTGGCTGACTTGGGGTTCAGAGTGACTGGTCGGCAAAGTTCTCCCGGCCACCTGTCTCGGGAACCACTGAGGCCACGATGGGGTGGACTGCGAGGATCCCTGGGTGGCAGGGCTGTCCCGTGCTCTGACCGCGGGCGGCCACATGGCTCCGGACACACATGTATCCTGTGTGCGCCCACACGTGTGGCGAGGCCCCATTGGGGGGCGGGTGTGGCTCTCCCTGCCTGCAGGATTCCAGGGGGTAGGGATGCCCAAGGGAGGGGTGGAGGCGGCGGGGAGGCATCCCTCATAAACCCGGGGTCTGTGGCTTCCCTCACTGGTTAGGAGGGACGGAGGGGACACGGAGGAGGCTTCTTTTTTCTGATTGCTGGGACCAGTGCATCTCTTGGCAGCGACGGGTCTCGTGTGTGTGGGCTCCCTGCGCGCCCACGCCCCACAGACCATCGTGGCTCCCGCCCCACAGACCATCGTGGCTCCCGCGAGCCATCCAGAGCCCGTCTGGTCAGGCCCGCGCTCAGACGCCTTGGCCACCCGCTCCGAGGAACATGACGTCCGCCTGCCTTCTCTGCCGCCGTGTGTGCCCACCGACACGCGGCCTGTGGGGACGGGCTGCTGCTGGGGGCCCCGGTGCCCGTGCTTCCCATCCTTGGAGAGCTAGGACTCCCTGCAGGCTGGCACCCAGCTCCTCGGAAGGACTACACTTCCCAGCCTACCTTGCAGCCAGAGGCGGCTGGGCGACCAGTTTCCGGCCAATGAGATGCTGGCAGAGTGTCCTGGGGGATTCTGGGAAGTCCTCTTCTTCTGCGAAAGAGGATGTGAGGGCTGGAGCACCTGCGGCCATACTAGACCCTGAGGCAAAGAGAGTAGGGCTCCAAGAGCCTCAGGCCCGGGAAGACACCGGAGCCCTCATGATTCCACATCCGCTAAGACCTGCCTAGGACCGCCTGCACGTGTTCACACAAGAGGAGAGCGACCGTGCGCAGTGCGTAGGCTCGCTCCTCTCTCCCTGCCTGTGTGTAGTCGACTGTGATCTAAGTGGCACCGAGTCTTTACAGCATTTTGCTCCCGTCTCTTACGTTTCCTGCCCGTTGTGCTGGAAAAGGCCCCGCGCCATCCCCTCGTGGTCCTTCACTTCCTTCCGCCCGCCCACCCTCCCAGGAGCCCCTCCTCCTTCCTCTCCCCATCCTGGGCTGCTCAGTGACTCTCCCCCTCAACCCCGTGCACTCCTGCCCTTTTTCAGGACTGGGTGTGTGGCTGGGCGCCTCCTCCTCTCCCGCTAAGCTCCTCTGGGCCCGGCGGGAGCTCCGTCTCCTGCTGTGTTTGTCCCCAGTCTCCAGTTCACTCGGTAACATACGGCACCCACGCACCACGGTTTCTTAAACCCCCGGGGCTGACGGCCTCAGGGGGAGACAGGCCACGGGTCCAGTCCGCCCGGAGTTGGGGGATGAGAAAGAGGCAGCCCCGCTGGGCATGATGCTGCCCTGGGGCCGGTGGGAGGGTGCAGGGCCCAGCGGGTGCCCAGGGCCAGGTGGGAGTCAGGCAGGGAGGTCGGCTCCTGGGCCCAGAGGCCCCCAGTGGCCCTCGCCCGTTCAGCCTGGTCGCCAGTGCGTTTTGAATCACCCTCCGGAACGCGCATCAGAAGCCACTCAGCCTTCGTGGGAAGTCGCCTGCCCATGCTGGTTTGCGTAGAAAATTGACTGAGTGTTTGAGCTGGAAAAGCAGACCGCCCAGCGGATTCTGATACCGGAGGGTCCCCTGTGACGCCTGACCCGTGACCTCAGGCAGGATTCCACCGCCGCGCGGCGGCCAGAATGACGCTGGAGTGCGTTCGCACCAGACCAGCGGCTCCCGGCGGACCTTGGCCTGCAGCGGAGCCTCCCCGACCAGTGCGTACGGGACGGTCCTGTCTTCGTCCAGACGTCGCTTTTTACTTGAAAGAACCGTATTCTCACGGCAGGTTCCCGCTGGGAAGGACCTGCTACGTGGAGGCGGCCGTGCCCTGGGGCGGATCCCAGGCGGCAGCACCAGCTTCTAGCGGCCGTCCTGTCCACCCTGCGTCTCGGGACTCGAGGTCCGTGTAGGGTGCTCTCGGGATCCGAGCCGTCCGCTTGGAGAGAAGCCTTCCTCCCTCAGACGCTCAGTGTCTGCCTGCCACGGGCCTCCAGGGGCCACGGCGGCGGCCAGCAGGCTGCTGTTCGCGGGGGCTGGAGAAGGACATGGAAGAGAGGAACCAGGAAGAGGCCGTCTCCTCCTCTCCCTGAGCCGCGGGGCTCCATCTCCTCTCCTTGGGCTGAAGGAGCGGCTTCTCTTGAATCAGTTGCTCCTGCTCCAGGGGCTCCCGTCTGTGTTCTGGCTGCCTTGGAGTCCAGGCCGGACAAGACCCCCCCACCCCAGACGTGATCCTTCACACTCTGGCCTGTCCCCGGTGCACCTGTTACCCCGTGTCCTTCCGGTGCTCGGGGAACCGCTCTGCACGTCTGTGTGGGGTGTACCGGGGGCTGGAGCCGGCCTACCCCAAATCAGGACACCCCAAATGGTTACTTCTGACGTACTCAGATTCTTAACTTGCCTGTGGCTTCCAAGACCTTTAAATAAAGCTCGCGCGCATGTTCTTCCGTGTCCCTCGGTCGGTGTCCTCGTCTGGTCTTCAGACACTTACGCTTTAATCTCCCTGGACTGAACCTGGTGTAGGAAGTGGGAGTTTGGCTTCGTTTTCTCCAGGCAGCGAGCTGTTCTCCGCCCCATATCTTCCGTCTGAGTGACTCAGCCCTGTGGGTCCCCGTCCTCCTGGCGGCCAGCGACCCCACTAGGAGGTCAGAGCACAGCCCTTGCCCCGCCCGTGCTGACGGTGGGTGCCGGCACGCTCCTGTTTTTGGCGATGGTGATGGTGCTGCTGAGTGTGCCTGTGTGTGCTCTGCGGGGCACGTGTGAGTGTTTCCACTGAACTGTTTCTACTGTGGGGTTGCTGAGTCTAGGGTCACCAGGACATTAGCTTCTGTAGGGATAACATTTTCTCTTCCTCATCAGCGTGGGGGAGTGTCCGGTTTGCTACTCGGCCTGCCCACGTCCAGCCTTTCCTGACCCGTGTCACCAGCTGCTGGGTGTGTGCAGAGGGGGGGAACCTCCCCCACCCATCCCCGTGGAGCTTCCCTCGCCCTGCCCACCTGTCCTCATCCAGGTCCCCTTCCCTCCACCCCTGCCCACCCGTCCCCATCTGTGGCCCCCTCCTCCTCCCTCCACGGCCACGTCGCACTTGTCACCGTGTTCATCTGCGTGGCCGCCACCTGCTGGGTGAGTCACCTGTGTCTTCTTCAGAACTGACTCAGCTATTGCTGCAAATTTCATGCAGAGTTTTGAGCGATTTCATCAAATTCCCCACAGCGTCCTGATGCAGTAGAACCTGTTTCCGTCGGCAAGACTCCTGAACAACCTTCACGACGCTCGTGCGCGTTCTTGTTGGGCCGGCAGAGGCCTCGTTGGACCGTGTCATTTGACGTCTCTGTCGTTTTGGGAACCGTACTTCTATTTCGCATTAATACGGAGCTGGGCGTGGCCAGCGTGGCAGTGACTGTGGACCTGAGCTCGCGTCCCATGGGACTTCTAGGGACAGGCTTCTCACGTCGGGACCGCGACTGTTTTACTTCACACGCGTGGGTGCCCAAGGGCGGAGTTCCTGGTGCCACGTGAAAAATCAGGGACGACGAGGTCTCACGAGCAAACGGGTCTTCGGTCTGACTTTGCCGGAGACCCACGTGAAGGGTCCGTGAGGCATGGCGTTCACGGTAGGATTTTATGACGTGGTCTGCGTGGAGAACATCCTGTTAACCTTCTGACTGTTCCGTTTTTATCCAGAACCAATTGTTGTTTTTACTCACAACAGTGTTCTCTGCACCTCTTCCGGCAATCGTGTAGTTTTGACTTTCAGTCGTTGAATCGGGGGAGCTCCAGGATGGATGTCCAGTCCTGAAACATGTTCGCACTCCAGGGAAAGTCGTTGTCCATCACGTCGGATGACCTCCCACGTGTCCTGGAGTCCGTGACGCGGCACTGGACGTCTGTGGTGATGAACACAGTCTGTGGGCAACTGAGTCAGCTTCCAAGGCGGCCGTTGGGTTTGGGAACAAGACAGCACCGTGTGTGCCAGTGGATCTGCCCACGGCCCCGCCGTGCTCGTGTAAAGGCTGGTGACTGTCCACGCTGGGGAACCCCAGGGCCTGCAGCCCCCCGTTCTCATCAAGTCAGCCCCCTCCTCGGCCCAAGTTTGCGTTTTCGGGTTTTTGAAAGATGTATTTCTTCTCAATTTTCCAATTCATGAATGCCGTGCCGTCTGGGGAAATAGAATTTTATTTCCCTTGAGCCTGTTTTTATCACCCTCCTTTATTTCGAATTATATCATCATCATGTCTGCTTTCTTCTCCCCTGGTCTTGACCAAAGTTTACAATCTTGTGAATATTTTTAGGCCTTTGGTTTTTTTTTCACAGATTACCCTCCATTTCGTTGCTTTCTGAACTTCCTGAGCTCCCTTCTCCTTGGCGGGACGGCGGGGCGGGTCTTGGCTTTGTTTACTTTCTAACTTCCTGACTTGAAGACCTAGTATCATTTTCTCGCCCATAAATATATTTTATTTCACAAATTCCTCCTAGGGCTTCAGCTGTGTCCTGCGAATAAATATATTTTCATTTTCATTTTAAGTACTTCATGATTTCACGTGATTTTATTTTTATCCCAAACTATGTTGAGTTTCATGTTATTTAGGCTCCAGTGAGATTTTGGGGGGACTCTTAAGCTCACAGACTCTAATTCTATTAGACTTTGGCCAGAAGGACAGGCTAGCGGTACCGGTTCTTTGGAACCTGGGCATTCTCCGTGGTCTGTCTGGTGCCCAGTGGTCGGTCTGGAGCCCACGCCGCTCCCGGTGTCCAGACGGATTTGTATCCTGCAGCTCTTGGTGTAAAATCGTTGGGCGTCTTCTACTATGAGCTCCTTAATTGGGTGATGTGAATATTCTGGGTATTTGCTAATTTTTTCCTGCTAGTTGTACCAATCACCGAGAAAGATGAGGTAAAATCTGCAGCATTGTTCATCGGCCTCGGATCCTGCGGGCCAGCCCTGAGTGCTGGGGCGACACGAGTCTGTTCCCATGTCAGGTCATCGAGCCCTATGTCCGCGCCCCGTCCGTGTGTGCGCCTGCCTGTGTGCACCTGCTGCTGTCCCTCACCATGTGTGCCCCTGCCCGTGTCCCCCTCCCTGGGTGACCTTCCCCTTGTGCACCCCGCCCCTGTACTGCCGCTGGGGGTTCGCCCGAAACTGCAGTCCGTCTGACGGGGCGCGTGCACCCCAGCTCCCCCACCTTGGGTGTTTCCGGTGAATCTTCACCATCACTGGATTTTGTTTTCCATACGGGAGACACCGCGAGCCCAGGGAGGAGCTGCAGGAGCACAGGGGAGCACGGGTGCGGCAGCGGGGGGGCACGGGGCAGCACACACGGGAGCATGGGCGCAGTGCGCTGTGCTTGCCAACGCGGACGTTGGCTGCGTCCTGGGTCAACTCTGCTTCAAGAACAGCCGTGTCTTTAAAAGGTCAATTTCGAACTGTGAGTTTTTTGGTACTTTTCACCTCAGGCACTTCGGCTGTGTCTCCTCAGAAGCATGTTTTCTCACGGGACCATGAGGACCTTTTCTGCCCATGCGGTCCTGTCCCTGCACCCGGACTCCCCGGTCACAGTCCACCGGCTGTCCCCCGTGGCCGCATGCCCCTGTGTTGCAGGACAGCCTGTGGTTTGTGCCGTGTTCCCTCCGAAGTTTCCAGTGGCCCCTTTGTGGCCGGGAGCCACGGAACTTGCTCGTGTCCCTTCCCCGAGCTCACAGGGAGGCGAGGGGCAGCTCTGTCCCACTGTCGGCTCCGGCTCTGGTCACGCGGTGAAGGTGTGCTTGTGGGCAGTGTCGGGAGGCAGCGACTTCGGGGGCCCCATGCCTGGGGTTATGGCCCTTACAGGAGAGACCCCAGGGGGGCCCTGACGACGCCGTGGGAGGTCACCCGTCCACAACCAGAGCAGGATCCTCAGCACAAGCTGACATGTGACGGCCCGATGGGACCAGCACCCTCCAGCGTGTCCCAGGCAAGTCTCGGCCAGCCAGGGGTGGTGGGTCTGTGGCCGTCGTTGGGCCCCAGGTCCCGAGACTGGCACCATCTGTCGGGGACTATCTCCTGTGCAGTCTCCACGTTCTCCTCTGGAAGGAGCAACATTTGGGGTGAGGCTTCCCTTCCCATCTCACGTCGTCATGAGCACAATGTGTCCGGGTCTGTCACCTCCACAGGCTGTACATGGTGATGGAGATGTTCTGACACGTTCTGGGAGGGTCTTCCCTGTATCTTGCTGTCTGTGTGTCCACCCTGCGTCTGTTGGTCCTGGCCCAGGGGATGAGGAGGACTTGCGGGTCAGACTTCATTCCATGGCCTGGTCTTGCCGCCTTGTCCCTCCCGACCATGCCCACGCATCTCCGAGGAGGACCTTGCCAAACCCCAGGGGCTGACAAAACCCTTTCCTTTCCCGCCGGGCTCCCAGGCTCCCTCTCCACGATGAGTGTGCGCTGTCCTGCATTCTGGCCGGGGGGACGTGCATGAAGGGTGCGTGTCCGCACTCCCACACACTCTTCCCTTCCCGGGACTCAGAGGGCCCAGCGGAGGATCCCAGCTCTGTAGGGGTGGCAGGTCCACAGGGAACAGATCTGGGTCCCGTGGCCCGCGGCACCCCAGCCCCGCAGGACCATCCTGTGCTGACCGGTCTCATTGCAGCCGGAGCTGGCGAGCGCGTGACAGTGGGAGCACGTTTCCGAGCTGACGATCATGGAGCGGGAGCCTCGCGTGAGGTTCAGAACTGATGTGGTCAGTGTTGGGGGCCCCAATGGGCACGTGGTGTCACCCTCGGAGGGGAATGGCCAAGTCCTCCTCCGAACGCCCCTTCCAGGCTCTGCAGGCGCTTGGCGTGCTCGAGGGGGCTGCGTCCCCGCCGCTGACCCCACCTGGCCCTGATTTGCTCCAGTCACACGAGCATGTTGCTGCCTCCCAGAGGAGCCGGCTTCGTACACCTGGAGTCCATCATCTCTCCGTGGGGACGACCAGAGCACCTGCTCCGTTCTCTCGCTTCCCCAAAACTCCAAGGCTCCAGGAGAGGTCAGCTGCTGCCTCCTGTCGGTTCCCGGCACTCGGCACACGCCTTCTCGTGGGACCTCCTGTCACTGTTACAAGGACACAGGCCTGGAGGCCTCAGCAGGCAGGGAACACCCGGGGCCCGTGTCACAGAGCCCCGCATGGTGCTGGTGCTCAGCGGAGCCCGGATAGCGGCTGCTGGATGGCTCAGCGAGAGCGCGCGTTACCGGGAGCCGATCAAGTTCCCGGGACCAGACACACAACTGCACACCCCTCTGCCCACACACCGGTGCATGTACACCCCACCCCTGCACACAGACCCCCACCCCCGCACATGCACGCCCCCCCCCCTCCACACCCCCCCCCACCCCTGCACATGCACGCCCCACCCCTGCACACACACCCCCCCCCCTGCACATGTACGCCCCCACGCCTGCACACACACACTCCACACCCCACCCCCACGTGTACACGCACACACACACCTGCACAAAGCCTCTCTCTCTGACACGCTCTCCCCTATGCTGGTGCCCTGGCCATGGGGAGACACAGCTGGACCTTGGCCCTGTGGCCCCTGTAGGGAGCCCTGACCCAGCCCTGACCTCTCGCTCTGCCAGGGCCGAGTTTGCAGTCTCTGCGGCTCCGCACCGCGGCTGGCAGTGCTGGAGCGTCTGGCTGTGACGTTTCCCGCAGCCTCCTGCCCCCCGAGGACCCCAAGCAAAGCTGGGGGAGCCGGCAACACCGCCTGGCACGCCCGGCCCGCCCCTCCCGCCCCTGCCTCCGCAGCGGGGGTCGTGCCTCCGAGAGGGGCCCTCGGCCCTCCTGCCCACACTCCTGTTCGGCAGCTCGGGCCGTCACGGAGGGTCGGGCTGGAAGAGAAGGGGCGGAGGCGAGAGTTGGGCCTCGGGATGCTCACAGCTGCCGTTCTTGTTTTAAACATTTCATTTGCACATAACTCAGCGTTGAATTACGTCAGATTAAAGATCCATGGTTCGGAGACTTGAGGAATCATGACGAGTGCTGCAGACACCACACTCCGAATCAGGTCGCCTTGGCGATCTCCCCGTGGAGATTTATGGACAGACGGCCCAGGGCTCACTCGGACAGCTCAGCGTGGGGCTGGAGCTGGTGGTCTTGGGTACCGGCTGGCTACGGCCGGCTGTGGGGGCCTGGGGCCGCTGCCTGTCCAGCCCCAGCCTCGTGCCCTGGGCTGGGTCCCCACTATGGCTTCTCCCCCCGCTCAGACCTACAACTTACCCTTCGCTGCTCTGGACCCCAGAGAATGGGGCAGGAGGGTCCGTGCACCTGCTGGGGCTCCCTGCTTCCATTCATCAGCTTCATTAGGACGTTATTTTTGTTTTTTGTTTTTTGTTTTTTTTTTTTAGGATTTTATTCATTTCTTTATTTGACACACAGAGAGAGAGCATAGGCAGGGGAAGCAGCAGAGGGAGAAGCGGGCTCCCCACTGAGCAGGAAGCCTGATGCGGGACTCGATCCCAGCACGCTGGGACCACGCCCTGAGCCGAACATAGACGCTTCACTGACTGAGCCCACAGACACCCCCAAGACTTTATTTTTTTGGAACAGTGTTAGGTTTAGAGCAAACTTGAGCAGGAGGCACAGAGATTCCCTGTTCACCCCTGCCCCCCGACCACCTCCTCCTTCATGGTCAGCAGCCCCCGGAGTGGGACTTTGTTACAAACGACAGACCTACGGTGACACGTCTGTATTGCTCAGAGCGCGTCGCGGTTTTCGGGTTTGGTCTGGGTGTCGTGGATTCTGTGGGTTTGGACGAATGTGTGATGACACCCACCCGCCGTTGTCACGTCAGAGTAGTTTCTCCCCTGAATTCCCGTTGTTCTTCAGAACTGGTCCAAGAGCAGGCTTGGAGGTCGTAGGAGGAGAGGGAGGGGGCCTACGGGGCAGGCGGTTTCCCAGCCCCTTCTGGGCTGCCCCGTCTCACCCTGATGGATGCAGAGACCGAGAAAAGCCCCCATCTTCTCTCTGCATCCTTCCCGGTGCCCACTGGGTGCCGAGTCCCCCGTGCGTGGACAATGGTGGTCTGCGGCCAGGCACACTGGGCTCAGTCCCGTCCTCTCCTGGGTGCACAGCCTCGGGACGGCAGCTGGGCACCTGCCGGTGCTGGTTTCTCACCTGTAAAGTGAGGAGATGCTGGCAACTGTGGTCAGGGATGGCGCGGAGATGGAATGAGGCCTCTCCTGTGGCGTGTCCCAGGCCCGGGCACACAGTGTGTCCTCAGTTCCGTGTCAGTGGGTTTCCATACCTCTCCGCAAGCTGGCTGCTGTGCCTCGTGATGCTTCGGTAAACCTTTGTTTTTTGTTTCTTGTTTTTAGTTTCTATGGGCTCGGGGTGCTAGCTTCTGCTTTTGTGCAGTCCTCCCGCAAAATCTCTGTCACTTATTTTCCATCTTCCGTCTGTCCATCTGTCCATGCATCATCACCTGTTCGTGCCTGTATCCATCCACCATCCACCATCCACCGTCCATCCATCTGTCGTCCATCCATCCACCATCCACCCACCGTCCATCCATCTTCCCTTCCACTAACTCACCACTCACTCCTTAAGTACTTACTGACCTGAAGAAAAGCCTGCATGTCTGGCTAATCTCTGTACAAGCTACCGAAAGGTGCCACGTGTGTGAGGCCTTTCCATCACCGTCCGACACGCCTTCCGAGGCGTGAGCGTGGCCGTGCTGGAACGTCTGTGGCGGCCGCTCCGGGCACAGCTGCCCCAGCAGACACCTGTGCGCATGAAGGGACGGAAGCCCAGGCTGCGGTCTGGAGGTTCTGATGGTCTCGGTGTGGCCACCTGCACCGCCGCCCTCCTCAGGGGATCCTCCGTGGAGAGCGGGACGCTGGGGACGCGCGGCAGCAGGGGCGGGTCCGGCAGGGGCTGAATGTCCCTCGGCACGGCCAACGCCGCCCTGGGATGGGACCGCACGGGGCCCAGGGCCACCGGGACTGGACGCGTGCCTGTGGGCACGGCCGCTGGGAGTCTGCAGAAAGGAGAAACCACTCCGGGGGTCAGGACAGGCTTCTTGGGCGAGGGGCAGCCTTAGCTGATGGGACTCAGGTGGGACAGGAGAAAGGGGCAGGAGTCCTGTGCGCGCTCCAAGTGCCGACCCCCAATGCCTGCATCGGGCAGGGGCAGGGCCAGAACGTGTGGCCACACCCTAAGCTCGGGAAGCTGTGAGTCTCGGGGCGTGATGACGGATCTCAGGACGCTGCCGTCTCGGGCAGCCGTGGGCTCTCAGTGCATCGTGGGCGTCCGCAGAGGGGAGAGGGGCAGGTTTTGAGATTCAGACACGCAGAGGAGAGAAGCCACGTGAAGAGGGGGTGGAAACGTGGCCGAGAGCTACGGAACCCTGGAGCCATCAGAAGCTGGAAGAGGAGGGAATCGTCCTTTCCCAGAGCCTCCAGAGGAGGATGCTTGCTCACAGTGGACCCTGGGCTCTCGGATTTCTGGCTCTGGGCTGAGAGGGAAGGCGTCTCTGAACGTGCCGGTTCCAGGCCCACCCTCCCACGTGCCCTGTGAGCTGGGCGCCGTCCCCATGTCCCCAAGCCTAGCTGGCACTTAGAGAGAGCAAAGCCAGGCCTGTGTTGTTAGGAAGGAAGGAGACTGGTGGGAGAGCTGGGGTGACCTGCCCGAGGACACAGGGTATTTGGCAGGTGCAGGCCTGTCTCCCCCAGCTGAGTGGGGCTGGGCCCCAGAGGGCACAGGGGCTGGTGGTGGCCCAGGAGCAAAACAGAGGGCATGGAGGGCAGCACGTGTGGAAGGATGGCCGGCTATAGAGGGCAGCCCTGGGGGGACATGGGGTGGCGTTGTGCTGGGCAGTGGTCCAGTGTTTGGACGCTGAGGGGCACCTCAGTGGAATGGGGGTCAGATGGGAGGGCTGGGGCTGTGGGCCCCTTACTCAAGTTCATTCCAGAGCACAGCCAGACTGAGGGGCTGTTTGGGGTCCTTCAAATAGCCTTTAAATATGTGTTCGGACTTACTAGTCGGATGCAGGAGCATCCATTAATCTGATACTAAATACTGTATAATTTTCCCTTTTGTTTCAAGTCAAGTACTTTTAAAAACCCGCATGGCTGCACGTGCCCCCATTTCTGGCGCCCCGTGGCTCTGTTGGACGCCGCCGTGTGTCCACCAATGCCCACCTGCGGGGGGAGGGGCTCCCCGCGTCCCGAGAAGCTTCTTGCTGGTATGAAACCGCACTCCTGTCGTCTGGCTTCCTCGGGGCGCGGAGCCTCCTGTCTCTTTCGGGCAAGCTCGTGACCTCTGACTTCCGTTACGATTCTCCAAGTCAGCAGCTTCCTGGGAGACACGGTAACGGTTTAAGTATTTCAGCAGAGATCACTGTCTCCTGGTCAAACACGCCCCCATGCAAGGCTGCCCAAGGGTCCGCGTGCTCCCATGCGCCCATGGGCCCGCTACGGGCGGGGAGGGTTGGCAGCGTGGCCGGTCTGAGAGTTCCTTGATGGACAAAGAGGCACTCAGCGGAGGGAGGGGTTTTGCATTTCCAGCTCAGGTGCCGTGTGCAGGTTGCCCCTGCTGAGTGTCTGAGCAGGAGCCTGGACAGGCACAGCTTGTTACTGACCCATGCTCCCTGGGCCCAGGGTGGCTGCTCCAGCTCCTGCCATCACATCTGCATCTCAGCTGAGAGAGAGACCAGGGAACTAGGTCTCTAGGTCTATCTAGACTAGGAACTAGAAACAGCAATGAGGGGAGGCACCGCCCTCTGCTTAGATCCTGTTGGCCACAACTCAGTTGCATGCCACACGAGAGAGCCCAGAAAGTGTCCCCTCTAGCTGGGCAGCCACGTGTCCCACTAAACCTTCACGCAGCCCCGGGTGTAAGGGGAAGCGGAAGCCCAAAGAATGGTGGAGCACCAGCAGCCCCTGCCACGGGCGCCTTGTCCACCAGCACCATGTCCGGCGGGGTCCACCTGGCTGCCCTGGAGCACTGGGGCTGCGGTGAGAACGTGTGTTCATTTGGGGCGCTAGTCCTGCAAACCAGCCTGCACTTGGGGGGAGCAAGGGGGTGCGTGCGCTGCCCTCTCCCACTGCCCTCCACCTCCCAGGCTACTATGCTCAGGCAAAGCACCCAGGGTTGTGTGACAGAGCATGTGACCGCCTTTGGGGTGTCCCACGGGTCCCGCATGCTGGGCTCGCCGCCGGAGGGCACCACACGGGTGCCGGTGCCAGACCCCAGCCAGGAGGAGCATGCATTCTACTGGACGGCGCTAGGTACCCACCTCCCCTGGTCACATGGCCCCCTCTGTTTGGCAGAGTCTATGTCCCCTCCCAGAGCGCAGGTGGGCATCGTGAGCCCTGTGCACCATGAACGCGGACGCTCTAGGGGCAGCTCGCAGGCTGTGGCCTCATGGTCTGCGGACCCACAGAATGCATGCAGGAGGCTTCCGTCCACGCCCTCCTCCAGTCCCAGCCAGGAGCCAGTCCTCCCTGGAAGTGCACACACGGGGACAGCAGGCGGGTTCCCGGCATAGGGAAGCTGCCCCTTCCCCCAGACGCTCCCCCCTCCGCCCCCAGCTGCCTGGGGAGGGGCGCACGGGGGGCTTCCTGGAGGCGGAGGACATCAGGGGAGGCACAGAACCAGCCTCTCTCCCACCCCCGGGAACCCTCGCTGGGGAGGACTCCCTTCTGTTAGAAAATAAACAAACCAAAGCTAACCAACAAACAGAATACAGAAATATGTAAATTGGTAAGTAAACATTTCCCCTGGTCCCAGCTTGTGCGATAAACATTTTAAAGAGTTTTGGGTAGAAGATGATTCACGTGAGGTGCCTGGACAATATTAAAGCCTCAGTGCTAATTACCGCCTGTCCCCGGTAAGAGCACAGGGACACGGGAAGCACTGCCACACGCGGTGTGGGAGGCTGCGTCTTCCGTGGTCCTCCAGACGACCTGTTCCCAGCTTCCTCAGCCGGGTCCGGCCCTCTGTGCATCCCTCGTCCGTCCGCAGGCTCCCTAGGTGGACCGCGTGACCTGGGCTGCGCCGGCCCTGCACACACATCCGTGCGGGCTCACACCTATCTCGGGTGTACGCCCAGGTGCGGCGGTCGGGTCAGGGGCACGTGCAGCGCTAGTGTTAGTTTACCCAGCACAGGAGGGCGAACAGTTCTGTGTGCAAGGACGTGACCTCTGCTCTCCTCTGCGGAGGTGCAGGGGACAGGGCTGGACACAGGATACACCGAGGGACGGCACACACACGCGCACACAGAGACGCACGTGTGCATAGACACATGGGCACACAGACATGCCCAGGCACACACAGGTGCGCACACATGTGCACGAGACATACACAAAGAGACAGGCCCAGGCACACAGGTGCACAGACACACATGGACACACACACGTTCACACAGAGACGCACGCACAGACACACCCAGAAGCACACACATTCACACAGACATGCACGCACACACATGTATATGCACACGTGCACACACACATCCGGGTGCACACACAGACACGAATGCACACACACGTGCTCACATGTACACACAGGTGCTGCCCCAGGTGACCTCTCCAGAGCCAGGGCTCCTGAGCTTCGCCCCAGGGGGGCTGCTGGACGGCCCCAGGGGGCCTGGGGAGACCCCGCCTGGCTCCTTTGTCCCTTACATGGCTTTTCACCTCCCGTTTCTGACGCTCTGACAGTCCTCTCTGGGCTCCGAGCCCCGCCCCACACACAGTCCCAGCTTTTCCGCTCAGCTCAGGCACCGGCCTTGGGGTCAGTGACCTCAAGTGACACCTCACAGTGTCACGGTTTGCAAAACGGCTACCTGGCTGAGGTGGAGCAGGGCCCCGCGGGAGCCCCAGGACTTCAGGGACCCGCAAGGTGGCCCTGCCTGCTGGACCAGCCCACTTTGCTGGTGAAGGTCCTCGACATGCGTCCAAGGGTGGGTGGGCGGACCCTGGAGCCTGTCCAGGTGGCCTTGCTCAAGGCTGCATGTGGCCTGGGGAGAAAGCAGCACTGGGGGTGCTAGCCCGCCCCTCACTGGGTCAAGGCCAGGGAAGGGAACCACGGGCTCCCCAAGAAACCCGGGGACGAGCTCTCAGGAGAGCACTAAGGTCTGCTCCAGCCACCGCGGAGCAAAAGCGAATCTCCAGTCTCCGGTCCTCGATTACTGGACATCAGAGTCCCTTCACGCTGGCCTCTGTCCCCGGCCGGGTGTGCACAGCAGCCACGGGGGCCCTCGCGGTCCCTGCTGACACCCTGCCTTTCCACATGGCCTTTGACAGCCTCAGCTGGTAATACTCAGGCCTGTTTCTCTCATTCAGCATGAGGGGCATCAGGAGGGTGACGTTGAGGGGACGGCCCAGAGCTCTCTGCTGCCTGGGTGACGCTGGGAGGGGGACACAGAGATGGACTCACGTGCCCTCTGCTGCGGGCACTTCGGTGGCCTCGGGGCTGAGGGCACGGGCTGGCAGCCTTTGGGGGCTGTGCCTCCTCTAGGACGTAGGGCTGGACGGAAGGACATAGCCTCCCGGTGCTCTGTGAGCACCTGCGTGGCGCAGAGGTGTGGGGTGACTTTCCTTCCCTGTTCTGAACACCTTGTAAGTCACAGTCTCCCCGAGGGACAGCTCAATGCGAACTAATCCCGTCTGTGCTGCACTTGCTAATGAAGGGCGCCCTGGAGACGATGTACGGGGACAGTGTTTCTTAGTGGCATAAATCGATACCACAGAAGCGAGACAACACAACAGGCCCCCAGGGCTGACCCCTCCCAGCGCCGCAGCTGGGACACGAGGGGCCCTCGGCTGCTTCCTGAATCGTAGATGGATCCTCCCTCCTGCCCCATGTTTACAGATAAGGGGATGGAAGGAAGAAGGAGGCCTCATTCCCCTGGGTCATCCGGGTGCAGAACTTGGGGTGTGTCCTGGACCCTGAGAGCCCAGCAGAGTGGGGACGAGGGGCAGCCTGCTTCCAACCTGGGCTCCGAGAGCTCTCCTGGCCGTACCCCGAGGGAGACTGGGACAGGGCTCAGGGCGGGCAGGAGCAGAGCACAGCTTCTAGACATTTCCTGGCTGGGTGGGGCCTCAGGACAGACGGTGTGGGAGGTGCTGAGGGCGGGAGGGGCAGGGGCTGCTGTGCCGGGCATCCTGGCCACCCTCAGCGGCTCAGAGAGACCTGCCTCCCGTGGGCTGTCATGGACATCACCGATAGAGTCATCCTTCTAGAAACTGGCTCTGGAACCTCATTCCTACGCTCCCTCCGTGCTAACTGGGGAATGAGGTCTGTGGTGTGGGAGGACTCACAGAAGTACAGCCCTGGCCCGAAACCCACGGGACCGCGTGCTGCCCTCAGTGCCACCCTCGGTGCCGCCGTCCAGAACCAGAGCCGTTGGTGAATTCTGGTCAGTTCCACGGAGGCAGAGAGCACCTGTGCGGTCCCAACGCGAGGCTCGGTTCCCCTGCACTCTGGGGTCTCCCTCTGCCGGTGGGGCAGAGAGCGAGTGTAAGGCGGCAGTCTCGGGGAGGGGGACGGGGTGCCAGGTGGGCAGGGAGGGTGAGGCGGAGGCTGGAGGGTGGGGCTCAGGCCTGGTACAGTGACACGGAGCCCTGCAGCTTGGGGCCCCATGTCCAAGGCCGCAGCATTCTGGAAATCAAGCGAGCGCAGCCCCTGATGACTCCGTCCCACAACTCCTGAGGCCGCCTCGCCGGGGTCACTGCTCCCGGGAGGAAAAGACAGCATAGCCGCAGGCACCACACGGGGGACAGGGAGCCTTCCACTCCAGGGGCAAAGTCTGCGTTACTGACGTCGTGGTCCGGCCGCTTCCGGATGGAGCCCGGGAACGGCCCGGCTCTCGCGGCTGCCTGCTTCGAGTCAGCGAACGGTGTCGGAGAAAATGCGTCCCGCGGGCCAAGCAAGAGGGTCTTTCCGACGCCATCACGTCACACGGGTTTCTCTGTGTCCTCCTGAGTCGTGAGGTCCAGGGACCTGTTGGGACACGTCAACCACAGCATGGGGGACCTTCTCCAGTGGGAGACGCAGGAGGGCAGAACCCATCCCTGCTTCTCAGTGGCCCAGAATTTGCCTCCGTACCCGGCGAGGCCGGGGTTTGCGTGGGCCGCTGAGTGGGATGGAGCAGGGAGGGAGGCACCGGCAGGTGCACTGCAGGACGACTGGGCTGACCGGGCCGGGAAGGGACTTGGCAGGGCTGAGGGGGTCCCTTGTCAGCCCACCTGCGGGGTCCTTCCAGAGCAAATCTGGGTGAGCTTCCTGGAGGTGGTGGCATGGGGACCACTCGGCACTCTAGGCCCATCCGTCGGGCACCTGGTTTGGGGTGGATGGGAGAGGCCCCAGCCATGGATAGGCGTCCCCAGGCCCGGAAGGTGGCCGGACCCTACGCAGGGACACAGGTCCTCACAGAGCAGGTCTGCTGGTCAGGGTCCAGCTCTGGGCCACGCTCCAGCCCAGGGGAAGCCGGCGCTGGCTGGTCTTGTGGTCACGGTTTTATCTGAAGCATCCGTGGACACCCCACCAGCCCCCAGACCCAGGCAGGGGCTCCTTTCTGCAGGAGGCAGTGTGGGAAGGGGGAAGGGGGCCCCAGGGCCAGGCCCACTGTGCGGCCCCTCTCGGTGAGGCTGGCGTGGTCAGAGGAGCCAGTGCTGGCGGCAGGGGCCGTGGAAAGAACGTCTGGGAGGAGCCCCCTTCCCACTCCCGCTCCCGCTCCCGCTCTTCCACTGGGGCGGCCAGAGAAGAAGTTGATTCGTCCCGTCCCTGTGTGTTCATTCCTGTCGGGATTACTCACCAGCACGGCCTCTCCTGAAGCAGGCCCCGGCTGGGTGCTGGGCCTGGAGGCTGGGGTCTGTCTGCGGGCGGGTCCGCCAGGGCCTCGGCTCCCCAGGTTCTCTCAGCCACGGCCTCTGCCCTGCTCCGCAGGCCCGGGGGCTGCAGGGGCTGCCGGGGAGGGGAGAGGACAGAAGGAGGGCAGGAGGGGAGGGGACTGGAGTCCCAGAGTCCAGAGCAAGGGGCGCCCCCTCACCACTTGTCGGCCTGTTTTCTCCAAGGGTGTTAAGGAGGGGTTGGGACTGATTTTACCCCCAAATGGACTCAGGGCTGCTGGCCAGGGCAGCGAGTGTGCTGGAGCCTGGCGCTGGGGCGGCACGTGCGGGAGCCAGCCGCCCGCCCTGGTCTCTGCGGCCCAGACCTCCGAGTGCCTCCAGAAAGCCCTGATGATGGGTGACCAGCACCAGTTACCACCTGCGCCCTCGTCACATCTGCCCCCAATCGTCCCCGTCGGGCCGCACCTCCCGCTGGCTTTGGAGGCAATGACAGAAATCCGCACCCTCCACCCTGGCTTCCCAAGGACAGTGACGGGCTCTCCAAGAGCTTCCCACGGCCTCATCGTCAACACCTGGACCTTCAGAACGCGGCGTCAGCGCGGGCAGCCGTGGGGGGCTGAGCGGACAGGGCGGAGGCTTTCTGAGCTCCGGATCGTGCCCGCCATTCGTCCACAGGCACGCCGAGAGGGAGGAGGCAAACACGTGTGAACGCACACGGGCACACGCACACACAAGCACAGGAACATGGGCACACACACGGGAACACATATCCCCATGTGCACGAGCACACACAAGCACACGTGTGCACACACACGCACACCCACAATTCCGTGCGTGGGGCGCTGCGATTCCCAGAGACCGGGAGGCTCCCACCCGCTCCCACCTCCCTGGGGCCCCTTCCCCAGAAGCTGCTGGAATGTCCGTGGACAGGCTGGCCGTGGCCCCAGGGCGGGCGGGCTCCGTGGCAGGAGGCATTCCCCAGGGCTCAGAGACCAGAGGCTGGAGGGTCATCGCCCCACCCCCACCAGCATCCGGGCCTCGGTGGGACCCCAGGGCCTCGGTCCAAGCACCCTGGCAGCCTCTGCGGCCCCAGAACTGGGCCCAGGCTTCCGTCCGCCCCAGGCCGCCCCAGGCCGCGCGTCGCCTCCCATCCAGTCAGCTGGATCTGCTCCCGGACGTCCGTGGAACGGCTCGTGTGTGCGGCGCCTCTGAAACGCCAGGCTGGGTGTGTTCCCCACTGTTCGCTGCTCGCACGCTCTCTGGAGGTGTGAGCGGAGCCGCCGTACGCTCCTTGCACGTTTGCACTTGCAGGCGATGAGCTCGCGGCCGCTTCTGGACAGGGAGGGACGGCGGGAGTGGGAAGACAGGCCGGGTGACCCCACGGCTCAGTGCGGGGCCTCCGTGGGCAGCCGGGAGGAGCAAGGGGCTGCGTCCGTCCACCCCAACTTGGCCCCTGGGGCAGGGCCCACCAGGACCGGGAGGAGCCCCGCAAATGCTCTCGAAGGAGTTCACAGATAAGCACGGGCACTGGCGGGGCATCCCCTCTCTTCCCGTCCACAGGGCAGCGATGAGGGACCAGCGACTGCTCAGACACAGTGGCCCCTGCAGAGGAGGGGTCCTGGCTCACACAACAGACCCCCCAGGCCCTGGGCAGGTCCCACATCGGAGCTGGTTCACACTGGAATCCCGAAGTCCCGCCTGGTTCTCCTCTCCCCTGCAGCTCAGACTCGTTCCCGGGCTCTTGTGATCTCCTGTGAGATTCCGTCCTGACCAGAGCCGACCGGGCCCCCTGAGCCCTGTGTGTGCTCACTCACCATGTCCTGGGGGCTCGGAGCCTCCCCGGCCTCCCTCCGGCCTCCCTGCCTCCCCTTCTCCTTCTTCTGGAGCCCGGAGCCCGCCCCACGTCTCAGGTGCTGACCAGCCTCCGCAGCCCCACCTGACCGTCCCACTGACCCTGGACCGGAGCCCCAAGCACCCCACCTGCGGGTGACCTCATGCGGTCACTTGGAGCACGGATCTCGGGTGCCTCCGTGAGCCGTCGGGCTCTTGCTCCTGCCGCATTGGAGCGCGTCACGGCATCCTGCCCTCAGCAGCATCTTCTCAGCGGTCACTTCTCCTGGTGACTCGTGTCTCCGGCTGGGATGCTCAGAAGCCTGGTCCAGCGCTCGGCCTCGGGGAAGACCGGGCGGAGCCATGCACGCGAGGGAAGCCTGTGTCCTGACCTCACCCCGGCTGAGCTGGGAGGGGCCGAAGGCCTCATGCTTTTCCGTGTGCATGGGGTCCCCACTCCAGCAGCCCCCGGTGCTCAGGGGGGCACCCCATCTCTGGGAGCTCATGGTGGACCTCGAACCCCTGACCTGGTCAGCCCAGGCGTGTCAGGAGGGTGCTGTGGGCACGTGTGTGACTCTGCTGGTCCGGGACCTGGGTGGACATCCGTGAGCTCCTGTGGAGCTTGAGGTCCAGAGTGGCTATGGGGACGTCGCTGCCCAAGGCCCTGGGCGCGGGGTGTTACCCAGGAGCCTGTCACCCCCCAGCATTGGCCTCTGCGCCTCGCCGGAGGCTCAGAGCCCACTGCGGGCTGTATTGGAACAGCCCCTGGGGTGGCCCCGGCCAGCGGGACAGGTGACCGGGGCCAGGAACGGGCTTCTCTGTCTGTGCAGAGACACTTTGTCTGTGCAGGCCCCCTGCTCTCCCTCAGCCGCAGGCTCTGTCCTGGGGTCTCCAGACCGCGGCCCAGCTCCACGGGCTCCCGGATTTGGTTACCGGCCGTCACAGCTCTGCGAACACCTGACTTCTGGAATCGGGGAGCCCCCATGAACACACGGAGGCCATTCTTGTAGGGTTCTTTTCGAGCTTTCCCACGCACGACTGTGTCTCCCCAGGAAGCACAAGCCGGCGCGTCCGTGGGCTCCACCGGAGGCCAGTGTGAACGCCGCAGTCCGGGCTCAGACGTCCCTCCCGGCCTAGTCCCTGTATGGGGAGAAAGTGTCTGGCCCCCGGAGTGGAGACGCGCTTTCCCGAGAGGGGGTCTGGGACCTCGGTGCCCCCACAGGCGTGTGACAAGGTGTGGGACGCAGGTTCCCGAGGCCCCGCCACCCCGTGGGACCCAGGGAGAGTCACGCTGGCCTGCGCTTGTGGCACCGTGTGCCTTCGTGAGTGGACAGAGTGTCTGGAAGCCGCCGTGTCTGCGAGCCGTGTCTGGAGACGTCGCAAGGCTGCGACCGTGGCTCCCTCCCACCACTAATGAGACGAAATGATCCTGGTAACCTTCTGCTCACGGCAGACAGGAAGCTGGGGACGCCTTGTCCCCTGTGGAGAAATGAGGCCCGTGGTGTTTTGCACATGTGCTGATCTAGAAGTTTCCGCCACGGAAGCCGCTCTCCCAGAGACGAGGGGAGACCACAAGGGGGTTTGTGTGTTTCTTTCCCTCTCCTGAGGGGAATCTCAGTTTCCTCCGCCAAACCCGCCTTAGGAAGCAGACCCCACGCGCCTGCCGGTGCCACCGGCTCAGCCCCAGGCCCCGGACCCTGCGAGCAGCCCAACCCCAGAATGGTCCTGCTCACCAGCTCCCTCACGTCCTGCGTCCACTCGATGCTCTATGTCCGCGTCTCCTTAGCTTCACAGAGCGCCCTACAGGCTCCCCATCACCCCCCAAGATGAGAGGACCTGCACTCGGGACTCCAGGCCAGCCTTGCCCAGCTCACCCCACGCCCGTCCCCGTGCTGCCCGGGGTCCTGTCCCGGCTCCCCTGGGACGGGACCGACCGTCCCCTCAGGACCAGTGCCTCCCTAATGCCTCCCTAATGGGGGATTTTCCAACATTTCCTCATGAGGATGCAGGTTCTGGGTTGTGGGGGAGGACCCCAAAGGGAGGCACCCCCACCCACTCAGGCCGGCACCGCCACCTCCGTCCCACCTGCTGACTTCAGTCCTGTTTGCTGGCTCTGCCTCATTTCCTGTGAGGTTCGAGCTGACCTCACTCTGCAGGCCTGAGAGCAACTGACCTCGGTGGGCACTTGGGGCAGGAGCCGGCAGAGCCTGGGTCCAGCCTCCCCGGGCTCAGGCCGTCCTGGAAAGCACGGCACAAGCCAGCCGGGATACTTGGGGGTGGACGTGACGATGGGCAATTGGGTCTTGGTTTTGCCCGTTTGCGGGGACAGACACATGAGCCTGTGGACCCCAGGCATCGCCTCCCTCAGGCTCCACCCCAAATCCAGGCCCCACTCCAGTATGGTTCAATGGCGGCTGGGGTGTCCCCACCAGTGGGGACCCTGCCCCTCTGTTCCTACGGTTGTCACCCTACGACGTCCTGTCCCTGCAGGCGGCAGCCAGCTCGTGGCAGCAAGGACTCAGCCCCTCACACTGTGACCTCCACGTCCAGCGGCAAGAGGCGCCCCTTCTCATGGCCCCACTGCTGGGGAGTGTCCGAGGCTTCCCTAGACCTCAGGGTGCGGGGGTGCGGGGACTCAGGCAGATGTCTGGGTCCCGTGGCCAGCAGGTGGGACATGGTGGGGCTCAGGGGGAGCCGTGGGCCATGGCGTCCAGCACCGGGTAGCGAGGAGCAGGGCCACGCCCCACGTGCGGACGCCCCATCCTGCGGCGAGGCGGGAGGGCAACGGCTGGCCCTCGGGAGCCCGGCTCCGCCACGGAGACGACAGGGCACCGAACGACACCCTGCGTTTGGAGCGTTGTCTGTGTTTCACAGCAAACGGGAAGAATCACTGCCTCCTTCACGGGTCGTGGGAGGAAGCATGAGTGACTGGGCACCGGACGCCGTGCAGCGAGCGGGACGGGGCTGTGCACACTGGGCTCTGCGGTAACGGGGGTGGGTGAGGGGAGGCCGGGGCGGTCCGGGAGGACGAGCGTCATCACGGGCAGGAGCGGGACCCTCTGTTCACGGCGTCTCTGCAGCTGCCAGTCAGGTCCGGAGCAGGAAGGAAAGCCGGACCTGCGCGGGGGTCACGGCCGGCACCCCGACAGGCGACCCTCCCTCCCAGCTCTGGGCAGTTTGGCCATTCGGTTCTTCTTTGTGTGGAGCAGAGCTGGGCGTCCCAGTAATCTCACCCCGAGTGACCTTTGTCACGAGGCAGCGTCAGTCCGACAGCGTCCCTCAGGGCCGCCTGTCAGCTACTCAAGGACGGAAGGAGCGCTCCGCGTCCTGCAGCCCAGTGTTCTCAGGGGCTGGTTCCTGCCGCCCGTAGACCAGCGTCCCTGCGCTCTGAGTTCCCGGGTCCGGCGGCTCCAAGGCCCCCGTGTGCCTTGGCAGGCGGCGCCCGGGCTGGCCCGTTGCTCGGTCGCTCACGCTCAGCGCCGCTGTAGAGGCTCCCCAGAGAGACGCCAGACGGGCGTGAGCCCCACGCTTGCTGCGCAAACATCGGCGTCCGGCGTCCCGTCCTCTCTGCTCCCGGGGCTCCACGGCCTCGGCGGAAGGTGGCTGCTCTGAGCTCAGCCATTGGGCAAACGGCCGTCCTTACACGGGGCTCTGTCCCCGGACATGACCCTGACCTGACCTGACGGCTCAGCCTCACCCCTGAGCGGCCGCACCTTCCCCCTGCACCGTCCAGCCCGGCCGTGCACGCGGGTGTCCCTGGAGGAGCGTCTCCCGCTCTGCCTCTTCCTCCCGCGGCGGGGGCGGCTCCAGGACGTCAGTCTGGCCGTGGCGCCGGGTCCCTCCCCGCATACAAGCCTCTGACCCCACGTGCGCCTCGCGTGTACGGCGCCCCGTTCCCTCTGCGCAGCCCTGTTGCCACGTGTCAGTTACCAGGGCGAAGCTCGTCTTCGTTTCGCTTTGTAAACCCTCATCGCTTCTCCGTCACCCCAGCCTGCGTCACGCAAGCCCCAGACCAGGAAATGCAAACCTGTCCCCGATGCCACACGTCCGTGGATTCTGGGCTTTCTGCCTCCTGTTCTCTTTCCCTCTGTCGGTTACCGAGGACGCCGGCTCCAACGGCAGCTTATCGTCCTCGCGTCCACGTGTGCCTGGGGAGCAGCCGTGAGGTTCCGCAGCCCACTGTGTGCGCCGTGCGTGGGACGCGCTGTGTGCAGGACGCACTGTGTGCGGGACACGCTGTGCACCCTCTCCGGAGCAGGCTCGTCTCCGTTCTTTCTCCGCCACGCTGTTGTCCGGAGTCAGGTCCCCTTGCTGAGCCGGTTTCGTTTCCCCCATCTTCCTGGGCTCGCCACGCTCTGATGCAGGCGCGAGCCCCACACTACTTGCGAGGACAGTGACGTCTCCGACTCCCACGCCCGGCTGCGAGCTCCGTGCCTCCCACACTCTGCAGGAGTGTCTCCCCACGCAGACCACCCTCCACGCCCGCAGCTCTGCCCGGGTATCTCCAACTCACCCTCCGAAGCTCGGCCAAGGAAAATCCCACACTCGTGCCGGCTGCTCCTTCTCAGGCCACGTGGGAGCCCGCCTGGCCCCCTGCTCACGGCCCTCAGCGTCTGTGCACCGTGGTTCACGCCTGCCTCCCTCGGGCGGTGAGATCAGAGCCCCTGCTTCTCCCACGTTCCCGAGAACCGTCCGCGGACTCTCTTCCCGTGTGAGTGACCCCGGCGGCCTCTCCGAGCTCTCCAGTGAGGAGCCCTCGCTCCTGGACCCACCACCCAGACAAAGGCAAAGCCCTTTTCCTTGATACCCATCTTGGCGATGGTTTTCTGACTCTGACACCAAAACCAAAAGCAAACAAGTGGGAAGACATTGAACTAAAAATAGTCTGCACAGCAAAGGAGACCACCAACAAAATGAAAGGAGAGACAGCGGCTTGGGAGAGGAGGTCTGCAGACCGTGTCTGATGAAGGGCTAGTATCCGAAATACAGAAAGAACTCATAAAAATCATTAGCAATAAAAGAACAATCTGATTAAAAAATGGGCAGATGTGGGGCGCCTGGGTGGCTCAGTGGGTTAAGCCTCTGCCTTCGGCCCAGGTCATGGTCTCAGGGTCCTGGGATCGAGTCCCTCATCGGGCTCTCTGCTCAGCAGGGAGCCTGCTTCCCCCTCTCTCTCTGTCTGCCTCTCTGTCTACTTGTGATCTGCCAAATAAATAAATAAAATCTTAAAAAAATTAAATATTAAAAATGGGCAGATCTAAAGGGAAATTTCCTCAAGAATGCACAGGCGGCCAACAGGTAGGTGCGAAGCTGTCCGACATTCTCCTGGGCATCAGGGAAGCGCAGTCAGAGCCACAGACCCACCTCGCACCCGTCAGACGGGCTCCAGTCAGCAGCGCAGGAGGCCACCGGAGTCGGCGAGGACGCGGAGAGAGGGGAGCCTCGTGCACGGCTGGTGGGAACGCAAGCCGGGGCAGCCGCTGTGGAGAACCGCATGGAGGGTCCTCAGAAAGTTGAAAATAGAGCTGCCCTACGACCCGGCAGTGCCACTTCTGGGTATTTACACAAATTCAAAAAGCCGTCAGCTTCCCCATCCCACGGCAGCCTCCTCTACAGTCGCCAGGACTCGGAAGCAGCGCACGTGTCCAGGGATGACGGAAGGACAAAGAGGACGTGGTGTGCGTACGACGGGGTCCTCAGCCGCAAGAAAGAGTGAGACCCCTCCACTCGCAGCAGCAGGAAGGACCTCGAGGGCAGTGTGCTAAGTGCGTGAGTCAGACAGAAACACAAACACCATATGATCCCTCTTCTGTGTGGACATAAAGGAATCAGCTCCTTGGCGCAGAGACAGACGGCTGGTGGCTAGAGGCAGGGGACGGGCGTGTGAGAAGCAGGTGAACTATTTTTCTTTCTAATTGTTTGTTTAAATAAATGGCATTTTGAAAAAAGAAGGAGACTCCAGCCACCCCCCACGAGAGCCTGTCGTTCTCCCGCCCTTTTGGGGCTGGTGGGCGTCTCTGTGCACGTCTGCCCTGGTGGCTCCCGGTGGTCCGTGTTTCCAGCCCACCTACAGGCTGAGGTCAGCCATATTCCCAGGCGAGGGTCCGATGTCCCTTCTGCTGAGGATGCCCCGTGTCGGGGCACTGCTGGGATCCCCGGAAACCCAGACGCACACACCACGCACGTGGGTCGCTGTGTGACAGGAGGAGTTTCCCTCCCGGGATCTGTTGAATGTGAGGTCTGATTGTGGGGACCTTGGCAGGTTTCCACGTTGAATCCTTGTACCAACCCAGCAAGGAGGCACTTTTCTCCCCATCTTCCAGATGTAGAAACAGGCTCGGCGAGAGGACGTGGCACGACACGGCCACCGTGAGGAGGGGACGGGGCTGGGCGGGACCTCTGCTGCCTGATGCCGCGACTGGGAATGAAACCCAAGAAGCAGAGGAAAGACACCCAGGTGACCTGCCGCTGCTCTCCACGGAGCGAGGGCGAGCGGCCCGCGCCGGGTGGGACGGGTGGGGGTGCGCCCAGGAAGGAATCCGTCCATCGCCCCCGGTACCGTCTTCTCCTTCGCAGCCTTCCGAGCACGGGCTGCCTGTGGCTTATCCACACGCACGGGGTTACCCTCTGTCTTTCCACAGCAAGTGAAAAATCTAGAAGGCAGCTTTAAAAAAAAAAAAAAAGCGAAACGCTTCCTCGGCTTCTATCAACCCCGTGAGCGGATGCGGACGCGGAGCCGGTGTTCATTAATTCACCCACTAATTGCTGCTCCGGACGGGCTGTGCGGCGCGCCTCTCTTCGGCTCGCCTTGCCATTAACATTTCGTTTTCTGGAGCCCTGCCAAGCACTCAGCTCTGGGAGGCCAAATGCCGGGGCTCCTGGACACAAACCCCGGGAGCCACTGGGCCTGGTTTGTGACGGTTCAGGCTCCAGGTCAGGGTGACAACTGTTGGTGGGGATAGTGTGGCATTTACTGGAGCGCAGGGAGGGATGCTGGCCCATCCTGTCGGATCCCGTGTGCTGCCTGGAGGAGGGGGCTGCGCTGTCGGGGTCGAGGGTCCAGCCGCCCTTCTGGTGCCGGAGGGCGAGCCCCGGGGCCATGTGGATGCTGATCCCACCCAGGGAATCAGATTTCTTTATGTTGAGAGCCTGTGCCGTGTCCCAGGCCCGCCACCCTCCTCACCCGGGCCTACGCGTGTGTCCTGGGGGCCCCAGGTCTGGACCTTCCTCATGCCCCCGTGGCCATCCCTGTGGAGAGCGGGACACAAAGCAGGAGGCGGGCTCCGGGGTTCGCGGGGAAGGGAAATGAAGCCGACTCCGCTCAGGGTCAGGAGCCTCTCTCCTGTCCCCTCCCTGCAGCTCCACTGGTCCTACTGATGGAGAAGGAGGTGTGTTCTGCCCATTACGCTCTGAAATAGGGCTCATTGGAGGACAGAGGGTCGGGAGATGGGCGGTGCCGTCCTTGCCAGCCGTCTGCGGATAGGACGCACGCCCTGGCTTTCCGTGCAGGAGGGAGACTGAGCTGTCTTCATAGTTATTTTCCCCTTGAAAACACCCTGGCGTTGGCCACCCTGACCATGGGGCCTCCGACGCCTTGGCAGGTCCTGGAGGAGGACACGCACGGCAGCTGTGAATAGCGTCTTATCTCTGAACCTCAGCCACTCCGAATCTGGGACAGAGTGACGCCCACTTTATGGCAAGCCCGGGGGGAGTCAGGGAGGGAGGGGTGGCTGTACCCCAACGCCCACTGAGACACCACCTCCCTCTGGGGACTGCTGGGCCCTGGGAAAGCAATGGGACTCCCCTGACTTGGCGGGATCCCCCGGGCTGTAAACCAGATGCGGACAAGGAGACATGACGGAGCACGGCCTCAGGCCCAGCCCTGTGAGGACCCCGAGTGATGACGACAATGTCTACAAGGCCCCCAGTGACCACCAGCCAGCTCCGGGTCGGCCGGCTGTCAAGGCGAGCCACAGCCGTCCAGGGCACGTCTCCTGAGAAAAACCAGCAGAGCAAGTAGTGCTCGGGCCGCCCCACGGTCATCGAGGCCCCGTCCGGCTCCGGCCGGTGCACCGCCCCCCTGCGTCTGCCTCTCTCTGCACCGTCAGCCAGGGGCGGGAGGTGTCCTCGTGTGCGGATCCTGCACCAGGCCCTGCTCAGCACCCACAGTCCGTGGCGGGCGGGGAGGGGACATCACGAATTCACGACTTTCCTCCTCTCTGAAGCGAACCCGTGGGGCTCATTCCTGGGGTGGCCTTTGTGGCAGACGTCGGGTGACCTCCCAGTTCCTCCCAGGGCCCCTCCTGGGAGACTTTCCCCTTCGGCCGGCAGACACCACGGCCTCTGGAATCCCGTCCCGGTTCTGGTGGCTTCTCCCTCTGCTTTTCAGGACCAGCCCACCTTCCTCCTGTCCGCCGGACGGAGAGCCCGGGGCCCAGGCTGGCCAGCCGCCTCCTGTCTACAGTCCCCTGGGGAGCTCACGTTTTAGTTTTGACAAAGACAAAATCATCACTTCCTTTTATGGTTAGTGCTTTCTGCAGCCGGAGTGAGAAACATATGTGTATCCCAAGGTAGTGACCCGTTCTTCTGTTTTCTTCCAGAAATTTGGCGGTGTTGCCTACGCTGATCTCAGATTTGTTCCTGTGTGCTGCGGGCTCCGAGGGTCTCCCTAAGGTAAGCCTGTGGCTCGGCCCACGTCTCCGGCCCCGGAGCGGCTCTGGAATCTGGTCGCAGGGAACAGGCACGCGTGTGCTTCTGGACTCCGTTCCGACTCACCTGTCCACAACCCGCAGGCCCGTACCACACGCTCTTGGATCCTGTCCCTCGGTGGTGAGCTGGGGATCCCGCGGCAGGTCCTGGAACCTCCGTCCCCCTCACAATGTTGTTTGCTGATCTAGGTCCTTCCCTCTTCTGGGTGCTTCTTGGAATCGGCTTGTCCGTTTCTACAGAGGGAAGGGAAACGGCTGCTTGGGTTTGGGTTTGGGATGGGATTAATGTTAATCCCAAGCCCCAGAACCTGTGAATGTGAAATTCCTGGGGAAAGTCTTCGAGGAAAACCCCGCTCAGGGGGTTGGTAGGGTGGGCGCTAAACCAGCATGATGGGCGCTCTTCCAGAACGGGGAAATTCTGCACAGAGACACACCTTCAGGGAGGACGGGGTGGAGGAGTCCCACGCCCGAGGCGGACGGGAGCAGGAGGGAGGCCGGGAACGAAAGGCGCCTGCCCGCCCCCCACCCCCGGGGTTTGGGCTCACAGCCCCAGAGCGCCAATCGCAGGTCCCCACTGTTCAGATCCCCAAATTGGCATGCTCTGTTAGGAGAGACAGTGAGCCAACGCGGACACACGGAGAGGCGGGGCCCCTGCTGCTTCTGCCCCCTTCACCTGTCCGTTTGTCTTCTCTCGTTGTGGCCCGCACATGGCAGGTTGTCTCAGGGGGAGCGCACGCTTCTCCTTGAATCCATCCCCAGAGCGGCCCTGTTTTTAATGGCAGTTTGAACAGCGAGCACACTTGCCATGCTCCCGTCGCCGGTTTTCGTCTCTAGTGTATAGAGATTGAATTTGTGGACGACTGTGTCCTGTGAAGTTGTTAAATTCACTTCTTCTTCCTAAAGTTCAGATTCCTTTGATTTTAAAGCTGGTGGCCCTGCTGCGTTATTCTTACCGCTTTGAGAGGACTCGATCTGCTGGGACTTCGTGGAGGGCTCCGCAGCCCGTGGTCATCCCTGCCCTGTGGATCCCACGTCGGGTCTTGGATTTGCGCGCACAGACCGGTGGGGCTGGCAGGTGCCGTCTTCTCTGCTCCTCAGACATTTGCCTATGACCGTCGCCGCTCCGTCCTCCCACGCATGGTGGAATTCCCGCCCAGACCGCGAGTCTCCGGAAACTCTCCTTGCCGACATCTTCTCTTTCGTTTCAGATTCTTCATCTCTTCCTTCGTTGGTTATGTTAAGTTGTGCTTTTCTTATGTTTTTTTTTTCCCCCACTTTCAGTAAGTTGCAGAATTTATTGGCCAAAGTTGTTTGCGATGCTCCTTTCTCGTCCAACTTGGGGACCAGTCCTTCCCCTGACAGATGACTTGTGTCTTCTGTTTCACTCATGGCTCGAGCTATAAGCTCAATCGATTCTACTCGTCCTTGCAGATAACAGCCTCCGGACTTTCTGCCTTTCCGTCTCGTCTGCTTTCTGTCCCATCGACGTCCCCTGCTAACTCCTGGGTTAGATGTGCTTCAGCCCTTGACTCCTGAAAGTGGACTTGTACATGATTGAATTCACACATTTCTTTTTTCACCTCAGAAGTCTCAGTCCATGAGTTTTCCTTAAGCACAGACTTCTCTTTGTCCCAACATTTGGATACGTCTTATCTTCACGCTTGTTGGGTTTCACGTTTCCTAACACTCCCTGGGAATTCCGTCCGGACCCATGAATTATGCACGAGAGGCCAGTCAGCTCCAACCGGATGGTGCCTCATGTAAGCGTCTTGTGACCCGGCTCTGCTTTGACCTGCTGGTGATCAGACCAGTCTGTGTGGTTTCAGTCCGCTGCCCTTACAGGGACGTGTTTTCAGGCTCCGGGCAGGGTATTTCCATGACTGTTCCATGAGCACTGGGAAAGGGTGTGAGCCCTGCTTTGGGTCACCTGCCCTCCCCGATGGATAAGTTTAAATGGGTTAATGGTGTGGACACGCCTGTTGTCTACCTGCTTCCAAATCACTGTTTGTATACATGTGACTGTTGGGTCGCCGGGGGACGACCGCTGCAGCCTCCCACAGAACTGTGGATCTCCTTTCTCTTGTAATTCTGCAGACTTTCACTTCAAGGACTGGAAGCTCAATTTTGTACTCATACACGTGAAAGACGGCTGTCTCTGCATGCGTCTGTCTTCCCTGCACTCCCTGGTTCTTACTTGTGTCCCCTGTAAACAACATCTGTTGAGAGTCTTGCTGTCCATCCACTCTAACTGTCCCTCACTCTTAACTGGAGGTTTTAGTCCATTTATATTAAATGGACACTTTATTTTTTTTATAATTTTTAATAATGTTTATAATTTTTATATTTTTTATTTAATTAATTTTTTAATTTTTAAATTTTTATCTTTTCAGAGTACCAGAAATCATTGTTTATGCACCACACCCAGTGCTCCATGCAATACGTGTCATCCATGTAAACCTGCTGTCTTTCTATTTTTTTATCCCAATGATTGTTTGCTCCTCCTTCCTGCCTTGAGATTAACTGAGTATCTATGACCACTTTCCCCTCTGACATTTTTTGCTTTACCTTATTGAAGAATGAGATGCCCCAACTTCAAGGGTATAATCCCACACGTTTTGTTACCACGACCGCCAAGATACGGAACCCTTCTATCAGCCCCCAAAGTCTGCCCTTTACAGGTGAGCCGCACGCCCACGCCAGCCCCCAGCGATGCACGGCTACTTTCTCCTGCCCTAGCTCTGGAGGTTCCAGAATTCTGTGCAAATCATATCATGCAGACTTGGTGTCTCATGTCTGGCTTCCTCTGTGTAACACAACGATGTGGAGACCCACCCAGGTTGCTGTGCGGCGTGGGTGAAAGTCGCTCTTTTGCTCCGCTGGGCTGCTGTCCAGTGTTCCTGCCCACAGACACACCAGCCCGTGCTCACACGTGCTCCAGCCCATGGGCATTGGGGTTCTTGGCCATTTCCAGTTCCCGCAGACAAGCTGAGCTACGTGAACATTCATCCGCGGTCTGTGTGGGCACACGTTTTCACTTTTCTCAAAAAATACCTCCCTAGGGTGGGAATCCCTAGGTCAGGAGGCAAGCGTGCGTTGAGCTTCTACGAAACCTCTGAGCAGTTCTCCAAAGTGGCTGTCCTACTTTGCATTCCCGCCAGCAGCCGTGAGAGCCCCAGCCGCTCGTCGTCCCTGCTCACTTGGTGCTTCCGGTCCTGCAGACGTCCGCCGACCTGGTGGGTGGGAAGGGAAAGGTGCTGACGGTCTTGAGCTGCTTCTGCGGGCTGAGCCCCGTTGGGTATCTCTCCATACGCTGATGGGCCACATGCCTGTCTTCTTAGGTTGGACATCTGTTCAAATATTTGCCCGTTTCTTACAAATTTTGTTTACCATCTTAGTACTGAGTTGTGAGGGTTCGGTATAGTCTGGTGGAAGCCTGTGCTCTAGGTTCTACAACATTCTTTGTCCTCCCAGTCTGTGGTTTGCCTTTCCATTTTCCTGTGCGCTCAGAAGAGCAAACATTTCAACGTAGATAAAGCCTCATCTATAATTTGTCAATCTTGTGTAGTTTGAGTTTTTTACTATCTTATTAAGAAATCTTTAGTTAACACAAAACCGCTAATTGTATTACATGTTTTTTCCAAAGATCCGTGGTTATCCATGTCCGATTTAGTTGCGTGACTTAGCTCCAGCTAATGGTTCTGCGTGGCATACGTGGCCGTGGTTCGTGGTGTCTGCGCACAAGTGTGTAATCTTTGTGGGCACTTGTGGAAACTACTATCCTTTTTTAAATTTTATTTATTTATTTGATAGAGATCACAAGCAGGGGGAGAGGCAGAGAGAGAGAGGAGGAAGCAAGCTCCCTGCTGAGCAGAGAGCCTGATGCGGGACTCGATCCCTGGATCCTGGGATCATGACCTGAGCCGAAGGCAGAAGCTTTAACCCACTGAGCCACCCAGGGGCCCCATTATTGTTCTTTTCTAATGAATTAGTTTGGCATCTTTATCCAAAAAAAATTGATTAACCATATTTCTGTGGGGCCACCTCTGGATTTCAGTCCTGTTGATCTCTGCGCCTCTCTTTCCACTCGGAGCCTGTCCCCGCTGCTTCTGTGCTCCCTGCGAGAGCCTGCACTGTAAGTCCTGCCACTTTGTTCTCTGGAAAAAAATAAAACACTGATAGGGATGTTGGGTGAGATTGCATTAAATCCATAAACGAACTTACAGAGAACTCATAATTTAACAGTAATTTTTCATCCGACTCATGGTCATGGTTTCTCTCTCCACGGGCTGAGTTATCATGGAAGGCAGAGAAGCGCCCCTGCCCGGATGTCTGAGCACCAATCATCGGAACCCGTGACTGTTGTAGGTTCTGTGGAAAAGGGACTTTGTAGACGTGATTAACATGGGGCCCTGGAGAAGAGGACATGATCCCGGATTCTCCAGGAGGGCCTTTTAGAAACACAAATAAGCCTTTAAATTCAGAGTCTTTCCCGCTGTGGTCAGACGGGAGGTGTGACTCGGGACGAAGAGTGGAGACAAGGACACCAGCGGTTTCTCCGGCTCTGTGGAGGGAGGGGGCGCCTCGAAGCCCGTGAGAGCAGGTGGTGTCCAGGAGCTGGACAGTGAGAACAGATGCTCTCCCAGCTTCTCCTGAAAGCAGGACAGCCCCACGGACACCTCAATCTCAGAAGACACAAAAGTATCTTGAACATCGTGATAACTATTGTAAACAGATTAAAAAATTGATTTTCAGTTGTGTGTCGCTGGCATTTAGAAATACGCTGGTTTTCATGAAGTGACCTTAAATCCAGTAACTTTACCACATTCACTTACAGTTAGAATAGCTTTTCTGTAGCTTCCGTGGAACTTTCCACATAGACGATCTTGTCACCTGCACCTGAAGACCATTTTTCTTCTTTTTCTGCAACCAGAGAGCCTTTTTAGCCTTTTAAGCCTCTCTCACCCGCTGCATTGGCTGGGGCCTGGGGCGATGCGCTGCGAGTGGATGCTCCTGCCTTGATCTAGCCTCAGGGGAGACTTGGCTCGGCCCAATGCACGAGGGCAATGTGGGGTCCTCGCTTCCATCCCGTGTCACACTGAGGACCCCCCTACTGTCCAGGGTCCTCACTTTGTCCTGTGTCACACCGAGGACCCTCTTCCGTCCCATGTCACACCAAGGACCCCCCCCCCATCCACACACACACACAGTCTGCTCCTTGCTGAGGTTGTATTTGCTTGTGTGTGGCTTCCACGGGTAATCTGCGGATGTCTTTTCCGAATTCTGGTTGGTTGTTCTCTGCCAATGCAGTATGATACATTGTTGAGTTTTCCTATGAAGCCAGTCTTGCATTCTGGGGGGTTACTCTCATCAGGTAACGATGTGTTATCCTTTCGATACATTGATGGAGTTGTTTTGCTAAATATTTTTAAAGATTTTAGCATCAGTATAATCAGTGTTGGTCTGTGGTTTTCTTCTGTTTCAGTGCTTTTGTCTGATCCGGTTTCTGGGTGATGAGAATCCAAATGAATTTCCGTCATGTTTCTAAGACGGAGGTTTGCTGATTTCTGGACTTCATTAATTTGGAGCATTTTTGAGCACAATTATTTAAACTATTTGTTTTCTCCGCTTTTCCCTCTCCCCCGGACGCTGGTTAAATGTATGTTAGGCTTTTCCATATTATCCCTGAGGTTACTGCTTGTTTGCCTCTTTTTAAGACTTTTTTTCTCTGTGCTTCATTTTGATAGTATCTAGCGAATCCCTAAAACCGTATTTGTGCGTGGGTAATCTGCTCTTAGTCCCATTTAGCAAATTTTTCTTTTGAGACATTGTTTTTCGTCTCTGGACCTTTTTTGTTAGGACATGGTGTGCACATATGATACAATGTAACAATATAATACGATACAATGTAATGTAACACACATCTTCCATTTCTTACCTCCTGCTGCTCATGGTCTTCCATATTTTTTCCATATCTTCCCAAATGTATGCAGTGTATTCATAAAAGCTGTTTGAACATGCTTGTCCCTGTTTGCACACCTGCGTCCCCGTGTGCCTCTGTCATTCTCTCCCACTCAAACCCCTGAGGTCTGGGTGCTGTCTTTCTAACTCACATTTCTCGGCGAGCAGGCGACAAGCTGGTTGAGGACCCTGCAGCCTGGGAGGCGAAGGTAAAGTGAGGCCTCCTGCGTGCAGTCGGTGCATAATAATGTCACACTGAGTCCAGGTGACACAGCAGGCAGGAGTCCGTTCTCACCTGCAGAGAAGGATCCAAAGTTTCCTCTTCTGTCCGCCCTCGCGCTGTGGCCTGCGCATGGACACCAGACCCCCGCCCTCCAGTGTGGGAGTGCGAGACGGACAACTTTTTAAAAATATCGGAGTTTTCTTGTTGCCTTTGGCCGATGATTATTTTTCTCTGATGTGCTCATTTTAAAGAAATTAAAATGATAAAGACCACCACGTATCATCAGTCCCCGCGGGAAAGAATCGTCTGCTCACACGGACGGGTGTCCGGCAGCCCCCGTATCTGGTGTGCCTGTCGTCCATGTCCATGGAAGGGGTGGCGCCCTGCACGGGGTCCTGCCGGCTCTCCTGGCACGTGGTCCGTGGGGCACATGCGACGGACTCCGAGGGCTGGCACTCGGCACGTCCTCGAGGTGGGCTTGACAGCAGTACGTCTTCTCCAGCACCAGGAAGACGGAGGGAGAGAGAGCGCGTCTGGTTTGCATGGAATAAACGTGTCATAGACGCTCCCTTGTGGGGTCACACGCACTATGGAGCGGGGAGCACGTGGGGCACAGCCGCCTCGCGGGCACGGGGCACCTTCCTTCTCATGAGGGAAGACGTCGAGCCACAGGCCACTGTTTGCAGGGTCGCCGTCGAGTGACGCCAGGAAAATAGAACCTCATACCTGGGAAGGCGGTGGCGGCATGTCTGCACTTTTCCGGATGCGCATGGAAACCGAGGAGTCAACAAGCAAACTGGAGGGCGGGGGGGCATGTGGAGGACCCGGGAGGAGGTGCCCCTGGCGTTGGGACCCATGAGGAGGGCTCAGAGAGCCTGGAGGCCCCCCTCAGTCTTGGGGCCGAGAGTGGCACAGCTGCTGACAGTCGGAGCGTGGACTCTGACTTGGGCTGGACGAGGCCACCGTGGCCCAGAGGCTGTGCAGTCGGTGCCTTGATAAGGAGGAGAGCCGCTGTCCCCCCACGACCCTCACATAGGGTCCCACCTGTCGGAGAGTGGGTTCAAATGTAAACTCAGGGACACATCGGAGATGACACCGGAAAAGCCGTTTTCTCGAAATGAGGCAGTGAATCAAGTGAGGGAGTCGAGCGTCGGCCACGGGGGGCAGACTCTGTTCGAGTCCGCTGTGACCCCACAGACCTGCGACGGGGCCCGTCCCTTCTGAGACATGTTCAGACAGCGAAGGAGGAGAGCGTGACGGTAGGCAGGCTCCCGGCGAGCTAACCACCTGCGCGCTGGGCCTCAGTGACGGCTAACGGCAAAGTAGGACTGAAACCAGACGTCCAGGACCGCCTTCCCCTTGCCCGATGGAGGCCCGGAGTCTGCGGACGCCTGGCCAGCTCCCCACCAGGGCCACCAGGTCCATCGGGGGCCTCAGTCACAGGCGCCCTGCAGTCCTGGGCGAGGACATCCTGGGACCTCAGTCTAGCAGCTCCTGGGAGGACGTCTTCTGCAAAGGCATGAAGAGATCCGGGTGTAGCTGAACAGTCTCCTCTCCCCTCCCCCACCCTTTCTAGAGCGGGAGCGACCCCTACAGGAAGGCCTGCTAACAGAGACCTCAGCTCCACAGCGACTAAGACCCTTCCTCGTGCTGGGGTACCAGCGACACAACCAGGAGCCACCCAGCCCCCCCCGGGTCCTTGCACCCGAGACGACACCCCTGCTCAGAGAGCTTCAGCCGGAAGAGAACCAGAGGGCACCTGCGGTCAGAAAGTGCTCCTGCTGGACAACCCGGCGTCCCCCAGCATCTGCCCGAAGCAGCCCAGCTCCTCGGGGGGTGTCCCCTGAGGGGCATCCCTGTCCCCAAGGATAGAGGACAGCTGTCCCCCCACGTCGGGGCTCCGTGGACACCACAGAAGGCTGGGGAAGTGCTCCATGCTCTGTGCTGGTGTAGAAACAGCCACTTAGACTTCAGGGCCCGCACCTTCCTGTCCAGGGTGCTCCATGACCCCTGGGGTTACGAAGCAGCTTAGTGTCCTAAGGCACCAGAGACCTCCCACTCAGTGCGGTGCCAGGCCGTGGCTGTGGGGACTTTGTCCTCGTTCCCCGCGCAGGCTAGGGCAGGACAGCATCTTCACCTGACGGACTTGGAGGGACCCATGAAACTCCTGCTCGAGACTGACGTGGGCTCAGAGCAGGACCGTATCCTGCAGCCTCCCAGAACCACCGTCCTAGGAAGGTTTTCAAAGATCCAGGAGCTGGGCACTTCTGCCCGGGGTCTCTGAAGGCACAAGTCATGACATCTGTGTCCTCATGGGCACGTGTGGACACAGAGGTGCTGGACGTCCGAGGCCCATTCTGCCACCTATGTCCCCAGGGAGTACCTTGCTGACCACTGCCGGCTCCAGACACGGGCCACCCTCCAATGGCCTGGCCATGCAGGCCTCTCCTGTCAGGGCTTCCACGTCCCTGAACCCCTCGTGGACCCCCGCCCTCCCGTAAATCCCCCCTGAGGCGTCTACAGAGCTTACCTGGCTGGCTGGTCAATGACTAGGGTCACCTCGGGGTGCCAGCTGCAGGGCCGATCCCGCAGGACCCAACCCACCTGCGGGGCATGGAGGGTGAGGGGTGGAGGGCCAGAGCTGGGCCCCTGGGGAGGAAGACCCTGGCCTGAGGCACCCGACACCCACTCGGGGAAGAGGCTGTGATGTTGGGGAGTTTTATAAGAGACCTGGGTTGTGGATTCATGTAAGAGACGGGGAGAGAGCTTGAGACTGAGACAGACAGGCAGGGAGAGACAGAGAGGGAAGGAGAGAAAGAAGGAGCAGAGGGAGACAGGGACACAGAGACTCAGAGGCGGGGTCCCTGCTGGACATCTCACCTCCAGAAGGAAGGGGAAATGCAATGTGGGGGTCAGGAGAATTGGGAGCGGCCTCACCGGCATGTCCTGGGAGAGGAGGGTCTGCTCTCCGCCAGGAGACAGGAGGTGGAGAGAGCCTTCCCCAGGAGGGGCGCAGGGGTGGCGAGCTCCCATCCGCGTGCCCGGGCCGCGCCGCTGCAGATGCCCGCCAGCCGTGTGGCTTGCATGCACGATGACCTGTCCGCCCAAACCAGGGCCTTTTCTGACCCACCTGCTGCTCCACAGGCCACCAAACAACGGGCCGGTCTCCATCTCACCGCAGAATGGCGGGATTTATGGCTGTGTGGACATCGAGCAGACGGGGCTAGGACATATGTCCTGCCCTGGTCCTAAAGAGTCCCTCACATTCAGCCCTCTCCCAAACCCTGATGCCCGTGGCCACACTGCACTGAGCACGCACACTGTGGTCAGAAAGGGGAGGGTCACGCCGTCCCAGCCCCGCACAGGTGGGTGTTTCCTGCAGGACCAACAGCCCTTCCGGAGAGGGACCAAGGATGCATCTGGCAGGGGGTCGGAGGCTCCTGGAGCACGGCAGGGACGCTCCCAAAGGCTCCTCCCCGTGCGCTGACCCTGTTTTATTGTGCAACAGATCTGCCATCGCTCTGGCCTCCCAAGGTTCTGGATCCTGCAGGGGAAGAACGAAGAAGAAGAAGAAACGGCTATTTATAACAGCCCTTGTGATTCAGAAAACGAAACACATTCAGGGCTTCTCAATCCCCTGTCCCTAGGTCAGGTTCTACAAAGGAGTTGTTGATGAATTCTGTGAATGGGGGGCTGGTGTGCTGGCGTTGCTTTCCGTGTGATAAATATTCATGTGAAGAGGAGAGACAAAGAAAGTGAGGTTCAAACACAGGGCACGCTTGTGCGCAGCCCCAAACGGCCTGGCATGTGCGGAAGTGCCGGGAAAGGGACCAGAGGCTCCCGGGCCCCCCTGGGCCGTGTGCATTGAGCAGCTTCTATGCCCCAGTGGGGGTGGGTGTGGCCCGAAGATGGGAGCATCGTGGTGAGGACTGGCCTTGAACGTGAGATGCTGGGAAGAGAAAGTCTTGAGCCGATGTGTTTCGCTGGTGCAGCTGCTGGGCAGGGACGTGGTGTGGGTGGTGGGACGCCGGGCCCGGGGTAGCAGTTCTGTGCCCGAAGTACACAGGCCATGGTCTCCCCGTTGTGGACACCAAGGTCTGCACTGAGGGGCGAGCGGAGCAGACAAGACCTCCCGTTGATCTCACCACCATGTAAAGTGCTCACAGGACCTCAGGCCGTCCTTGCAAGAACAAAAGGCGGAACAAATGGAAAACCAGTGACTTTCTCGGACCTCCTGAGAGCTGCGGCGGCAGGCGGACCACCCCTGAAATTGGGGGGCACAGGCGAGTCCGAGATCACAGGTCAGCTGTGCTCTGCTTGCCGGGACGGCGGCTGCCGGGGCCATGCCCTGGCGGGAGCGCTCGCGGGGCCGCTGCGACGGATCCCTGGAGGAACTGTCTTCAGTAGCCTCTGCGTAACCCCCAAACCCGGGAGCGACCCAGCAGCCCCGAAATAGGCAGATGGATGTCAGCACGGAGGTGGTTTAGCGATAAACAAAAACAAACCGACAAGCCAGGAAGACACGAGGAGCCAACCTAGATGCACGCCAGCCGGAGAAAGGTGTCCGCGTGAGCGGGCTTCAGTCCCGTGGGTCCCACCAACGAGGTCTCGGGAAACGCAAAACCACACAGAGACCGTGAGAGCAGCGGTCGTCGGGATGAGGGAATTGGGGAGGGATGACTATGGGGAGTGCAGGGGAGCCGGTCCGCGGGAGCCCAGAGGGGCGACACCCGCCATCACAGGTTGACCCAAACCACATCGCTTTGCCAGGCGGGGGGGGGGGGCGCCTCCCCAAGGGCACCGCAGGTGTCAGTCAGTGGTCATCCAGCTGCTTCATGAATCTCGATGCTCACGGCGGGAAAGGCTCTCCGGGAGGCGGGCGTGGGGCGGGCGTGGGGACACTCAGTACGACCTGCTCAAGTTGTCTTTAAACCTGAAATGTAAGGAATTGTACGGTCCATACAAAACTTATAAGGGAAACGTCACCGATATGGTCCAAGTTTAAGTGCCTTACACGCCCCCACACGTCCTTGGAGGTTTGCCCGGATATGAAGCCTGTGAGTGCGTCTTTCCCTGTTTCCACAGAGAGATGTTTCCCTCTGTTCCGACACACGTCCGCTGACGCCAACGGCAGAACGCAGACGTCGTGCTTGAATCTTGATGAAAAGGTGGCGCGCTACTGCGTCTGACCTTACAGTTTGCTGTTCCGCCCTCGGCTCTGAGGGGAAGCTCTGCTCTTGTGCGGGTGTGCGCGCAGAGCTCATTCGTGCCAACAAGTACAGCCTCCCCCGTTGCTGACACACGTCTGTGTGCGCGTCCCTCCTCCAGCGGGCCGCCGTGTTGGTGGTGTTTGCGTATTTGCTGTCACCAGCCCCATCGTGTGTGCATTTCCGAGCCGATCTGCAGTGTGCACGGGCGAGACTCACCCTGGAGCCGGCACCACTGGCAAAGCGCCGGGTGCACAGCGACCCGGGCCTCACTCCTGCCCCTCGTGCGTCCGAGAGGCCACGCCACAAGACCCTCCACGCACACAGGCTGGTTCGTGTTTTCCTGCCCATTTAATTGTGCTAAGTCCGATGTGTCTGGGGTTATCTCATCGTTCTCATGTGAATGAGACCCAGTTGTTCGCATGTGTTTCGTGGGCATATGAGTCTCCTCTTTCCTAACTTGTATATTTATATCTTCTGCACATTTTTATTACTTTTTGTCTTTTTCTTGTTGATGCGCTGGAGTAGTTTGCATACTTTTGATCAAAATCTTTGTTGATTTTATTGGATGAAAAATCTTCTCCTACTTTATTATTTATGTGGTTTTGCTGAATAAAGTTTTAAATTTTGATGCAATGAAATACATTATTTACTTCCTTTAGGTTTTGTGCTTTTGTGTCTCACTTAAGAAACAAGCGTATGAATAAGATTACGAAAAGGCACTTTCTTCTGAGATTGTAAAGTTTTGGTTTCAACATTCAGATCTTTACGCCACCTGGAATTCATTTGTGTGTGTGGCTTGCAAAAGATAAAATTTTGTCTTCCCATACGGCCAGCCAGTTGTCCCCGTGTCATGTATCGGACAGCCCCCATCCCTCACTTGCCGCAGGGACGTTGCCGTCATGAGCCGAGGACGCACGCACGTCTGCAGACGCTCACCACCTCCTCTCCTGCCTCGCGGTCGTGCTTATTCGTTCCCGCAGCCTGGGCGCAAACGCCGTGTAACGCTCCGTGCGATATTTCTGTCTCGGAGGTAGGCAGGTGTCACCCGGTGCAAGTGTCTTTGTTCTGTTTATTGGTTTGATTTCTTCTTTCCCTTCTCTCTTCCTGTAAACTAAAGGCTTTCCTAAGTCCTTGAGGCAAGGCCATGTGCTCCCACAGCGCCTGCAGGTCTGCCCACGGAGTACTTTTACGGGACGCCCTCCTGTCCTTGTCCTGGGAGAGAGGGTGAGCCCTTTAGCCGCTGCCTTTGAGTTGTGAGAGCCCGGCGAGAGGGGCAGCGTCTACACCCTGTGCAGCAACCCGCTGAGGACAGAGCAGCAGGACACAGTGTACTGGTGTGTCCGTTCCTGTGGGTGCTGGGAACTCTGCTGCAGAGCTAAGCTGAGACACGGACCCTCACGTGGCCTCCCTCAGGGTGGACAGCACGCACAGCAAATAATGCTAACAACAACAACACAACAATAGCAACAACACAACAACAACAAGACAACACCAAGAGCAGCTGCCCCTGACATACGCCTTCAGCCTGACCTTGTCAGAAGCACCTGAGACGCGTGCACGAGCTCCGTTCTCACAGTGACCCTCTGGGGCAGGCGCTGCTGGGATGAGAAAGCGCGGGTGTGGAGCTGGTGCGTCGCCCGTGTCAGGTGGCCCCTGGGCCGGAGCGGGTGTTCCTAGCCACTGAACCAGGCTCCCTCCTCAACACACTTGTGGGTAGGCACACGCATGTGTATACCTCGTGCATATTTACTTTGTGCACACGTGTGTGTGTGTGTGTGTGGAAAAGCAACACTTCAGCATGGTTGATATATCAAGTAATTCAAAATGTTATGCAAAAGGCACCTGTTTTCCACCTGAGATACCCTGGCCCTTCCTAGACGTGGTACCTGCTTTGGGCACGTGGGTCTGACTGTATTTCTGCGTGTATGTTCATACATAAATCGCCCTTTTAAAAACACTAATAGTGGAATTATATACACCTTGCTTTGCATTTTGCTTTTCTCATTCAGCAATGTGTTTTGGAGCTATTCTAATACATTCTTATTTAAATAGCTCCACTCTTCCATAAATTATTTACTCTTTCCCATAACGAGAAGTACTAGATTGGTTCCAGGCACTTTTAATTATTTTTTAAAAATGGAAGTGTTTATAATGTATCTTTGCTCTAGTGTAAGGCATTTGTACAAGGTAGTGTTTTAAACGAGACGTGCGTTCTGAGAGACACTCTAGAATATGCTCCCGAGAGAGGGGGGATGGCAAAGTCATGGGGCCACCAAGAGGGCTTTGTGGGGGTTTGTCCTGAGTGTCCCTGGGCCTTCAGTGCTGTGTGCACCTCAGGCTCACACAGGCCACCCTCTCAGAAGAGTGCTGCGTCATTGGCCTGGAAACATGCGTTTCTTAACTTCCAGTGCTTTGAACATTTCATATTTTGTTGATTGACTACTTGTGTATCTTGTGCAAGATGACTTTCCCAGGTCCATCGCCCACTTTTTAGGAGGACTTGTTTTTTAAAATATTTTATGCAGTTTTATCAAAATCCATTTTGAAATATTAGCAATCTCTATCTTATCATTTATAGACTTAATCTGCAACTAAAGTCCAAATAGTAAGTCATTTCTGGTTCCTGGAAAGAACCACACTCAGCATATTTTTCTCTCTATGAACTGTCAGATTTTACTTGTTAATATATTACATAGAACTTCTGCGCTTTTATTCACAATCTAGACACATTTCTAGTTCTGTGTGTGCATGTGATGTTCCGGTCATACTTGTGACAAAGCTGAAAGATAAAGGTCTCCAAAATTTCAAATAACATCTATGTTATTTATTCTCTGAAGTTTTGATAGAATTCAATAAAGACTTTTCATGGCAAGAGTGATTTAAAGGGAAATAACTACTGGACAGCTTTCTCAAATTTGTGTACAACAGCTGGTCAGTTTAGATTTGTAATCTTGTCTGAAGGTGATTTGTGGACATTCAGAAGATAGATAGGTGACAGATAGACAGATGAGGGATTGATGGATAGACAGATGATAGATCAATAGATAGATAGACAATGGATAGATAAGCAGATGATGGATTGATGGATAGATACATAATAGATAATGGATGAATGGATGGATGGATGGATGGAGAGTGGATGAATGGATACATAGATGATGGATGGATGGATGGATGATGGATGGTTAGATGATGGATGGATGGGTGGATAGATGATGGATGGATAGATGGATGGATGATGGATGGATGGGTGGATAGATGATGGATGGATAGATGGATGGATGATGGATGGATGGATAGATAGATGATGAACGGATGGATGGATGGATGGATAGATAGATGGATGCTGAATGGTTAGATTATGGATGGTTAGATGATGGATGGATGGATGGATACATAGATGATGGATGGATGATGGGTGGATGATGGATGGTTAGATGACAGATGGATGATGGGTGGATGGATAGAGCTATAGACAGATACAGACTCATAGATCCTTGCATAACCACCTAAATCTTCTGGCTCTTCAAATTATTTATATAAATAAATAATATGTACATCATCTGCCTCCATTTTTTGTTATCTCCCACTTGAATTTCTCATTTTGTGTTTTGTGTTTCCCTTTTGTAATTAAGTTTGATATTTTTTACTTTATAACCTTCTGGTAAAGAAGCTTCTCTGGAAATCATTTACTATCTGTGTTTTTTCTTCTTTAATGCATCCTTAATTCCTGTTTTACTTCTATAAAATCCTGCTTCTCATATATTTATTTTGCTTTTACGTTTCTATTTTTAGTTGAATGGTTAATTTATTTAGTCATCTTTTTAAATTCAGGATTTGAAATATCCACAGTGAGTAATTTTATCCTGGGTGTGGCCCTAACATGGAACAGAATCATATTTCATTTCTCTTTCCCTCTAGGTTTTCTGCAGCTCGGTGGCTTCCTGAAGCTTTGTAAATAATTCACCAGATCTGATGAGAAGCTATGTTCTCTGTTTTCGGAGTTGGATGCAGAATTGCACATCCTCCTTATTACCTCCAAAGTCTCCATATATTTTGTCCACCTGACCTCATGGGATGAACAAAGTAGGACAAATATCCTCTTTAGGGCAGACGCCTCTGGGGTCCCAGGCTGCTCTCCCTCCACGTGCTCCAGAGCCACCAGCCACAGAATCACGCGGCCGCTGTGCTGGGCAGCCCCATTCACCTGCTTTCCATTCCCCAAAACCACAGGAAGCAGAGTGGTGCTCAGTATCCCCAACTGGGGGCCCCTCAGTGGCTCGCCTGTAACCGCCTGCATCCCCCCACTCCCACTGCCTGGGCTCGCCTCCCAAACTCGCCTCATCCCCAACCTCTTCCCGGCCCCACGTCCAGGGACCCGAACTGAGACACAGACTCACGAGCCTCTGGCTGTTTATTTTATTTCCTCTGGATTTTGCTTTCTGTTGGTTACAAATCCCAGTGTTTTTGGTGAATAAAGGATAGAGTTTTCTGGAATTATGTCCGTTACCGTTGTCATGGGGCTTTCCTTGTCTTCCTCACAGTTTCCCGGTCTTGACCACGACCTTGTGTGGCATCACCATCACTGATCCCCACCCTGTGGTGCTTACACTTGTCTGCATGGACGGCCACGCTTTTCACTACTCCGTTCTGGACGGATCTTGTCAATGCAGCATATACTGGATTCTCATCTTCTCCTTTTAATCTCAGACTCTTCTTTTAGCAAAGTGAATCTATCTCATTTGTAGTTGCTGCTGTGATGTACGTGTCCAATTGTAGTTCTACTGTCGTCTTTGTTATGTTTCTGTTTTTATTTGTTTTCTGTCTTTTACTACTTGGTTTACAGTTTCTGGGTGTGTGTGTGTTTTCCTTCTGATAATTTGGAAAGTTAGTTCATCTGCTTAATTTTTCCTGGTAGTTGCCTTTATGCATTTTAATTAACACTAAAAAATTATTTCCAGATGTATTAACTTTAGTAATCGACTAACACCTCAGTATGTAAAAGGAGGAAATTAATTCACTCACATATTTCCCAGATATTGTCACCACCTTCTGATTTTTCTACTAATTTGTCTAGTACTTCATATGGTTACTTTCACACCTGTAAAATTCTAAAATTTGGTTTATTATCTTGAGGAACTATTTCCAAGTGCTCCTAAATTAAATCAGGGCACCTATACTTCTTTTTATATACTTACGTCCTCTGTGTGTGTGTGTGTGTCTTGTCAAAATTTGCATACATATATACTGTATTACATATGTATGTTGTACAAACAAATGTTCCCGCATTTCTTTAGCCTTACTTTGACATTTTGTGGGACTCCTTGACCAGCAGCAGGCCGTCTGCTGTGGCTTCTGCATTCTTGTGTTCCGTGTGGGCGCACTGTGGACAGCTCCGCCGCTCCGCATTCATCCGTTGTCTCCCACTGCTTGGCTCCCCATCCCCTTCCTTCCAAGCCCTCCCTTGATTTAAAAAATAATTGTCTTATTGAGAAGTCCTTTGCCCAGGAGATATTTCATCCCATCCAGGCACACCCTTGAGTGCTATCTGCCATTCTCATGGACTTCGGCAGGAATCACCACTATCTACTTTCAGAATATTTTCATCATCCTCTGAAGAAACTGTACCCCCACCAGTAGTCACTTTCTGACTTCTCCAACCACTGCTCTGCTTTCTGTCTCCACGAATCTGTCTATTCTGAGCAGTTAATGTCAGCGGAATCATACAGCATGTGGTCCTTTGCCACTGGCTGCTGTCACTCAGCATCACGTTTCCGAGGCTCATCCAAGGGCAGTGATTATCATGATTCCTGCTCCTGTTGCCAGATAACATGCAGTCGTGTGGGTGTGCTACGTTTCATTTACCCGTTCATCAACCGCTGGTCCTGTGCTCACTAGCCACTCCGGCCGTCGTTCGGAATGCCGCCATAAACGTTCACAAACAAAGACGTGGGTGTATACCAAGAGGAGGAATTACTGGGCTATGTGCTTCTGGGACCACCGAGCTGTTCTCCAGAGTGGCTGCACTCTGTCATTTCCCATCTGCAATGTATGTGTTTCCAATTTCTCTTCATTCTTGTGCTAGCAATTGTCTGTCTTTTTATTTTAATCACCTTCCTCAGTCTAAAATACTATCTACTTGGATTGGATTTGCATTTCCCCAAAGACTAAGGATTTTGAATAACTTTTCATGTGCTTACTGGACATTTGTATGTCTTCTCTAGATGGATGTGTACTCAGGTTCATGCTTACTGTCTCATCATTGAGTTGTAAATGTTCTTTGTATATTCCGGTTAGAAGTCCCTGATCACATGTGTACATTTCAAATATCTCTTCCCAATTCTGTGGGATGTCACTTTTTTGATGGCATCTTTTAAAGCACAAAAGTTGATAATTTTAGTGCAATCTGATTGATTATTTTCTTCCCATCATTTGTGGTTTGGATGAAGTACCTATGACACAGTGGTGTAACCCAAAGTTACAAATATTTACTCTGATTTTTCCTTCTAAGAACTTGCAGTATTAGTTTTAGCACTTATGTTCATGTCTAGAGTTCCTTTGGGGTTGATTTTTGTGTGTGGTTTGAGGTAGATGTTCAGCTTCATTATTTTGTATATGGATATCCAATTACACAGTACAATTTGTTGAAAAGACTATGCCTTCCCGTTAAATATTCTTGGCAACCTTGTTAAAAGTCAACTGACCAAAAAAATGTAGGGATTTGTTTTTTTCCCTCTCAACTGCATTTGGTAGATCTACCTGTATGCTAACATCTCCCTGTCTTGGTCACTGCAACTTTGTGCTGAGTTTTGAATTAAAGAATGTTCAGTTCCTCATTCTTACGAATGTTTTGTCCATCCTGAGTCCTTCACATTTCAATATGAAATTTAGGATCAGCCTCCCATGTAAAATTCCTTTCAATAATTTCTTTGAATGATGTTTTATAGTTTGGGAGGTACAAATCTTTTATTAACTTTATTCCTTTTTGATGCTACTGTACATGGAATTGTTTCTTAATTTTATTTGTTGGATTGTCCATCTCTACCGTTCGGAAATATAATTCAGTTTTGCATATTGATCTGCTATCCTGCAACCTTGGTGAATTCCCTTATAAATTGTAAAGGTTTTTAATGGAATTCTTGTAATTTTCTTATATAAAAGACTCATCATCTGTAAACATATATAGTTTTATTTTCCCTTTCAAATCTGGGCACCATTTCTTTATTGTTCTTACTTAACTTCTTTGGCTAGATCTAGATGTGGCTTAATTTCTTTGGCTGGATCTCCTAGTCCAATCTTGACTAAAAGTCTTAAGATCGGACATCTTTGTCACATCCCCGATCACATGAGGAAAACACTTAAGTCTTCACCATTAAACATGATGTCATCTGTGGGTTTTCAAAGATGCTCTTACTTAAGTTGTGGGAGTTCCTTTCCATATATGCCTTCATTTCTCTGTTTTTGAAGAAGAACTTTCCTTGATGTGGATTTCTTGGTTACCAGTATTCTTTCAGGACTTTGAGTGTGTCCTCTCCCTGTCTTCTGACGGTGGTTTCTCATGAGGAGTCAAGTGTCACTCCTTGCAGGATTTCTTACACAGGACGAGTCATTTTTCTCTTGTTGCTTTCAAGATTCTCTCTCTGTCTTCGTCCCTCAACAATCTGACTACTGTGCATCCACGTGTAGACCTCTCGGACTCCATCCTACCTAGAGCTCATTCAGCTTTTGGATGTGCCGATTAATATTTGTTTTTAATTTTTTATATTGTGTTTTGTATTATGTTCAGTTAGCCATTGTATGGTACATAATTAGTCCTTGATGCAGTGTTCAGCGATCCATTAGTTAAGCATAACACCCAGTGCTCATTACAGCACATGCCCCCCTCAACACCCATCACCCTGTTACCCCTTCTCCCACCCTCCTCCTCTCTGAAACCCGCAGATTGTTTCTCAGAGTCCAGAGTTTCTCATGATTCATCTCCCTCTCTGATTTCTCCCCGTTTGGATTTCCCTCCTACCCATGCAGTCCTCTGTGCTATTGCTAATATTCCATATTTAACTGAAACCCTATGATAGTTCTCTTTCTCTGTATGACTCACTTCACTTAACATCATCCCCTCCAGTTCCATCCATGTCGATGTAAAAATGTTCAACATCACGAGCCATCAGAGAATGACAAATGACAACCACATGGATACACCACCTCACACCAGCTGGAATGGCAAAAATTAACGAAACAGGAAACAACAAATGTTGGCGAGGATGCGCAGAAAGGGGAACCCTCTTATACTGTCTGTCTGTGGGAACGCAGGATGGTGCGGCCACTCTGGAGAACAGCGTGGAGGTTCCTCAAGACGTTAAGAATAGAGCTGCCCTGTGACCCAGCAATTGCGCTACTGGGCATTTACCCCAAACACAGATGGAATGAAAAGAAGGGACACGTGTACCCCAATGTCTGACTAATATTTTAAATCAAATCTGAAAAGCTCTTGGTTATTATTACTACAAACATTCTTTCTGCTTCCTCATTTTTCTGCTAGTTTTGGGGGCTCTTATCATGCATCTGTGTGGGATCTTTTCTCACGGGTCTCTAAGGTTCTGTTCATCTCTCTTTATTTATTTTTTCTGTTCCTTGGGTTAGGTAATAGATAATGACCTACACTTAAGTGTGATGACTCTTATTTCTATGAACTCAAACCTCCTGTTACGTCTCATGAGTACATTTTTCCTCTGAGTTTTTGTACTATTCAACTTCCAGATCTTACTTGTTTCTTTAAATTATTTTAAATGTAAACTATTAAAAAATAATTTCTTTCCCTTTATTGATATTTTCTATTGGGTGAAATGTCATTCTCGTACTTTCCTTTAAGTACTTACACATAGTTTCCTTAGTTTTTTGAAGATATTTGAACTGTTGTGTTTAAGTCTTTGTCTAGTAAGTCTGACACTGGGTTCTTTGGGGACAGTTTCTGTTTACTAATTTTTTTCCTGTTGTTCATGGGTCATATTTGCCTATTTCCTTGAAAGCTCAGTTTTTGGTTGAAAATGGGTATTTTAAGTAATAGGATTTGACAACTCTGGAAATTAGATTTCATAAGACTTATTGTTGCCATTGTGTGTTGTGTCCTTGGTGCTTTTGTTCAGGGATTATCTGGCATAATTCTGTGAAGTTTGTACTTTCTGTTGTATGTGGCCATTCAGTCTCTGCTTGGTTAGTTAGCAGGTCAACTACTGATGGACAGGACGGTCCTTAAATGCCTAGACCCAGTCGGTCTCCCAGGCTGGGGCTTCCGTGTGTGCTGGGGTCCCCTCAGTGCTCAGGGAGCAGCAACCCTGCCTTGGCCTTCACTTCTCGTTCCTACAGAGCCTCAGATTCCAGAGGTGAGACCAGGACCTTCTCAGGTTTCCCCTAGACACGTGTGGGGACCCACCCAAGTGTATGTTTCTATATATTCATAGTTGTATTCTGGAGCTTTTCGAAGACCCCTATAGCTGCCTCCTCTTCCAGATCTAACTTTCAACTTTTTTGGGTCATCCTCCACCTCGCCTACACCCGCCTTGCTGCGTCAGGCTGTGATGTTGGAGCAGCTCCACGGATTGTGTCCAGCTCATGCCGTGTCTAGTCATGGGCAAAGAGCCCTGGGAGTGGGGCTTTTCCAGGGAGTTGAGGGACCAGGAAATAAGGACACTTCCCTGGGGACTAACCCTCACGAGGACCTTCCAACCTGGCCTGGCCTGTCCGGTGGCTGCCAGGTGCAGCTGTACCCGTGGGGCCGCTGGTGTTCCAGGTGCCGCACGGCTGGGAAAGGGGCAGGGGTCATCGGACAGGACAGTGAAAATGTCAGAAAGTTGCTGTTCTTCCCAGAATCCATCCATTTGTCCTGAATGAACATGGGGTGGTTACTGTGAGCTTCTGTTAACACACAGATTTCCGAACAAATTCATTTTGGTGAGTTTTACTGGTATCTCCATTACTTGGGGCACAGATTGGAGGGGTTGTCTCTGTCCTCCCAGAGGTCTCTCCCTGTTGATTTGCAGGTGGTATCGACCACCCGTGGTCCCCATTCTTGACAAGACCCTGACCCCACCTCTGGCTCCAGTGAGGCCCTGGCTGGACCGAGCTTCTCTGCACGTCAGTCCGCCCAGGAGGAGGGAGTACTCTGTGTGCGCCAGTGACCGGGTGCTGGCGTCTGCAGGTGGGCAGGTGTGGGCTGTGACCTGGAGGCCAGCACCACCCCCCCAGAAGGAAGGCAGGGCAGGGCTTGGGGGACCGCAAGCCGAGTGTGTAGCTCACGCACCCCTCCTCGTAAATGCTCTGCAGTGACAGAGCCGAGGCAGCCACCGCGCCCCACCCCCCGCCAGCCCAGTGTAGACGCCCGTCTGCCCCGCCCTAGCCCATTTCCTGGGAGGTTTGGAACACAGCACCGGGCCTCCCTCTCAGCCATCTGCTCGCTGGCTGGGCTCCTCTGTCTGCTTTAGGAGAAACAGGTAGCTTTCTTGGAATCTATAACATTTCATGGCTGTTGGTAGTGTTCTAAATTTTGCTCAGTTTTCCTCACAATCTATAGTTTATAGTTGTTTTTTTCTGGTTTCACTAAAGATAGTTTTTTTTTCCTTTACCTTTTACTCCTTTTGCTGTTTGAATTTGGCTTTCATTGGAAATCGGATAGAAAACCGATTTCCATGGGTCACAGCACAAGCACACTCTGACCAGTGTTTAAAAAGATGGAGAGGGATTTTCTAAGGAGAGAGGCGCTGCTGTTTGGGGAGGGAGAGGCCGGCCACAGAAGGAAGAGCATGGGCTTGGGGTCAGGGAGACGTGGGCCACGATCTGGAGCTGCCCTGACTCTCCTCCCGCGTGAGGGTAGTGAGCTCTGGGTTTTGTGCACTTGTTCTGATTCAGGAAAGTAGACACAAAACAGCGTCAGGCTGAGACAAGGAAACAATGGAGTCACTAGGACAGGGCTCAGCCCCGGGTAACCTTGACCAAGTTACCTGCTTCTGAAAAAGCAAAACGAAGGTAGTGAGGCCTGATCCAAGTCATCACAAAATGACATGCGGAAACAGTGCGGCAACTGGAGAGTGTGGCAGCGGGCAGGGGGTGCTGTGGTTGTCAGCACCAGGACTGTCCCAGAATCGGGGGAGGCAGCGGTCTAGGCCCCGGGCCTGGGCAGAGATCCCGACACCAGCGCGTCCCACTCCCGGAGGCGCTCCTGATGGGTGTCCTCTGGGCGCGGCTCCACCCGTACCCCCGCGGGCCGCGTGGCCTTCACCCACCCTGCGTGCAAGTTTGGGAGCCCAGGATGGTTTCAGTGTCCGACAGTCGAGGGGCTCCTGAGCGGGCCTGTGGTTTCTTGGTGATGGATGCCCCTTGGGACCCGAGAGGTTGCCCGTGCCTCCGCTGCTGTCGGGCTCCAGGGGCAGGACGGCTGTTCCCCGGGCCTGCTCTCCGATCTCTGCTCCCTGCTCCCTCATGGCGGCTGCCCTGAGGCCGCGGGAACAGGGACAACCCCCCTCTTGAGCCGACCCCCTCTGCACCCCGAATCCATCTGTCAGCGGGAACATCTGGGTCTCCTTCCGTCAGAATTCCTCCTCCAGAGTCCAGAACCCCTGGGCTTCCAGCCCTTTGCGGCCTCCCTGCCTTTTCATTTCTGGGCCGACTGGCCGTGCTCCCACACTCGTCCACATGGAGGGGACTTGCAAAGCCGGCCAGCACCGCCGACTTCTCCAGCTTCTCCCCGCAGACCCCCGCCTGGTCACCCAGCATCGTTTCCCCACGGGCTCTCCCTCCCCTGACGCCGCCCCACATGGAGCCCTTATTTAAAAAACAGGAAAACTGTGGATAAACTGCCGTGCCCTCCCTGGGTTCGCCCTCATGCCCCACACAGCTGACCTGCCATGCCCAGCCAGGGGTTGGGGTGTCACCTCCCCTCCCCTCAGGCTGCTGTCCCCACGAAAGCGAGAGCCACCTGCCTGAGGTGCCCTCACCGCACCCCCACCCACCCTGCCCCCGGGTGTCCAGGGCCCACCCGCTCTGCCTGTGTGCACCCCTGCCCTGCCCAGGCCCCCTGGGAATGGAGGACAGTGGCAGATGGCAGACGGGGGGGCCTCGTGTCACCCCTGGTGGCTGCTGGCTGGTGGGGGGAGGGGTTGGGGGTGGCAGGAGGCCCTGAGCTCCAGGACCCAGTGCATTCACCTACAAAACACACAGTCACAGACAAATGAATCAGCATTTCAAGACACGGACACCCGCGGTGGCCTGGATAGAAAACTTGCAGGACCCCATCCCCGGAACCAGCAGGTGTCCCTTCATGTGGCAAGAGTGACGTGGCAGGTGGGATTGAGTTAAGGGTCTTGAGATGGGAAGTGATCCCTGGTTCTCTGGAGGACACGGGACCCATGTCCCCATCAGAGGGAGGCGGGGAGGTCGGCTACAGAGGTGAGGCTGTGGGGTGAGTGGGGCAGAGACACGGCTGCCTGGGGCCCTGCTCTCCGGAGCCTCAGGAGGACGAGCACGGCTGACACCATCACACAGAGCCTGGAATTCTCTTCCCCAGACCGCAGGGAACGTCTTCAAGCCGCAGGACTGGGGTAATTTGTCACAGGGCCCCAGGACACTGGTAGGATCAGTGCGTTGCCTCAAGCAGGGCCCTCCGCGTCCCCCGCCCTCCCCCTGCTTCCCTGTTCAGCTCATGCGCTCTCCACCCGCCGCTGACCGCCGCCCACCCCACTGCCACAGCAGCCCAGCTGCGCGCGGACGTTCCCACGGCTCGGCCCCGGGGGCACACCTGCCGCTGACGTGCTCACGGAGACTTACTGCTAACCCCTAAGGGCTTCACACTCAAGGTCTCATTCGGAGCCCCACGAGCCATAGTTGATCAGAAGAATGACACACTCGAGTGGACGCGCAGGTTGCAGAGCTCGTTGGCAGCTGGGACGGTGCACACGTCCTTCACTGGCTGGCCAGGTCCAGCGCTTGGAGCTGGGGGACGTGGGCAAGTCACACCACACCTCTGAGTGGCATTTTCTATTAGCCGACTGGGATCGATACCTGCCCAGCCTCTCCCAGGGTGGTGACGCATTCCAGCCGCCCGGCACAGGCAGGACACCTGCAGGGGACTGGGAACGCAGCCCCGCGTGGGGAAGGAAGTGCCAGCCCACGTCAGTTAAACCACGGCACGGTGCGGGCAAGGGGGCTGGCTCTGCCCACACAGAGTGACACGCATAGCCCCCTCGGTTCCTCTATAGGGTCATTTGTCCTGTGAGACTCGGGGGCCTGCCTGGAGCTGGCTGGTCCAGGTTTCAGCTGAGTGGGTGCACGCGAACCCCAGGCTGCACTGGCCAGGCTGAGGGACCCCGAGGCCAGGGTGTGGGGACCCTCAACAACAGTCTGTGGTTCTGATTCAGATTCCGGGGAGAAGGCGGAATGGTGACCAATTTCCCCCCAAATGTAAATTGTACTAAACAAAACCCATCCCCTCAGGAGGGTTTCATAATAAGGCCATAAATCACTCAGGAAGGGGCACTCAGAGTGGGGGACAAACATCTTATTTGTTTAGGAGACAGGAAGGCAGTGCCCAGCCCGGAGGGGAGTCCCAGCTCCTGCCTCCCCCGGGTCCAGAGAGCCTCCCTGGGCACTCCCGGGCTCCAGCACCCCTCTCCAGCCCCCGAGCCTTCTCCCCAGACCCATTCACCCCAGACTGTCCAGTGCCGCTGCAGACGGGGAGCTCTGATCCCTGTGAGGGCACAGTGACGGCAAGACCCCATCCATGGGACCTGGACCCTAATGTAAGAAGCACAGAGACTGCTAGTGTCCTCCTGCTGAGAGCCCAAGGAGGTGCAGCCCAAGGGGAGGGGAACAAGGGCGTTACGGGCTTGGTCCAGGCAGGCATTAAGGACCGGTGAGGGGCAGACAGCCTCCTTCTCTTCAGGACCTCACCGACTGCCGGGGAGGCCAGCAGAAAACAGAACTTCACAGCCAGCCGATGGGAATGAGGTCAGGGAAGCCTGCCTGGAGGAGGGAGCAGCTTAGCTGGGGACGAGTCACTCCAGGTAGGAGCTAGGGAAGGCACTGAGACAGCCAGGCCAGGGATCCCAGAGAGACATCTGTGGGGGGCAGAGCCGGGAGCGACGGAGGAGGCCACCGGACAGGTGAGCTTCCCATGCTTCCTTCAAGAAGCAGAATCCGTTAGTCCAACAAGTTCTGCAGGAGTCAGTCAGCCGGCGCACGACACCAGACAAGCAGGAGGGCCCCTGGGGGGAGGCGCCTCCCAGGCTTGGCCTCAGGTGCCCTGAACCCCAGGGCTTCTGGCAATCCCGGCTGGGGGACAGGGGTGAAGGGTGCCAGGTCTGTCGTCCTGAGGCAGGGGTGTGTTGTAGGGGTCTCTGCACCCTGCAACTGCCTGGGAGGGGGGACCAGCTCCCTCTCCACCTCCCTGCAACCAGAACAGCCTGGGGGCAGGAGGGACCCCGATGAGTGCTGGCCACCGTGCAGGCTCCTCGCTCGTCCAGCTGCGACCCCCACACACTCCCTGCAGGTGCTCTGGCTGGGGTCCAGGCCCCTCTTCAGCTGCCTGCCCGCATGTCCCAGAAGTGGGGGCCACACCCGGGACGAGGACCGCGCAGGGTGCTCACGGCGTTTGGGCTTCTCATCACCGCTCCCCTGCTGAGGCTGTTCCTTCGGACCCCGGGGCAGAGCCTGGACAAGGGTTGTTCCTCTAGTGTTACAGATGGGGAACCGAGGCTCGGGAGGCGGCGGGGCTTGTGCAAGGTCACGCAGGGAGCAGATGGCCAGGGCGAGGCTTGCATGTGGCTTTCCCCCTGCCTAGTGCTCGGGGCATGTGGCGGGGGTCCTCTGCCCGTCTGGGGCACCCCACACTGGAGGACAGCAGGCAATTCCGGTTCCCGGTGGGGCCACACTGAGGTCAGACTCTGGGTGGGAGAGCCTCGCCTCAGCTTTTCCAGGGAAGCGGAGAACCCGGAGCACTGCGTGCTGGTAATGACCACCGGCACCCGCCAGCACTGTGTGGTGTGTGGGGCGTCTGATCGCCGGCACGGAGGGACTTTCCACGGCGTCTGGTGGCCGAGGGAATGAGGGTCACGCGGGAAGGCCGGCCAGCTGGGCCAGGGGAGCCCAGTGGCTCCACAAGGGAGGTCTGGGGGTTCACGGCCAAGGACTTGCTTTCCTCTCGAGCCACGAGGAGACTGTGGGAAGAGGTGCCACAGAGGAAACCAGAGCAGGCCCAGCACACGGTGAGGCCGGTGGCTCCATGGTGTAGGGCCTCCCTGGGTCCCCCGGCCCGACTTGGGGTCCAGAGCGAGGCCCGGGCATGGGGGTTCCACCCTCCAGACCCCGCCCCCCTCACACACACTCAGGCCTGCAGCTGCCCCTCGTTGCCCCGAGTGAGACAGCCTGTGGGAGACTGGCTTTGGGGGACTCCCAGTCCCCCGGGGGTCCCGGCCTCAGAGACGGGAAAGGACGTGGTGTTCGCTGAGATCAAACCCGGGCTGCCGCGTTCTGCTGGGGGAGAACTGGATGGCGTCTTCCCAAGGTAGGCGTGGCCTGCACAGGGCTGGTAGCCGGCCAGAGCGTCCCCTCGGGCTGTGACTCTCTCTCTCCGCGCGGTCTCCAGGAGACTGAGCTGTTTACCAACCTGCAGCCTAATTGCACCTGTCATGTCGCGTTCCACTGTGGAAAGAAAAGAAGCTCTAAATGAGGCTTTTGGAAATTGGGTTGGAATCCTTCCTGATGGATTTTCCCTGCTCAGGACACCAGCCCCTCCCTTGCGTGCTCTAGGCCAGCTGGACCGTTGCCCTACATTGGGACCCCGTGGAACAGGATGCCACACCCAGGGGTCATGGGACGAGGGGAGACCCTGCAGCGGGAGGGACTGGAGGCAGGCAGAGGGGGTGGGGAGTCGGGCTGCAGGGGGCGGCGTGTGGCTGGGGGCCGCGTGTGGCTGGGGGCCAGACGGCCGGCGTAATGGGCTGAGCTTGGACAGGCCCCGGACCCCCTGGAGCTAATCCTCTGTCCAGGCATGTCCAGGCTGATGGGTCTGGACCCCTGCCCTCAGGACGCTCAGTGCCCCAGCCCCTCTCCAGGCACTGGGGGCAGATACGGGTGGGATGAGAGTCTGCCTCCTGCTGGCCTTCCTTCCTGTCTGAGTTCGGGGCCAAGCCAGCCTTGGCTGTGGGGAGCCCGACCTTGAAATGCATCGGGTGTGCAGAACTGACGAGGGGCCCTGCACCCTGGCCACCGCCGTGGACACCCCTTCTCCTTCGCACTCACTGTGACCCCGCTATGATGCTCTCAGAGGGGCCCCAGGCCCACGTCTGGGACGAGCACCGGCCGCCCGACCACTTTGGGCCCTGACACAGCCCCTGCACGCGGGCTGCTTGCTCGGGTTAGGGAAGAACAAGACGGTACCCACAGGGCCCCGTCCGGCTGCTGGTGCCGCCCGCGATGCTCGGAGCCCCTCCCCTGCCCCCACATCCCCGTCTGTGAGGAGCGACCCTGGCCTCTGTCCTCCCTGGTCATTCATTCCTCCTGTCAACCAGCCAGATGCTGCGGCCCCTCTGTGCGGAGCGGTGCTGAGCCGGGACCGTCCATGCCGCTCCGGGCAGATGCCTCCTGCCTCCGTGGATCGTTTCCCCGGCTCCCTCCTCTGGCCTTCAGGCCCCAGGCCCCTCTCCTTGGACTCGGACCGCAGCCGGCCCGACCGCCAGGGGCCGAGAGCCTGCGAAGAGGGGGCTGTGCCAGCTCGGGCTCCGTGTGGAGCCCCTGCCCAGCCGGGACCGGCGCGGTACATCTCGTTGTCCGCTGACCAGTGAGCAGGGAGTGAGTCACACGGTGATGTCGGGGGAGTCAACGCGGTGCCCACGGCGCTCCCCACTTACAGAGGAGAAGGCTTCTAATCTCGCCAGACCTGGAGCTGGGGATCTAAACCCACCCTGGCTTTTCTCGTGGGTTGAACGAGATGGGAGTTGAGAGTTTCCATAATGCTTCCCTCTCCAGAACGTGTCCCTTGATGTGGTCACTTGTGCCTGAAATCCCCGCACGGAGGCAGTTCGCCCTAAAAAAGCAGCCGTTTCTGGGGAGGTTGTTACCAAGAGCCATTACTGAGTTCTGGAGCAAGAGAGAACGTTCCGGTGGCCCAGCAGTGTGTCCTGTGGCCAGAGCCCGGCATCGGGCAGGCCAGGCCCTCGGTGCACGTGCACTGGGGTGGGGGGGTGTGCGCTGGGGTGTGTGACCCAGTTGCTCCCAGGCCCGTCTGGATCTTCTGGGAGGAGGAAGGCGTCCCCGGCGTCCCCTGACAGCCCACGGCCCTCTCTGGGCTCCTGCTCACATGGCCCAGCAGCCCTGCCCATACCTGCCCAGAGAGGACACCTGGGGGGCCCCCAGAGAAGGCTGAGCATCCCCAGAACCTCAGATGTGGCTGCGTGTTACAGAGGCGGCTGTCAGGATGGGGTCCCATGGATAGGGCGCACTGCACATTCCAAAGGGACCCCAAGAACACGGGGTCACCAGCGCAGAACAGCGTCTCAGTGGCGCTTCCCCCCCAGCCACGGGACTCCCAGGGTGGCCAGCAACACCAGAAGCAGGAGGTTTTCCTGGAGCGGACCCTGCCGCACAGCCTGGCTGGGGACTTCTGGCCTCTGGCAGTGAGTGCACCTGGGTTGTCGCAAGCCGGCATGGGGGCTGGTGCAGGGCCGGCTCCCTGCACAGCCTCCCAGCCCAGCTACAAGCGTCCGCTCTCACCTCCTGGTGACCAGGCTCCTGGAGGGGGTGGGGGGGTAACGAGCCCAGCTCCGCACCACTGTGCCATCAGCCCGGGGACATCGCCGTCATTGCCAGAGGCCACGGAGGAATTCAGTTCAGATGGAAACCTCACTCTCTGCTTTCAGACGGGGAGCTCTCCTGGGCATCCGCGTGCTCGTTTCCCACCTCCCTCCTCGGCCCCGTTTTTAAATAGAATCCACAAGCAATCAGAGCGTGAGGCCATCAGCCCAACTTGGAAGCAAAGCGCTCACAGGGGCCCGGAGATGGAGATGCGACAGAGGCTGCCTCCCAGCGGAGGGCCGCCGCCTGCCGCTCAGCGCAGCTTCCCGTTCCGGCCCCTTCTTAATGGCCACGGGGGTCCCCAGAGCTGAGAAACTGGGACAAGGAGCTGCGGAGCAGCTGGAAGATGGGCCGCCCGGGCTCTGAGGGAGCAGAACCCACTTCCCGCTTCTGGGGCAGGCGCAATCGAGGGCCGGAGCCCCCAGTGGCGAGGAGCCAGGAGGGCACCTGCGGATGTGGGGGAGGGGCACCCAGCTGGCCACCCCCCTGCTGGGGAGCCAGGTCCCCCAGGTGGGCAGCAGAGCCCCAGGGCCGCCCTGGGGAGGGCGGGAGCAGGGCTGCGGCAGTATCCTGGCAGGCGGGGGGCTGGACCAAGTCCATTTCTCCCGTGGGTCCGACGTAGCCCGGCAGCAGCACGGTTCTCACCACGACCGGCTGCGCGGCCGGAGGACCCAGCTCGTACCTGGCAGGTCTGCCTGATGTTCAAGTGGGAGGGTTTCACCTGGACTCGGGGCAGCCCGTGTGACACGCACCTGCTCCCCGTGCCTGAGGCTGCTCTGAGTGCCTCCTGCCTGTGGTCCCGGGGACGCCCACAGTGCCCTGTGAGGCTGGTGCAGGTGGGGGGCACGAGGGCACACATCCAAGGTCCCTAAGCCCACAGGCCCCAACACCGAGCATTCCTGCCCTCCTCGTCCCACGCCCGCACACCTCCCCGGTGAGCCAGCCCTGACCTCCTCCTCCAGCCTGGCGTGTGCTTGGCTCTCAGTGCTGGGCTGTGCTGGCTGCCCTCCCAGCCTGGAGGAGACTTGGCATTGGCTGTCCCCAGCAGGAACTTTCCAGGGTCCCCTGGTGTCACAGCTCTGGGCCCTTGGGTTTGTCCCCGGATCCTCAGCCTCCCGTGTCCCTGGAGGGCCATCCCTAGACCAGCCGTGGCTGCCGTGCAGGAGGTGGGGTGTGGCGGGATGGACAGATGGGACCAGAGGGGTGGTTGGAGCTGGGAAGGGGCATCCCTAGTCCGTCAGGAAGCAGGGCTCTGGCCGCTGCGCCCCACACTCCAGGTGCTCATGAGACTCTCAGATGTGTGAGCTAGGGCCCTGCAGGCGGGCGGCATGGGGGCTCCTCCCTCCCGCTCCACACACCTGCCCCATCCTCCTGCAGGGCTGGCTTTGGAAGGGGGGACCGGGCAGCCCCCAGGAGGGCCCAGGCTTGGCATAAAGCTCTGCGGTCACCCTGAGATGCGTACAACAGCCTTACTGTTGACCCTGTGCTGTGTGAGTGAGGTCAGGCGGGCCCCGGAGCCCGCGTGCAAGCCAAGGGCACACGTGCTCACTGCCCCCCGATGCCCTGTTAGCAGAGACATCCGTGAGTCTGCTGGGCATGGGCTTCTGGCAGGCCCACAGCATGTGGGGTTCAGCGAGACCCAGTGAGAGACAAACAGGAGGGTCAGGGCCACCGCTGAGCACACGGAGGGGGGAGGGGGGACAGAGCCCAGAGTCATGGCTTCCACCCAGACAGAGAGAAGGCGGTGTTCTGATAAACACAGACGCCAGGTACCCGTCGGACCCTCTCTTCCTCGTGGGACTGAGCTCACATCAGGAAGTGAGGTGAGGGGCACCTGGGTGGCTCAGTGGGTTGAGCCTCTGCCTTCGGCTCAGGTCATGATCTCAGGGTCCTGGGATCGAGCCCCACATCGGGCTCTCTGCTCAGCGGGGAGCCTGCTTCCTCCTCCCTCTCTGCCTGCTTCTCTGCCTACTTGTGATCTCTGTCTCTCAAATAAATAAATAAAATCTTTAAAAAAAAAAAAAAGGGAAGTGAGACGAAGCGGGCTGAGCGTGGGGCGGTGTGGCCACGCTCCGGGAGGACCCGGGGCGGCATGTGGGCGAAGGAGCCCCCCAGGGACGGTGGTGACTGTGTACACATGTGGGAGGGGCTCTTACGTCCACACCAAAACCACGCCCACGGTGTGCAGCTGGACGGAGGGGACACTGGTGGAAGGTCCCCGCCGTCCCTTACCGGGAAGGACAAGTCGGGGCCACTCGCAGGCAGAGGGCATGAGGGGAGGAGGAAAACCTCCCTCTGGATGGTTCACGGGACCCTTCCCTGCTTTTGGACAAGCGTTCTCGTTTCGCGCCAGCCCTGCGACGGGCCCCACCCCCCTGCCATGCTGTCCGGCCCGGTGAGCGGACCGGGGGCTGAGGCTGGGCGAGGAGGAGCTCGTGGCCGAGACCCGGCCTGCTCCCGGCCTCTCGCAGGGACTTGCAGCCGGGGAAGGGGAAGAGAGGAGAGGGGCACGGACTTGCCCGGGACCCAGCCTGCCGAGGAGAGGAGGTGGGCGGCCCTTATGGGGCTCTGACCCCTCACGGCTCTCCGGTTCTGTGAGCCTCAGCCTCCGTTCCACGAGAGGGCCCGAAGGATCAGTCACCCGAGCTCCTTGTAAGGTTCCATCACGGAGCTCCCGGCGAGGGGCACGGCTGGAGGAGCGAACGCAGGGGACGCCCGGGGAGATGGACTCCAGGCTGGACTACGGGGCTGATGTGAGGCGAGCTTGTCCATCGCTCCTTGGAGCAACTCCCAGACTCTGTGCTGTGCTCCACCCCGTCCCCCGGACACAGGCCACTGGGGGGGCTCATCCTCCGCCACTGAAGTCTTGGCCTTCCTTGCTGCGTCAAGAGGGAGAGACAAATGCTTTCCCGCAACCAAGGAGGGAGCTTACGGACGCCCCCGTGGTAGTGAGCCGCTGCCCCTCCGGTGTAGACTAGGTAACGCCCAGGAAGGAGGAGCACTGCCAGGGGACGTGTCCGGGGGGACGTGTCCAGCGGGCAGTTGGGCGGGCAGAGCAGCAACCCAAGGTGCCCACAGACGTCCCCTCACCAGGAAATTAAGAAATGCTGAGTGACAGCGGACGTGTTCACTGCCTCCGAGGGAGCCCACCTTCCAAAGGCAGGAGTTTAACATCTCCGGCTGGGGCCCGAGCGCCCATCTCGAGCCCATCACGCAGGGTTTGGACGTGTGACTTTGTGCCTGCCGTTCTGTTAACGAGGGGTCGCTCTCAATCCTGAGAAGGTGTTTCCCTAAAGAGAAACTGCATGTCTTGGTGAAATTAAGATGATTTTGATAGGGACACACAGCGAATGCAAAATGGACTTTGAACCTCGTGCTACTCAGGAAGAGCCCCCCGAGGGCCATCCATCACCGGCCTGTCAGGACCCGCAGACACAGAGCCCGGCAGAGAAGGGCCACCGGTCAGTTGTGGGTGCGCAGCTCACAGGGATGCGGGAATCAGGACACACTCCCAGCCACTGGCCTTGTCCTCACGTATGAGACACCGGGAGCCTGCGCAGGAGACGGCCAGCTTGGGGGCACTGGGTGGCGGGTCCTGGACCCCGGGGGAGGCACATCCCAGCTGACCCATCAGCCCACCTCCACCTCCGCTGAGGCGTATGTTTCCTCAGGTTAGGGGGGTCCCCGTGGTCTTTGCGGGGGTCTCGGCGCGCTGGCCCCTCAAGGCTGGGCAGTCCCCACCTGCTGAGTGTTTTCAGAACACAGGAGTGAGCGAGTGACGGTTGGGATGAAGTCAGAGCCTCAGGGAGGACACAGCCTTCAGGGACAGATATGGGGTCCTGAGGAGCACAGCCGTAATGTCTTTAGAAGGGCCCCCCATCCGACTCTCTGCCAACCAGTCACCCGCACCCCACACGGACAGTGGAGGCCGTTTCAATGTCCTGGGGCTGCCAGACTAGAGCGCCGCAGACAGCCAGACGGGGCGTCTTAAACAGCAGACAGTCATTCTCTCACGGTTCTGGGTCCCAGGCGTGGGCAGGGCCGGTGCCTCCCGAGGCCTCTCTCCCGGGGTGTGCGCAGTGGCCTTGTCCCCGTGTCCCCACGTGGTCTCCCTGTGTGTCTATGTCCCGATCCCCTCTTCCTGTGAGGACACCTGTCACACTGGATCCAGGCCACCCATATGACTCCTCTGACCTTGATGCCCTGTTTCTGGGTGAGGTCACATTCACAGGTGCTGGGGTCAGGACGTCGTCCTTTGGGGAGGGGCACAGGTAACCACAGCAACGGGAAGCTTTGTTGTTTGTCTCTGGGGCTCTTCCTCCAAGGTCTCGCTCACACGGAAAGACGCCTCCGGATGTCAGCACCCTGATGCCTTGGCACTGGTCAGCCCTCAGACAGCTCTCGCATTTCATTCTCCAGGCCCAGCGGTTACCGGGTTGCCCTGAGACCAACAGGAACAAAAGGGAAGCCCTGCGGGGTGTAAACAGGAGGTGGTGTGGGACCCACTTCCAGCTGTAAGTAGTACAATGTAGACTGGACACGGAGGCCCCACCCGCCGCGCTGTGGGACGTGTGGAACTCACCGTCGTTATTCCCATCTGGGGCCTGGGACCCGGGGTGCACGCATGGGACTCAGCTCCCTTCCACGAGGACCCAGACACTAAGCAGGCACCCTGTACCTCCAGCGGCCGCCTTGGCCACCAGACTCCACAGCGTTCGACCCTCTTGCACGAGCAGTGGGGGGGCACACGCTCACTCACATGGTGAGCTTAGGGGTTGCCTTGCAGGACTTGGGGTCGGATGTCGTGGGTCGGGGAGTAGGAGGCAGAGACCGAGGCTGGGGGTCAGAACGGTCTGCAAAGACGTGTCAGCCAGGACCCCAGGCAAACTCTGGGCTGCGGACCCCGGCGGAGGAGGGGGCCATGGCCGACCATTGCCCCCTCCTGATCCCTGCCCCGTGAGGACCAGCACTGAGGACGGGGCTCAAGCTTCTGCCTGGCTCAGCGCTGGGACAGTCATGGAGCCGTTTGTCCTCAGTAAAGAGCACCTCTCTGGCCTCTGTCACCGTGGCCGTCGGTCTGCAATCCGAATCTGAGTGTGAAATCACGGCCGTTGTCACAGTGGTCACTGCCAAGCCATCCGGGCCACACTCAGGGCATCGTCTCAGGGGACAGCTCCCTGGGGAAGTACTTTGTGCTCAGCGGCCCGTCTGCCGCAGGGAGCGCAGCACAGGACTGCGAAATACACCGTCAGCGTACCCGAGTGTGAAGGCTGACCTTTCCCGGGAGCACATCCCGCGGGACCATGCTGGAGCCTCTCTTCCCGGGAACGCTCTAGACCACACGCTCCTGGTGTCACTGCCGGCTCGGGCACAGCGCTTCGTGCCAGCTGCCCACGCCGGCACCCGCCACCTGGATATTTGCTGGGAAATGCAGTTCCCACTGTGGTGGGTGCAACTGTGTCCCCCGGACATGTCCACCCAGAATTTGTGACTTGATCCTGCTTGGAAATAGGGTCTTTGCAGGTGTGATTGGCTAAGGGTCCCCAGGAGGGTCACCCTGGGGGTGCAGGAGGCCCTAGTCCAACAGCAAGCATCCTGAGAAGCAGCACAAGAGAGACACAAGCGCACAGGGAGAGGCAAAGACTGGGGCCATGTGGCCGTGAGCACAGGAGCGCCTGAGCCCCCCGAGCTGGGGGAGACACGGCGGCTCTAGCTGGCCGGCGACAAATGCCTCGAGAGCCCTGATGTGTCCTCACAGGGCGCTGGCAGAGGGGGGCGGAGACCAGGAGCTGTCTAGAGGCACCTGAGGGCTGTGCTGAGGGGCAGGCTGTACGTCAGTGACCCGAACACGTCTTCCTTAGTCGAATGGTCGGTCCCTTCACGTCCCCTCCCGCTTGTCTGCCTTCCCAGGGGGAGAATTTGCGGAGGAATACGATGGAATAGAGCGGCTGTGTAGACGGGTGGGGGCTGGGATGCTCATGAGGGGGGTGGGAGAGGCGGCTGAGCGGGGTGGGGGGGGCACAGGAGCCAGTAGAGCCCATGGGCGGCCTCAGGTGTCCCGAGTGGAGACCCTGTGCTAACACCAAATACACTTCTTTTATTTATTTATTATTGATTGATCGATTTCAAGAAAGAGAGAGCGAGCGAGCGTGCGCCAGGGGAGGGGCAGAGGGAGGGGGAGAGTCTCAGGCCGACTCTGAGCTGAGTGCAGAGCCCAGCACGGGGCTCGACCCTGGGACCCTGAGATCACGACCCGAGCCTAGTCCAGAACTGGCTGCTCCACCAACGGAGCCCCCCAGACGCCCGCCAGCCCTGCTGGCACGTGCGCACCCGAGCGTGTGCGGGAGCTTGTGGCCGCTGCTGCCGCCGCTCGGGGTGACGGGACCAGGCTGGCCTGGCCGCGGGGCTGGACGGAGCGCAGGCCTGCGTGCTCGCCGGCGACGGTGCTGTGGGCGTCCACGTGGGGCAGCTGGTCGGGGGGACGCCGCCGCCTCCAGCCGGCCGTGGGAGTGGGGGTGCTGGGGACGCAGGGCGGCAGGGCCTGCTGAGCGGCTCAGGGCTGGAGCAGCGTTTCTGGGGTTGGCCTTTGCCAGGCGTGTGGGGGCAGCACCTCCCCTGGAGCCCGATTCCTCTGCTGTAGGGGCCTGGAAGTCACCGACCCCCTCTGCCTCCTCCATGGGATCCGAGCAACTCCGGGACACAGACGGAATTCGGGTCGGGAAGGGGGACCCTCGAGCAGCCAGACTGGATGAGATACCGGGGACACGTCCAGAAGTCGGTGCACGACGAGGGCAGGGACAGCAAACGCCCTGACGGTGCAGGTGACAGACGAGCTTTCCTGCAGGCGCCGGTCGCCTCGCAGGGACCATGTGGTAGCCACTGGCCCAGAATCAGAACCAAAACCAGAATCAGACGGCTGAGCCTGCCTGTCCCGTCTGCCTGGGCTTTGTCCCCCCACAACCTTGCTCTGGCCCCATGGGGGCCTCGGGCGTGGAGCCTCTCTGCTCCAGGTGGGGAGGGTCCGTCGCGCTTGGAGGGGTGCTGGCAGCCTGGCCCACAGAGGCTGCGCAAGGGGGTTTGGTCTCTGCCCCATGATCAGCTCGGCGGCCACGGCGAGCCGCGGGGGCCATGGAAGCAACAACGGGCGCAAGGTCTCGGAGCTCGGAGGCTGCCGTGCGGGATCGCAGCCGCCACGGCTAGGGTCTGCGTGTGGCGCTCCTGCCGCCCCCGTACATGGCAGCGCAGCCCCTTCTCTGGGCCCTGGTTGTGGGACGTGAGGGGCAGACACAGCCCCGTGCTCCCATTGGGGGCTGGAGGAGAGGGTCCAACTGCGAGGTGCTCTTCGGGTGGGAGGGGTTTGTGGTGTCCCGCATCATGTTGTGAGTCTAGACCCGGGAAGGACCCCTCCCTGCCACACACACGCATGTGCACACACTCCTCCGGGTACTTGTCTGCACGTCTCCAAACACGCTGTGCACACAGATCCGGATTTCTGTGCGCTCAGGTCCCTGTGAGGGTGGGCAGGCAGAGAGGCCATCAGCGGTCACCTGGCCGGCACAGACCCTGTCCAAGAGGGCCCTCGGGATGAAAGCCTCTTGCTTGGGACCAGGAGTAGTTCTGACTTTGTTTTTGTGTTTTTATATTTATTTCATCTTTAACAATCTGTGTTGTGCCCACCTAGGAAGTGCCGTTGTTCTGACTGCACCGTGAAGGTCTCCAACTGTCTCGCATGAGGTGGGGACACACGTCCACCACTGGGTCCCCTATCCAAGGAAACGTGTCCCCCAGACTTGAGCCAGAGGACTTCCCACCCCAGAGCCCAGGGGTGGTTCCGCCGTGGGTGCCCGGCAGAGGGGAGCCAGGCCTTCCTAGATGCGGCGGCCCTGACGCTCCCATCCCCAGACCACCTGTGACCTGCTGCCCGGCCACCCGGGGTGGACTTCCATCAGGCCCTGGCCCAGCTGTCACACTGTCCACGATGGCGCCACCACTCTCCACGGCGAACGTGCCTGTGGCCTTATCAGATCACAGACGAGCCGCTCCGTCCTCTCACCGCATGCCTGTGCACACGTGTCTGTCCTTCCCAGCGGGGCCTGCTTGAAGGTGACCCCACGGGGCCACTGAGAGCCCCGGCCCCCACCCAGCCTGGCGGGTCAGGTGTCTGCGGAGCTGCACACGGGCCAAATTGCTGGACAGTATCCGCGTCCGCACCTCAGACCCCCCACACAGAGGAGAGAATTTAGGGTGAGACCCGTCCTCCCCCAGGGCAGAGGCTGGCCCGAGCACCCAGGGGACAGGGGCGGGGCCCACGCCTGCAGGAACACAGCGCCCATCCGTCCTGCAGCTCCCCTGCTTCCCGCGGCTGCTCCGCGTTGGATCTCGCGGTCCCATCGTTACTTCTGACGCTTGCCGGGAGGTGACCGACCCTGTGCGTTATGACCTGTCCTGGCTCTGTCAGCGCAGAAGAGGGCGACAGGGGACCCAGGCGGAGGGCGTGCTCCATGCATCCTGCACGCGTCCGAGTCCGTCGCGGGTGACACGGGGCTGCACCGCTCCGCCTCAGAAGCGCCAACGACCCGTAGGTGGTCCCTGGGCCGGTCACTCAGACCAGCCGCGCGGGGCCGTTATCACTGCACGGAGGCCTCTGCAGCGCGAGAGAGCGGCTCCTCCTGTGGGCGCGGACGGGACATGGGCGCGGACATGGGGGTGGACACGGGCTCGGACGGGGACGCACATCCGAGTTCGCACACTCGCCTGGGGAAGGGCCCGAGAGCCTGGCGGTGTCCATCAGAGGCCGCTGCAGACGGCCGACTCCCGCCCACTGGCCCCGGGTCCAGGCAAGATGAGGTTCCCACCCGCCGTCTGGTCTCCGCCGTGGAACCGCCACCCACGCGCTTCCACAAGCAGCGCTTCCCGAGAGCACCCAGACTCTCTCCAGATAAACAGTGCGGCGGGGGCTGGGCGGGCCTCCGTGGACGCGGCTTTTGAGAATTCTGAAGCCCAGGGCCGCTTGGGGGTCAGTCAGGGCAGCGTCTGCCTTGGGCTCAGGTCATGATCCCGGGGTCTTGGGATCGAGCCCCACACCGGGCTCCCTGCTCCGCGGGGAACCTGCTTCTCCCTCTGCTTCTCCCTCTCTCTCTGCCTGCCGCTCCCCTGCTGTGCGTGCGCTCCGCCCCCCCCCGACAAATAAGTAAATAAAATATTAAGAAGAAGAAGAAGAAATCTGACACCCCCAGGCTTTCGTAAACATTCCCTGGTGGAGGCAAAGGCCACAAGTCTCTTTGGAAAGGGACACGTGTTTTCCTGGGAATTCTAAGAAAACAACAAATCAGAGATGGGAGTCAATTAACTCAAGTTCTGGGAGTGCAGAGCCGGTGCTGAAGTCCACAGACGCAGATGCAGAGACACGTGGGATGACAGTCAAGTGGGTGACGTGGTTCGGAAACCCCACGAGGGAGAAGACAAAGCACAGCGAGCGTCAGCCAGCCGTCCCCGCTCCTGACAAGAGAAATATGCCTTCTTCATGGAATATTGTGTTTTCAGTGAGTCTCATAATGAAATTTTGAAAAACCCAGTGATGTTGATCCAAATTTTAGCTAGGAAGCCTATTATTAAAATTGATGACACCCGCCTAATGCACCCTAAGTTATGGGTACGGGAGATGATAAATCTTGGACATTCGCATCGTGTGGAAATGTTTTAGTAGATGGTTTTGTAGTCAGGAAGATTAGCCGACTTTTTGATTGGCTGCTACAGAGCAGAAGAATAAAGATAAATGTTGTCTAATGCCTGCGTACCTCAAGGGGACTGTTTGAAATGATAAACGGCTTTCTCGTCCCGTTCACAAGCGTTTACTTCTAATCATGTAGTGCCGCGAACCGCTTGGAATCCGAAGCTCCTGCCAGAGCCGGTGCACTGGTGTCCTTGACCTTCTGGGCTGTGGGAGACGGACGGGGTGCAGAGGCTGAGGCCCAGAGGGGTGGCCATCAGGGTGGTGTCTCTCCATCCACGCTTGGGAGGCTGCAGGCACGAGCCCCCTCACCTGCCGTTGGTGAGCACGCAGGGGAGCCCGACGCCTGCGCCCCTTCACAGGCCTTCGTGCTGCCTTACGTGGTGCGTCCCTTTACCTGGAAGGAAAACTCTGAAGCCCCGACTTCCTGACCTTGTAAGGTGATCCGATTTCCTCCCCTTGGGTAGACGTGGTTTTCCCTAGTCACTGACATCAGGCCAGAGATGCGAGTAACACGGCACACAACGGAGGCGGTCTGGGAATCAAAGGTGGGCGTTCGGGGTAAGGCTCGTCTCACTACCTCTGGATCCAGAGGGACTGGGAGGAGGGGAGGGCCGGGGGCCTGGGGCCTTCTCACAGCGCAGGCTGCAGCCCCTCTTGCCGCAAGGAGGGCCGGCCGCTGCAGGACCCAGGTGTCTGCCTTGCGAGGTGCACTCTGCGGCTCACACCCCGGGCGGCTGGTCATCCTCTCCGTGGCCGAGTCCATGTGTTAGCTGTCAGCGGGCTGTCGCCCGGCTGGCCCGAGAGGGAGCTCCTGGCAGGATGCAGAAACACTTCCTCCAAACCCGCACACAAGTGTGTGTGCACACACACACGTTCCACATGCTCATCAGAACCCGAAACGATGAAAACAAACCATGGGTCTCACAGCTGCTACTCGGGGCGGCTGCTGGGGCCCGTGAGACCCACCCACGTGGCTAGAGGAGCGGCCGCTGACCGTGCCCCCCGCCCCCAGGACCGCTTTGCCTGCCCGGCCTGCCCTCCGCGTTGTCCTTCCCACCGCGGTGTCTCTGATTCTCTCACCTCCTGTACCACGAGGCACAATGAACAGAATCAAGCTCTCACCTTACAGCAAGTGTCATAAAATACCGACAAGACCGTGACTCGTCGGGAGCTGTAACCCTGCCCCCAGCGTGGCGGACTCAGAGACTGGGGATGACTGCTAACGAGTACGGGGCTTCTTTTTCTGGATGATAAAAATGTTCTGGAATTAGAAGATAAAGATGGCACAACTTTGTGAATGTACTAAAAAGCACTGGATTGTGTAATTTAAATGGTGAACTTTAGGGTATATAATAAAATATATAACAGCTCAGTTTTCAAAATGTGCGGACTTCTGGAGCAGACAACACAGTGAAGCTTCATTTCTCCTGGCTCTTTTCTATGGAGCGTGGCTATGAACTCAGGAACTTGGGGCTACGGCAAGAGGAAGGTGAGCTGGTGTGGGACCCAGAGATGGAAGACCAGCCCAGCCCTGGGGGGTCTCATGCCCTCAGTGTGGGGAACAAGGAAGCAAGACCAAGAGATGGCTGACCGGCCTGTGCAGCAACAGAAGACGTCACGGCGAGGGTGGTTCTCCCCGGACCACACATCAGCAGCCTGCCGACACCCATGAGTGGGTCATGAGTGGGTCAGCTGTGGTCCTTGCCAGTGCCGCGGCCGGGGCACTCTCCTTCTTTGCCAGGTCTGACTCCTTCTCCTGCCAAAATATGCAGACACAAGTCTGCAAAAGACGCAAAGCTGGTGGGAGCTTCAGCTACAGCGAAAGGTTCAGCTGGTCTGGAAAGACCCTGAGTTGCCCCTGCCTGGGAGCCCCCTGCCCTGCCTGAGACCGGGCATTAGGGGTACTGGTGGGTGTCACACTGCCCCTGTCCTCACTGAGACACCGGGCCTGGCCTGGGGAAACTGCTTCTTCCCTCGAGGACAGCACCAGCACGAACCAGCATAAGCCTCACTGGCACCAGATAAGCCAAGAAAACTGAAATAGCACAGAAAGACTAAAAATCAAACTGTCATTGGAAACGTAGCACGCAAGAGTTGGCCAGGACCCACATGCTAGAAATGAACAGGGCGATTTCCTGCTACAACAACCATTAAAGGGGACCCAGAGTCTCCCAGCATCGTAGACAAAGTGTCCTGCGACACCAAGAACCAGGAACTCACAGCTTGGAGGAGAAAAAACAATAAACTGTCACAGACATCAAGATGAATCAGAAGTTGTGATTTTCTGGTAAGAATTTTAAAGCAGCCATTATAAAAAAAAAATGCTTCAGCGATGAATTAAAAATACTCTTGAAACAGACAAAAGAATGGGAAATATCAGCAAAACAAAAAATGGAAGTTAGAGAGAGAGAAAGGGAACCAAAGAGAAATTGTAGAATGAAAATGCAAAACTGAATAGAAGCACTTGCTGGGTGGGCTCAGCGGTAGAGCAGAGATAACAGAGAACAGAATCGGTGAGCTTGAGGACAGAACAGCAGAATTCACTCAGTCTGGACAAGAGAGGGAAATCAACAGAAAACAGAAATGAACGCTGCCTCTGGAACCCGTGGGAAAATTACGAAACGTCTAACATCTATATCGTTGTAGTCCCTGAGGTAAGGAGAAAGGAACAGAGGGGCTGGAAGAGGATTTAAAGAAACAATGATTTGAAGCTTCCCACATCTGCCAAAAGCCACAAACACGCAAATCCAAGAGAGCCGTGCAAAGCGTACAGATTAAGCCCAAAGAAGTCCATGCCAAGGTGCCACAATTAAAATTCTGTAAACCAAAGGAAAATGAAAATAAACAAAGTCTTGAAATCGTCCAGAGAGCATAACATGATTCACCGACAGGAGAACCAGCTTCTTGTCTGAAACCAGAGGTAAGTGCCATGTTGTTTTTCGTTGCTCAAAGAACTGTTTACTGTCAATTCTGTGTCTGACAAAACTTATCTTTGGGATGGAAAGAGAAATGGAAACATTCTCCGATGAGGAAACACTAAGAGAGTTTGTTCCTACTAGAGCTACCCATGAAGACTGGTGAAGCGAGTCCTTCAAACAGGAAGGAAATGACAAACGAAGAAATCTGGGAGCCCTGGAAGGACGTAAAGTAAGGGAAAGGTCAGAAATATGGACACACACAAGTAGAGTTTGATAAATCGTAGTTGATGATTAAAACAAACATGGCAACATGACCTAATGGCCAAGACAGTACTTAAAAGTGAGGAAGAAAAAAAGACCTCAGTGGTGGTGAGGATTCCACTCTTCACTCCAAGTAATGACTTGCTGGCCCTGGTAGACTGCTCTGAGCTTATAGACACATCCAGAGAAACTACTGCAGAACTAGATAAAAATACACTAAAACCACTATAAATAAAATAAGATGACATCCTAAAATGAATTCCAATAACTCAGAGGAATGCAAGGAAAGAGAAGCAGAGGCATGAGATGAAGAGAAAAGAATAGAAAATAACAAAATGCAGGAGTCAGTGCCAACCTATCAGTGATCACCACAAAGGCGAATCATTGAAATACAGATATTTACAAAATGGAGATTTGCAGAGTGAATAAAAACAACACGGCAAAACACCCAATCCAAATATACACTGGTTCTAAGACACTCGCTCCATGTCCGAAGGCAAACATAAACTGGAAGTAAAAACATGAAAATATATACAGTGTGCCCCATGCAGACATCAATTTAAAAAAAAGAAATGGTTCTGTTAATACCTAATAAAATGATTTCAAAACCAAGAAAATCATTTGGGACATTATGTAACGATATAAGGCTCAGTCTACTGGGAAGATACAACAATCCAAAATGTGTGCCCAACAAACAATAAGTTTCAAAATACATGAAACAAAACCAGTGGAGGTGTGGACACCACGCACTGGGAGAGGCTGTTCCATGGGGGAGGAGGTTGTTGTTAAATGGGGACAGAGTTCAGTTTTACAGGGTGAAGAGAGCTATGGGGACAGACGCTGCAGTGACTCAGATGCTGTGAGCATATCTAATACCACAGAACTGTGCTCTTACAAATGACTAGGATGTAAAGCATATGTGTGTCTTACTGCAATAAAAATGTGGGAGAGAAACAGAACTGACAGAGTTGAAAGGAGAAAAGATGAGTCTGTAAGTGTGGTTGGGGACTTTGCCGCTGGCCTCTTGGAACAGGTAGGACTCTCAGACAGAAAGTCTACAAGGTATGGAAGATCTGAGACGTGCACCCAACACACAGGATCTAACTGACATGAACACAACACCACAGAGCTGAAGAATACACGTTGTTTTCCAAGGGCTCAGAGACCATCTCCTGGGCCATAAAAGAAACCTTAACAGATGTAAAAGCATTGAAATCATATAGAGTGTGCCCTCTGCAAGTAAAGGAACCAAACAAAATTTCAGAACAAAAACATCTTTAAATACATGGAAATTCAATTTCACACTTCTACATAATCTGCAGGTTAAAGAAGAAGCTGCTAAGAAATTTTAAGAATACATAGATTTGAGTAATAAAAAATGCACAGCATATGAAAATCTGTAGGCGACAGTTAAATCAGTGTAGAGATGAAATTTATAATACTAAATGCTTACATAGAAATGGCAAATGGTCTCAAATCTAAGGTACTGCAAGGATCCGGAACAAGAAAGCAAGCTCAACCCCCAACAAGCAGAAGGAAGGAAATAATAAAGATAAAAGTAGAAAAAATGAAATTGAAAATAGGAAAACAGGAGTGCCTGGGTGGCTCACTGGGTTAAGCCTCTGCCTTCAGCTAGGGTCATGATCCTGGGGTCCTGGGATAGAGCCCCGCATCGGGCTCTCTGCTCAGTGGGGAGCCTGCTTCCCCCCCCCCTCTGCCTGCCTCTCTACCTACTTGTGATCTCTGTCAAATAAATAAATAAAATCTTTAAAAAAAAGTAGTCAAAAATCAGTGATGTCCCCATAAAAGAGCCAGAGAAATAGGAAATACGACTTGTGATCTTTCTCTGTCAAATAAATAAATAAAATCTTTTAAAAAAAAGATAGAAAAGGAAAATAGGAAAACAATAGAGAAAATCATTTAAACAGAAATCTGGTTCTTTAAAAAATGAGTGAAATTGATAAACCTTTATGAGGATGGAAAAACTAAGAGGAGTAATAAGGAACAAATCAATATTATGAGCATACTAGGGGGCATCACTACAGACCCTGTGGCCTTTAAAGCTACAATACAGGAATACTGCAGATAACTTAACTCTCACGTACTGTGCAGTTCCCAAGACCATTTTCTTTTTTTTTTTTTTAAGATTTTATTTATTTATTTGACAGAGAGAGATCACAAGTAGGCAGAGAGGCAGTCAGAGAGAGAGGAGGAAGCAGGCTCCCTGCCAGATGGATGATGGGTGGATGGATAGAGCTATAGACAGATACAGACTCATAGATCCTTGCATAACCACCTAAATCTTCTGGCTCTTCAAATTATTTATATAAATAAATAATATGTACATCATCTGCCTCCATTTTTTGTTATCTCCCACTTGAATTTCTCATTTTGTGTTTTGTGTTTCCCTTTTGTAATTAAGTTTGATATTTTTTACTTTATAACCTTCTGGTAAAGAAGCTTCTCTGGAAATCATTTACTATCTGTGTTTTTTCTTCTTTAATGCATCCTTAATTCCTGTTTTACTTCTATAAAATCCTGCTTCTCATATATTTATTTTGCTTTTACGTTTCTATTTTTAGTTGAATGGTTAATTTATTTAGTCATCTTTTTAAATTCAGGATTTGAAATATCCACAGTGAGTAATTTTATCCTGGGTGTGGCCCTAACATGGAACAGAATCATATTTCATTTCTCTTTCCCTCTAGGTTTTCTGCAGCTCGGTGGCTTCCTGAAGCTTTGTAAATAATTCACCAGATCTGATGAGAAGCTATGTTCTCTGTTTTCGGAGTTGGATGCAGAATTGCACATCCTCCTTATTACCTCCAAAGTCTCCATATATTTTGTCCACCTGACCTCATGGGATGAACAAAGTAGGACAAATATCCTCTTTAGGGCAGACGCCTCTGGGGTCCCAGGCTGCTCTCCCTCCACGTGCTCCAGAGCCACCAGCCACAGAATCACGCGGCCGCTGTGCTGGGCAGCCCCATTCACCTGCTTTCCATTCCCCAAAACCACAGGAAGCAGAGTGGTGCTCAGTATCCCCAACTGGGGGCCCCTCAGTGGCTCGCCTGTAACCGCCTGCATCCCCCCACTCCCACTGCCTGGGCTCGCCTCCCAAACTCGCCTCATCCCCAACCTCTTCCCGGCCCCACGTCCAGGGACCCGAACTGAGACACAGACTCACGAGCCTCTGGCTGTTTATTTTATTTCCTCTGGATTTTGCTTTCTGTTGGTTACAAATCCCAGTGTTTTTGGTGAATAAAGGATAGAGTTTTCTGGAATTATGTCCGTTACCGTTGTCATGGGGCTTTCCTTGTCTTCCTCACAGTTTCCCGGTCTTGACCACGACCTTGTGTGGCATCACCATCACTGATCCCCACCCTGTGGTGCTTACACTTGTCTGCATGGACGGCCACGCTTTTCACTACTCCGTTCTGGACGGATCTTGTCAATGCAGCATATACTGGATTCTCATCTTCTCCTTTTAATCTCAGACTCTTCTTTTAGCAAAGTGAATCTATCTCATTTGTAGTTGCTGCTGTGATGTACGTGTCCAATTGTAGTTCTACTGTCGTCTTTGTTATGTTTCTGTTTTTATTTGTTTTCTGTCTTTTACTACTTGGTTTACAGTTTCTGGGTGTGTGTGTGTTTTCCTTCTGATAATTTGGAAAGTTAGTTCATCTGCTTAATTTTTCCTGGTAGTTGCCTTTATGCATTTTAATTAACACTAAAAAATTATTTCCAGATGTATTAACTTTAGTAATCGACTAACACCTCAGTATGTAAAAGGAGGAAATTAATTCACTCACATATTTCCCAGATATTGTCACCACCTTCTGATTTTTCTACTAATTTGTCTAGTACTTCATATGGTTACTTTCACACCTGTAAAATTCTAAAATTTGGTTTATTATCTTGAGGAACTATTTCCAAGTGCTCCTAAATTAAATCAGGGCACCTATACTTCTTTTTATATACTTACGTCCTCTGTGTGTGTGTGTGTGTCTTGTCAAAATTTGCATACATATATACTGTATTACATATGTATGTTGTACAAACAAATGTTCCCGCATTTCTTTAGCCTTACTTTGACATTTTGTGGGACTCCTTGACCAGCAGCAGGCCGTCTGCTGTGGCTTCTGCATTCTTGTGTTCCGTGTGGGCGCACTGTGGACAGCTCCGCCGCTCCGCATTCATCCGTTGTCTCCCACTGCTTGGCTCCCCATCCCCTTCCTTCCAAGCCCTCCCTTGATTTAAAAAATAATTGTCTTATTGAGAAGTCCTTTGCCCAGGAGATATTTCATCCCATCCAGGCACACCCTTGAGTGCTATCTGCCATTCTCATGGACTTCGGCAGGAATCACCACTATCTACTTTCAGAATATTTTCATCATCCTCTGAAGAAACTGTACCCCCACCAGTAGTCACTTTCTGACTTCTCCAACCACTGCTCTGCTTTCTGTCTCCACGAATCTGTCTATTCTGAGCAGTTAATGTCAGCGGAATCATACAGCATGTGGTCCTTTGCCACTGGCTGCTGTCACTCAGCATCACGTTTCCGAGGCTCATCCAAGGGCAGTGATTATCATGATTCCTGCTCCTGTTGCCAGATAACATGCAGTCGTGTGGGTGTGCTACGTTTCATTTACCCGTTCATCAACCGCTGGTCCTGTGCTCACTAGCCACTCCGGCCGTCGTTCGGAATGCCGCCATAAACGTTCACAAACAAAGACGTGGGTGTATACCAAGAGGAGGAATTACTGGGCTATGTGCTTCTGGGACCACCGAGCTGTTCTCCAGAGTGGCTGCACTCTGTCATTTCCCATCTGCAATGTATGTGTTTCCAATTTCTCTTCATTCTTGTGCTAGCAATTGTCTGTCTTTTTATTTTAATCACCTTCCTCAGTCTAAAATACTATCTACTTGGATTGGATTTGCATTTCCCCAAAGACTAAGGATTTTGAATAACTTTTCATGTGCTTACTGGACATTTGTATGTCTTCTCTAGATGGATGTGTACTCAGGTTCATGCTTACTGTCTCATCATTGAGTTGTAAATGTTCTTTGTATATTCCGGTTAGAAGTCCCTGATCACATGTGTACATTTCAAATATCTCTTCCCAATTCTGTGGGATGTCACTTTTTTGATGGCATCTTTTAAAGCACAAAAGTTGATAATTTTAGTGCAATCTGATTGATTATTTTCTTCCCATCATTTGTGGTTTGGATGAAGTACCTATGACACAGTGGTGTAACCCAAAGTTACAAATATTTACTCTGATTTTTCCTTCTAAGAACTTGCAGTATTAGTTTTAGCACTTATGTTCATGTCTAGAGTTCCTTTGGGGTTGATTTTTGTGTGTGGTTTGAGGTAGATGTTCAGCTTCATTATTTTGTATATGGATATCCAATTACACAGTACAATTTGTTGAAAAGACTATGCCTTCCCGTTAAATATTCTTGGCAACCTTGTTAAAAGTCAACTGACCAAAAAAATGTAGGGATTTGTTTTTTTCCCTCTCAACTGCATTTGGTAGATCTACCTGTATGCTAACATCTCCCTGTCTTGGTCACTGCAACTTTGTGCTGAGTTTTGAATTAAAGAATGTTCAGTTCCTCATTCTTACGAATGTTTTGTCCATCCTGAGTCCTTCACATTTCAATATGAAATTTAGGATCAGCCTCCCATGTAAAATTCCTTTCAATAATTTCTTTGAATGATGTTTTATAGTTTGGGAGGTACAAATCTTTTATTAACTTTATTCCTTTTTGATGCTACTGTACATGGAATTGTTTCTTAATTTTATTTGTTGGATTGTCCATCTCTACCGTTCGGAAATATAATTCAGTTTTGCATATTGATCTGCTATCCTGCAACCTTGGTGAATTCCCTTATAAATTGTAAAGGTTTTTAATGGAATTCTTGTAATTTTCTTATATAAAAGACTCATCATCTGTAAACATATATAGTTTTATTTTCCCTTTCAAATCTGGGCACCATTTCTTTATTGTTCTTACTTAACTTCTTTGGCTAGATCTAGATGTGGCTTAATTTCTTTGGCTGGATCTCCTAGTCCAATCTTGACTAAAAGTCTTAAGATCGGACATCTTTGTCACATCCCCGATCACATGAGGAAAACACTTAAGTCTTCACCATTAAACATGATGTCATCTGTGGGTTTTCAAAGATGCTCTTACTTAAGTTGTGGGAGTTCCTTTCCATATATGCCTTCATTTCTCTGTTTTTGAAGAAGAACTTTCCTTGATGTGGATTTCTTGGTTACCAGTATTCTTTCAGGACTTTGAGTGTGTCCTCTCCCTGTCTTCTGACGGTGGTTTCTCATGAGGAGTCAAGTGTCACTCCTTGCAGGATTTCTTACACAGGACGAGTCATTTTTCTCTTGTTGCTTTCAAGATTCTCTCTCTGTCTTCGTCCCTCAACAATCTGACTACTGTGCATCCACGTGTAGACCTCTCGGACTCCATCCTACCTAGAGCTCATTCAGCTTTTGGATGTGCCGATTAATATTTGTTTTTAATTTTTTATATTGTGTTTTGTATTATGTTCAGTTAGCCATTGTATGGTACATAATTAGTCCTTGATGCAGTGTTCAGCGATCCATTAGTTAAGCATAACACCCAGTGCTCATTACAGCACATGCCCCCCTCAACACCCATCACCCTGTTACCCCTTCTCCCACCCTCCTCCTCTCTGAAACCCGCAGATTGTTTCTCAGAGTCCAGAGTTTCTCATGATTCATCTCCCTCTCTGATTTCTCCCCGTTTGGATTTCCCTCCTACCCATGCAGTCCTCTGTGCTATTGCTAATATTCCATATTTAACTGAAACCCTATGATAGTTCTCTTTCTCTGTATGACTCACTTCACTTAACATCATCCCCTCCAGTTCCATCCATGTCGATGTAAAAATGTTCAACATCACGAGCCATCAGAGAATGACAAATGACAACCACATGGATACACCACCTCACACCAGCTGGAATGGCAAAAATTAACGAAACAGGAAACAACAAATGTTGGCGAGGATGCGCAGAAAGGGGAACCCTCTTATACTGTCTGTCTGTGGGAACGCAGGATGGTGCGGCCACTCTGGAGAACAGCGTGGAGGTTCCTCAAGACGTTAAGAATAGAGCTGCCCTGTGACCCAGCAATTGCGCTACTGGGCATTTACCCCAAACACAGATGGAATGAAAAGAAGGGACACGTGTACCCCAATGTCTGACTAATATTTTAAATCAAATCTGAAAAGCTCTTGGTTATTATTACTACAAACATTCTTTCTGCTTCCTCATTTTTCTGCTAGTTTTGGGGGCTCTTATCATGCATCTGTGTGGGATCTTTTCTCACGGGTCTCTAAGGTTCTGTTCATCTCTCTTTATTTATTTTTTCTGTTCCTTGGGTTAGGTAATAGATAATGACCTACACTTAAGTGTGATGACTCTTATTTCTATGAACTCAAACCTCCTGTTACGTCTCATGAGTACATTTTTCCTCTGAGTTTTTGTACTATTCAACTTCCAGATCTTACTTGTTTCTTTAAATTATTTTAAATGTAAACTATTAAAAAATAATTTCTTTCCCTTTATTGATATTTTCTATTGGGTGAAATGTCATTCTCGTACTTTCCTTTAAGTACTTACACATAGTTTCCTTAGTTTTTTGAAGATATTTGAACTGTTGTGTTTAAGTCTTTGTCTAGTAAGTCTGACACTGGGTTCTTTGGGGACAGTTTCTGTTTACTAATTTTTTTCCTGTTGTTCATGGGTCATATTTGCCTATTTCCTTGAAAGCTCAGTTTTTGGTTGAAAATGGGTATTTTAAGTAATAGGATTTGACAACTCTGGAAATTAGATTTCATAAGACTTATTGTTGCCATTGTGTGTTGTGTCCTTGGTGCTTTTGTTCAGGGATTATCTGGCATAATTCTGTGAAGTTTGTACTTTCTGTTGTATGTGGCCATTCAGTCTCTGCTTGGTTAGTTAGCAGGTCAACTACTGATGGACAGGACGGTCCTTAAATGCCTAGACCCAGTCGGTCTCCCAGGCTGGGGCTTCCGTGTGTGCTGGGGTCCCCTCAGTGCTCAGGGAGCAGCAACCCTGCCTTGGCCTTCACTTCTCGTTCCTACAGAGCCTCAGATTCCAGAGGTGAGACCAGGACCTTCTCAGGTTTCCCCTAGACACGTGTGGGGACCCACCCAAGTGTATGTTTCTATATATTCATAGTTGTATTCTGGAGCTTTTCGAAGACCCCTATAGCTGCCTCCTCTTCCAGATCTAACTTTCAACTTTTTTGGGTCATCCTCCACCTCGCCTACACCCGCCTTGCTGCGTCAGGCTGTGATGTTGGAGCAGCTCCACGGATTGTGTCCAGCTCATGCCGTGTCTAGTCATGGGCAAAGAGCCCTGGGAGTGGGGCTTTTCCAGGGAGTTGAGGGACCAGGAAATAAGGACACTTCCCTGGGGACTAACCCTCACGAGGACCTTCCAACCTGGCCTGGCCTGTCCGGTGGCTGCCAGGTGCAGCTGTACCCGTGGGGCCGCTGGTGTTCCAGGTGCCGCACGGCTGGGAAAGGGGCAGGGGTCATCGGACAGGACAGTGAAAATGTCAGAAAGTTGCTGTTCTTCCCAGAATCCATCCATTTGTCCTGAATGAACATGGGGTGGTTACTGTGAGCTTCTGTTAACACACAGATTTCCGAACAAATTCATTTTGGTGAGTTTTACTGGTATCTCCATTACTTGGGGCACAGATTGGAGGGGTTGTCTCTGTCCTCCCAGAGGTCTCTCCCTGTTGATTTGCAGGTGGTATCGACCACCCGTGGTCCCCATTCTTGACAAGACCCTGACCCCACCTCTGGCTCCAGTGAGGCCCTGGCTGGACCGAGCTTCTCTGCACGTCAGTCCGCCCAGGAGGAGGGAGTACTCTGTGTGCGCCAGTGACCGGGTGCTGGCGTCTGCAGGTGGGCAGGTGTGGGCTGTGACCTGGAGGCCAGCACCACCCCCCCAGAAGGAAGGCAGGGCAGGGCTTGGGGGACCGCAAGCCGAGTGTGTAGCTCACGCACCCCTCCTCGTAAATGCTCTGCAGTGACAGAGCCGAGGCAGCCACCGCGCCCCACCCCCCGCCAGCCCAGTGTAGACGCCCGTCTGCCCCGCCCTAGCCCATTTCCTGGGAGGTTTGGAACACAGCACCGGGCCTCCCTCTCAGCCATCTGCTCGCTGGCTGGGCTCCTCTGTCTGCTTTAGGAGAAACAGGTAGCTTTCTTGGAATCTATAACATTTCATGGCTGTTGGTAGTGTTCTAAATTTTGCTCAGTTTTCCTCACAATCTATAGTTTATAGTTGTTTTTTTCTGGTTTCACTAAAGATAGTTTTTTTTTCCTTTACCTTTTACTCCTTTTGCTGTTTGAATTTGGCTTTCATTGGAAATCGGATAGAAAACCGATTTCCATGGGTCACAGCACAAGCACACTCTGACCAGTGTTTAAAAAGATGGAGAGGGATTTTCTAAGGAGAGAGGCGCTGCTGTTTGGGGAGGGAGAGGCCGGCCACAGAAGGAAGAGCATGGGCTTGGGGTCAGGGAGACGTGGGCCACGATCTGGAGCTGCCCTGACTCTCCTCCCGCGTGAGGGTAGTGAGCTCTGGGTTTTGTGCACTTGTTCTGATTCAGGAAAGTAGACACAAAACAGCGTCAGGCTGAGACAAGGAAACAATGGAGTCACTAGGACAGGGCTCAGCCCCGGGTAACCTTGACCAAGTTACCTGCTTCTGAAAAAGCAAAACGAAGGTAGTGAGGCCTGATCCAAGTCATCACAAAATGACATGCGGAAACAGTGCGGCAACTGGAGAGTGTGGCAGCGGGCAGGGGGTGCTGTGGTTGTCAGCACCAGGACTGTCCCAGAATCGGGGGAGGCAGCGGTCTAGGCCCCGGGCCTGGGCAGAGATCCCGACACCAGCGCGTCCCACTCCCGGAGGCGCTCCTGATGGGTGTCCTCTGGGCGCGGCTCCACCCGTACCCCCGCGGGCCGCGTGGCCTTCACCCACCCTGCGTGCAAGTTTGGGAGCCCAGGATGGTTTCAGTGTCCGACAGTCGAGGGGCTCCTGAGCGGGCCTGTGGTTTCTTGGTGATGGATGCCCCTTGGGACCCGAGAGGTTGCCCGTGCCTCCGCTGCTGTCGGGCTCCAGGGGCAGGACGGCTGTTCCCCGGGCCTGCTCTCCGATCTCTGCTCCCTGCTCCCTCATGGCGGCTGCCCTGAGGCCGCGGGAACAGGGACAACCCCCCTCTTGAGCCGACCCCCTCTGCACCCCGAATCCATCTGTCAGCGGGAACATCTGGGTCTCCTTCCGTCAGAATTCCTCCTCCAGAGTCCAGAACCCCTGGGCTTCCAGCCCTTTGCGGCCTCCCTGCCTTTTCATTTCTGGGCCGACTGGCCGTGCTCCCACACTCGTCCACATGGAGGGGACTTGCAAAGCCGGCCAGCACCGCCGACTTCTCCAGCTTCTCCCCGCAGACCCCCGCCTGGTCACCCAGCATCGTTTCCCCACGGGCTCTCCCTCCCCTGACGCCGCCCCACATGGAGCCCTTATTTAAAAAACAGGAAAACTGTGGATAAACTGCCGTGCCCTCCCTGGGTTCGCCCTCATGCCCCACACAGCTGACCTGCCATGCCCAGCCAGGGGTTGGGGTGTCACCTCCCCTCCCCTCAGGCTGCTGTCCCCACGAAAGCGAGAGCCACCTGCCTGAGGTGCCCTCACCGCACCCCCACCCACCCTGCCCCCGGGTGTCCAGGGCCCACCCGCTCTGCCTGTGTGCACCCCTGCCCTGCCCAGGCCCCCTGGGAATGGAGGACAGTGGCAGATGGCAGACGGGGGGGCCTCGTGTCACCCCTGGTGGCTGCTGGCTGGTGGGGGGAGGGGTTGGGGGTGGCAGGAGGCCCTGAGCTCCAGGACCCAGTGCATTCACCTACAAAACACACAGTCACAGACAAATGAATCAGCATTTCAAGACACGGACACCCGCGGTGGCCTGGATAGAAAACTTGCAGGACCCCATCCCCGGAACCAGCAGGTGTCCCTTCATGTGGCAAGAGTGACGTGGCAGGTGGGATTGAGTTAAGGGTCTTGAGATGGGAAGTGATCCCTGGTTCTCTGGAGGACACGGGACCCATGTCCCCATCAGAGGGAGGCGGGGAGGTCGGCTACAGAGGTGAGGCTGTGGGGTGAGTGGGGCAGAGACACGGCTGCCTGGGGCCCTGCTCTCCGGAGCCTCAGGAGGACGAGCACGGCTGACACCATCACACAGAGCCTGGAATTCTCTTCCCCAGACCGCAGGGAACGTCTTCAAGCCGCAGGACTGGGGTAATTTGTCACAGGGCCCCAGGACACTGGTAGGATCAGTGCGTTGCCTCAAGCAGGGCCCTCCGCGTCCCCCGCCCTCCCCCTGCTTCCCTGTTCAGCTCATGCGCTCTCCACCCGCCGCTGACCGCCGCCCACCCCACTGCCACAGCAGCCCAGCTGCGCGCGGACGTTCCCACGGCTCGGCCCCGGGGGCACACCTGCCGCTGACGTGCTCACGGAGACTTACTGCTAACCCCTAAGGGCTTCACACTCAAGGTCTCATTCGGAGCCCCACGAGCCATAGTTGATCAGAAGAATGACACACTCGAGTGGACGCGCAGGTTGCAGAGCTCGTTGGCAGCTGGGACGGTGCACACGTCCTTCACTGGCTGGCCAGGTCCAGCGCTTGGAGCTGGGGGACGTGGGCAAGTCACACCACACCTCTGAGTGGCATTTTCTATTAGCCGACTGGGATCGATACCTGCCCAGCCTCTCCCAGGGTGGTGACGCATTCCAGCCGCCCGGCACAGGCAGGACACCTGCAGGGGACTGGGAACGCAGCCCCGCGTGGGGAAGGAAGTGCCAGCCCACGTCAGTTAAACCACGGCACGGTGCGGGCAAGGGGGCTGGCTCTGCCCACACAGAGTGACACGCATAGCCCCCTCGGTTCCTCTATAGGGTCATTTGTCCTGTGAGACTCGGGGGCCTGCCTGGAGCTGGCTGGTCCAGGTTTCAGCTGAGTGGGTGCACGCGAACCCCAGGCTGCACTGGCCAGGCTGAGGGACCCCGAGGCCAGGGTGTGGGGACCCTCAACAACAGTCTGTGGTTCTGATTCAGATTCCGGGGAGAAGGCGGAATGGTGACCAATTTCCCCCCAAATGTAAATTGTACTAAACAAAACCCATCCCCTCAGGAGGGTTTCATAATAAGGCCATAAATCACTCAGGAAGGGGCACTCAGAGTGGGGGACAAACATCTTATTTGTTTAGGAGACAGGAAGGCAGTGCCCAGCCCGGAGGGGAGTCCCAGCTCCTGCCTCCCCCGGGTCCAGAGAGCCTCCCTGGGCACTCCCGGGCTCCAGCACCCCTCTCCAGCCCCCGAGCCTTCTCCCCAGACCCATTCACCCCAGACTGTCCAGTGCCGCTGCAGACGGGGAGCTCTGATCCCTGTGAGGGCACAGTGACGGCAAGACCCCATCCATGGGACCTGGACCCTAATGTAAGAAGCACAGAGACTGCTAGTGTCCTCCTGCTGAGAGCCCAAGGAGGTGCAGCCCAAGGGGAGGGGAACAAGGGCGTTACGGGCTTGGTCCAGGCAGGCATTAAGGACCGGTGAGGGGCAGACAGCCTCCTTCTCTTCAGGACCTCACCGACTGCCGGGGAGGCCAGCAGAAAACAGAACTTCACAGCCAGCCGATGGGAATGAGGTCAGGGAAGCCTGCCTGGAGGAGGGAGCAGCTTAGCTGGGGACGAGTCACTCCAGGTAGGAGCTAGGGAAGGCACTGAGACAGCCAGGCCAGGGATCCCAGAGAGACATCTGTGGGGGGCAGAGCCGGGAGCGACGGAGGAGGCCACCGGACAGGTGAGCTTCCCATGCTTCCTTCAAGAAGCAGAATCCGTTAGTCCAACAAGTTCTGCAGGAGTCAGTCAGCCGGCGCACGACACCAGACAAGCAGGAGGGCCCCTGGGGGGAGGCGCCTCCCAGGCTTGGCCTCAGGTGCCCTGAACCCCAGGGCTTCTGGCAATCCCGGCTGGGGGACAGGGGTGAAGGGTGCCAGGTCTGTCGTCCTGAGGCAGGGGTGTGTTGTAGGGGTCTCTGCACCCTGCAACTGCCTGGGAGGGGGGACCAGCTCCCTCTCCACCTCCCTGCAACCAGAACAGCCTGGGGGCAGGAGGGACCCCGATGAGTGCTGGCCACCGTGCAGGCTCCTCGCTCGTCCAGCTGCGACCCCCACACACTCCCTGCAGGTGCTCTGGCTGGGGTCCAGGCCCCTCTTCAGCTGCCTGCCCGCATGTCCCAGAAGTGGGGGCCACACCCGGGACGAGGACCGCGCAGGGTGCTCACGGCGTTTGGGCTTCTCATCACCGCTCCCCTGCTGAGGCTGTTCCTTCGGACCCCGGGGCAGAGCCTGGACAAGGGTTGTTCCTCTAGTGTTACAGATGGGGAACCGAGGCTCGGGAGGCGGCGGGGCTTGTGCAAGGTCACGCAGGGAGCAGATGGCCAGGGCGAGGCTTGCATGTGGCTTTCCCCCTGCCTAGTGCTCGGGGCATGTGGCGGGGGTCCTCTGCCCGTCTGGGGCACCCCACACTGGAGGACAGCAGGCAATTCCGGTTCCCGGTGGGGCCACACTGAGGTCAGACTCTGGGTGGGAGAGCCTCGCCTCAGCTTTTCCAGGGAAGCGGAGAACCCGGAGCACTGCGTGCTGGTAATGACCACCGGCACCCGCCAGCACTGTGTGGTGTGTGGGGCGTCTGATCGCCGGCACGGAGGGACTTTCCACGGCGTCTGGTGGCCGAGGGAATGAGGGTCACGCGGGAAGGCCGGCCAGCTGGGCCAGGGGAGCCCAGTGGCTCCACAAGGGAGGTCTGGGGGTTCACGGCCAAGGACTTGCTTTCCTCTCGAGCCACGAGGAGACTGTGGGAAGAGGTGCCACAGAGGAAACCAGAGCAGGCCCAGCACACGGTGAGGCCGGTGGCTCCATGGTGTAGGGCCTCCCTGGGTCCCCCGGCCCGACTTGGGGTCCAGAGCGAGGCCCGGGCATGGGGGTTCCACCCTCCAGACCCCGCCCCCCTCACACACACTCAGGCCTGCAGCTGCCCCTCGTTGCCCCGAGTGAGACAGCCTGTGGGAGACTGGCTTTGGGGGACTCCCAGTCCCCCGGGGGTCCCGGCCTCAGAGACGGGAAAGGACGTGGTGTTCGCTGAGATCAAACCCGGGCTGCCGCGTTCTGCTGGGGGAGAACTGGATGGCGTCTTCCCAAGGTAGGCGTGGCCTGCACAGGGCTAGTAGCCGGCCAGAGCGTCCCCTCGGGCTGTGACTCTCTCTCTCCGCGCGGTCTCCAGGAGACTGAGCTGTTTACCAACCTGCAGCCTAATTGCACCTGTCATGTCGCGTTCCACTGTGGAAAGAAAAGAAGCTCTAAATGAGGCTTTTGGAAATTGGGTTGGAATCCTTCCTGATGGATTTTCCCTGCTCAGGACACCAGCCCCTCCCTTGCGTGCTCTAGGCCAGCTGGACCGTTGCCCTACATTGGGACCCCGTGGAACAGGATGCCACACCCAGGGGTCATGGGACGAGGGGAGACCCTGCAGCGGGAGGGACTGGAGGCAGGCAGAGGGGGTGGGGAGTCGGGCTGCAGGGGGCGGCGTGTGGCTGGGGGCCGCGTGTGGCTGGGGGCCAGACGGCCGGCGTAATGGGCTGAGCTTGGACAGGCCCCGGACCCCCTGGAGCTAATCCTCTGTCCAGGCATGTCCAGGCTGATGGGTCTGGACCCCTGCCCTCAGGACGCTCAGTGCCCCAGCCCCTCTCCAGGCACTGGGGGCAGATACGGGTGGGATGAGAGTCTGCCTCCTGCTGGCCTTCCTTCCTGTCTGAGTTCGGGGCCAAGCCAGCCTTGGCTGTGGGGAGCCCGACCTTGAAATGCATCGGGTGTGCAGAACTGACGAGGGGCCCTGCACCCTGGCCACCGCCGTGGACACCCCTTCTCCTTCGCACTCACTGTGACCCCGCTATGATGCTCTCAGAGGGGCCCCAGGCCCACGTCTGGGACGAGCACCGGCCGCCCGACCACTTTGGGCCCTGACACAGCCCCTGCACGCGGGCTGCTTGCTCGGGTTAGGGAAGAACAAGACGGTACCCACAGGGCCCCGTCCGGCTGCTGGTGCCGCCCGCGATGCTCGGAGCCCCTCCCCTGCCCCCACATCCCCGTCTGTGAGGAGCGACCCTGGCCTCTGTCCTCCCTGGTCATTCATTCCTCCTGTCAACCAGCCAGATGCTGCGGCCCCTCTGTGCGGAGCGGTGCTGAGCCGGGACCGTCCATGCCGCTCCGGGCAGATGCCTCCTGCCTCCGTGGATCGTTTCCCCGGCTCCCTCCTCTGGCCTTCAGGCCCCAGGCCCCTCTCCTTGGACTCGGACCGCAGCCGGCCCGACCGCCAGGGGCCGAGAGCCTGCGAAGAGGGGGCTGTGCCAGCTCGGGCTCCGTGTGGAGCCCCTGCCCAGCCGGGACCGGCGCGGTACATCTCGTTGTCCGCTGACCAGTGAGCAGGGAGTGAGTCACACGGTGATGTCGGGGGAGTCAACGCGGTGCCCACGGCGCTCCCCACTTACAGAGGAGAAGGCTTCTAATCTCGCCAGACCTGGAGCTGGGGATCTAAACCCACCCTGGCTTTTCTCGTGGGTTGAACGAGATGGGAGTTGAGAGTTTCCATAATGCTTCCCTCTCCAGAACGTGTCCCTTGATGTGGTCACTTGTGCCTGAAATCCCCGCACGGAGGCAGTTCGCCCTAAAAAAGCAGCCGTTTCTGGGGAGGTTGTTACCAAGAGCCATTACTGAGTTCTGGAGCAAGAGAGAACGTTCCGGTGGCCCAGCAGTGTGTCCTGTGGCCAGAGCCCGGCATCGGGCAGGCCAGGCCCTCGGTGCACGTGCACTGGGGTGGGGGGGTGTGCGCTGGGGTGTGTGACCCAGTTGCTCCCAGGCCCGTCTGGATCTTCTGGGAGGAGGAAGGCGTCCCCGGCGTCCCCTGACAGCCCACGGCCCTCTCTGGGCTCCTGCTCACATGGCCCAGCAGCCCTGCCCATACCTGCCCAGAGAGGACACCTGGGGGGCCCCCAGAGAAGGCTGAGCATCCCCAGAACCTCAGATGTGGCTGCGTGTTACAGAGGCGGCTGTCAGGATGGGGTCCCATGGATAGGGCGCACTGCACATTCCAAAGGGACCCCAAGAACACGGGGTCACCAGCGCAGAACAGCGTCTCAGTGGCGCTTCCCCCCCAGCCACGGGACTCCCAGGGTGGCCAGCAACACCAGAAGCAGGAGGTTTTCCTGGAGCGGACCCTGCCGCACAGCCTGGCTGGGGACTTCTGGCCTCTGGCAGTGAGTGCACCTGGGTTGTCGCAAGCCGGCATGGGGGCTGGTGCAGGGCCGGCTCCCTGCACAGCCTCCCAGCCCAGCTACAAGCGTCCGCTCTCACCTCCTGGTGACCAGGCTCCTGGAGGGGGTGGGGGGGTAACGAGCCCAGCTCCGCACCACTGTGCCATCAGCCCGGGGACATCGCCGTCATTGCCAGAGGCCACGGAGGAATTCAGTTCAGATGGAAACCTCACTCTCTGCTTTCAGACGGGGAGCTCTCCTGGGCATCCGCGTGCTCGTTTCCCACCTCCCTCCTCGGCCCCGTTTTTAAATAGAATCCACAAGCAATCAGAGCGTGAGGCCATCAGCCCAACTTGGAAGCAAAGCGCTCACAGGGGCCCGGAGATGGAGATGCGACAGAGGCTGCCTCCCAGCGGAGGGCCGCCGCCTGCCGCTCAGCGCAGCTTCCCGTTCCGGCCCCTTCTTAATGGCCACGGGGGTCCCCAGAGCTGAGAAACTGGGACAAGGAGCTGCGGAGCAGCTGGAAGATGGGCCGCCCGGGCTCTGAGGGAGCAGAACCCACTTCCCGCTTCTGGGGCAGGCGCAATCGAGGGCCGGAGCCCCCAGTGGCGAGGAGCCAGGAGGGCACCTGCGGATGTGGGGGAGGGGCACCCAGCTGGCCACCCCCCTGCTGGGGAGCCAGGTCCCCCAGGTGGGCAGCAGAGCCCCAGGGCCGCCCTGGGGAGGGCGGGAGCAGGGCTGCGGCAGTATCCTGGCAGGCGGGGGGCTGGACCAAGTCCATTTCTCCCGTGGGTCCGACGTAGCCCGGCAGCAGCACGGTTCTCACCACGACCGGCTGCGCGGCCGGAGGACCCAGCTCGTACCTGGCAGGTCTGCCTGATGTTCAAGTGGGAGGGTTTCACCTGGACTCGGGGCAGCCCGTGTGACACGCACCTGCTCCCCGTGCCTGAGGCTGCTCTGAGTGCCTCCTGCCTGTGGTCCCGGGGACGCCCACAGTGCCCTGTGAGGCTGGTGCAGGTGGGGGGCACGAGGGCACACATCCAAGGTCCCTAAGCCCACAGGCCCCAACACCGAGCATTCCTGCCCTCCTCGTCCCACGCCCGCACACCTCCCCGGTGAGCCAGCCCTGACCTCCTCCTCCAGCCTGGCGTGTGCTTGGCTCTCAGTGCTGGGCTGTGCTGGCTGCCCTCCCAGCCTGGAGGAGACTTGGCATTGGCTGTCCCCAGCAGGAACTTTCCAGGGTCCCCTGGTGTCACAGCTCTGGGCCCTTGGGTTTGTCCCCGGATCCTCAGCCTCCCGTGTCCCTGGAGGGCCATCCCTAGACCAGCCGTGGCTGCCGTGCAGGAGGTGGGGTGTGGCGGGATGGACAGATGGGACCAGAGGGGTGGTTGGAGCTGGGAAGGGGCATCCCTAGTCCGTCAGGAAGCAGGGCTCTGGCCGCTGCGCCCCACACTCCAGGTGCTCATGAGACTCTCAGATGTGTGAGCTAGGGCCCTGCAGGCGGGCGGCATGGGGGCTCCTCCCTCCCGCTCCACACACCTGCCCCATCCTCCTGCAGGGCTGGCTTTGGAAGGGGGGACCGGGCAGCCCCCAGGAGGGCCCAGGCTTGGCATAAAGCTCTGCGGTCACCCTGAGATGCGTACAACAGCCTTACTGTTGACCCTGTGCTGTGTGAGTGAGGTCAGGCGGGCCCCGGAGCCCGCGTGCAAGCCAAGGGCACACGTGCTCACTGCCCCCCGATGCCCTGTTAGCAGAGACATCCGTGAGTCTGCTGGGCATGGGCTTCTGGCAGGCCCACAGCATGTGGGGTTCAGCGAGACCCAGTGAGAGACAAACAGGAGGGTCAGGGCCACCGCTGAGCACACGGAGGGGGGAGGGGGGACAGAGCCCAGAGTCATGGCTTCCACCCAGACAGAGAGAAGGCGGTGTTCTGATAAACACAGACGCCAGGTACCCGTCGGACCCTCTCTTCCTCGTGGGACTGAGCTCACATCAGGAAGTGAGGTGAGGGGCACCTGGGTGGCTCAGTGGGTTGAGCCTCTGCCTTCGGCTCAGGTCATGATCTCAGGGTCCTGGGATCGAGCCCCACATCGGGCTCTCTGCTCAGCGGGGAGCCTGCTTCCTCCTCCCTCTCTGCCTGCTTCTCTGCCTACTTGTGATCTCTGTCTCTCAAATAAATAAATAAAATCTTTAAAAAAAAAAAAAAGGGAAGTGAGACGAAGCGGGCTGAGCGTGGGGCGGTGTGGCCACGCTCCGGGAGGACCCGGGGCGGCATGTGGGCGAAGGAGCCCCCCAGGGACGGTGGTGACTGTGTACACATGTGGGAGGGGCTCTTACGTCCACACCAAAACCACGCCCACGGTGTGCAGCTGGACGGAGGGGACACTGGTGGAAGGTCCCCGCCGTCCCTTACCGGGAAGGACAAGTCGGGGCCACTCGCAGGCAGAGGGCATGAGGGGAGGAGGAAAACCTCCCTCTGGATGGTTCACGGGACCCTTCCCTGCTTTTGGACAAGCGTTCTCGTTTCGCGCCAGCCCTGCGACGGGCCCCACCCCCCTGCCATGCTGTCCGGCCCGGTGAGCGGACCGGGGGCTGAGGCTGGGCGAGGAGGAGCTCGTGGCCGAGACCCGGCCTGCTCCCGGCCTCTCGCAGGGACTTGCAGCCGGGGAAGGGGAAGAGAGGAGAGGGGCACGGACTTGCCCGGGACCCAGCCTGCCGAGGAGAGGAGGTGGGCGGCCCTTATGGGGCTCTGACCCCTCACGGCTCTCCGGTTCTGTGAGCCTCAGCCTCCGTTCCACGAGAGGGCCCGAAGGATCAGTCACCCGAGCTCCTTGTAAGGTTCCATCACGGAGCTCCCGGCGAGGGGCACGGCTGGAGGAGCGAACGCAGGGGACGCCCGGGGAGATGGACTCCAGGCTGGACTACGGGGCTGATGTGAGGCGAGCTTGTCCATCGCTCCTTGGAGCAACTCCCAGACTCTGTGCTGTGCTCCACCCCGTCCCCCGGACACAGGCCACTGGGGGGGCTCATCCTCCGCCACTGAAGTCTTGGCCTTCCTTGCTGCGTCAAGAGGGAGAGACAAATGCTTTCCCGCAACCAAGGAGGGAGCTTACGGACGCCCCCGTGGTAGTGAGCCGCTGCCCCTCCGGTGTAGACTAGGTAACGCCCAGGAAGGAGGAGCACTGCCAGGGGACGTGTCCGGGGGGACGTGTCCAGCGGGCAGTTGGGCGGGCAGAGCAGCAACCCAAGGTGCCCACAGACGTCCCCTCACCAGGAAATTAAGAAATGCTGAGTGACAGCGGACGTGTTCACTGCCTCCGAGGGAGCCCACCTTCCAAAGGCAGGAGTTTAACATCTCCGGCTGGGGCCCGAGCGCCCATCTCGAGCCCATCACGCAGGGTTTGGACGTGTGACTTTGTGCCTGCCGTTCTGTTAACGAGGGGTCGCTCTCAATCCTGAGAAGGTGTTTCCCTAAAGAGAAACTGCATGTCTTGGTGAAATTAAGATGATTTTGATAGGGACACACAGCGAATGCAAAATGGACTTTGAACCTCGTGCTACTCAGGAAGAGCCCCCCGAGGGCCATCCATCACCGGCCTGTCAGGACCCGCAGACACAGAGCCCGGCAGAGAAGGGCCACCGGTCAGTTGTGGGTGCGCAGCTCACAGGGATGCGGGAATCAGGACACACTCCCAGCCACTGGCCTTGTCCTCACGTATGAGACACCGGGAGCCTGCGCAGGAGACGGCCAGCTTGGGGGCACTGGGTGGCGGGTCCTGGACCCCGGGGGAGGCACATCCCAGCTGACCCATCAGCCCACCTCCACCTCCGCTGAGGCGTATGTTTCCTCAGGTTAGGGGGGTCCCCGTGGTCTTTGCGGGGGTCTCGGCGCGCTGGCCCCTCAAGGCTGGGCAGTCCCCACCTGCTGAGTGTTTTCAGAACACAGGAGTGAGCGAGTGACGGTTGGGATGAAGTCAGAGCCTCAGGGAGGACACAGCCTTCAGGGACAGATATGGGGTCCTGAGGAGCACAGCCGTAATGTCTTTAGAAGGGCCCCCCATCCGACTCTCTGCCAACCAGTCACCCGCACCCCACACGGACAGTGGAGGCCGTTTCAATGTCCTGGGGCTGCCAGACTAGAGCGCCGCAGACAGCCAGACGGGGCGTCTTAAACAGCAGACAGTCATTCTCTCACGGTTCTGGGTCCCAGGCGTGGGCAGGGCCGGTGCCTCCCGAGGCCTCTCTCCCGGGGTGTGCGCAGTGGCCTTGTCCCCGTGTCCCCACGTGGTCTCCCTGTGTGTCTATGTCCCGATCCCCTCTTCCTGTGAGGACACCTGTCACACTGGATCCAGGCCACCCATATGACTCCTCTGACCTTGATGCCCTGTTTCTGGGTGAGGTCACATTCACAGGTGCTGGGGTCAGGACGTCGTCCTTTGGGGAGGGGCACAGGTAACCACAGCAACGGGAAGCTTTGTTGTTTGTCTCTGGGGCTCTTCCTCCAAGGTCTCGCTCACACGGAAAGACGCCTCCGGATGTCAGCACCCTGATGCCTTGGCACTGGTCAGCCCTCAGACAGCTCTCGCATTTCATTCTCCAGGCCCAGCGGTTACCGGGTTGCCCTGAGACCAACAGGAACAAAAGGGAAGCCCTGCGGGGTGTAAACAGGAGGTGGTGTGGGACCCACTTCCAGCTGTAAGTAGTACAATGTAGACTGGACACGGAGGCCCCACCCGCCGCGCTGTGGGACGTGTGGAACTCACCGTCGTTATTCCCATCTGGGGCCTGGGACCCGGGGTGCACGCATGGGACTCAGCTCCCTTCCACGAGGACCCAGACACTAAGCAGGCACCCTGTACCTCCAGCGGCCGCCTTGGCCACCAGACTCCACAGCGTTCGACCCTCTTGCACGAGCAGTGGGGGGGCACACGCTCACTCACATGGTGAGCTTAGGGGTTGCCTTGCAGGACTTGGGGTCGGATGTCGTGGGTCGGGGAGTAGGAGGCAGAGACCGAGGCTGGGGGTCAGAACGGTCTGCAAAGACGTGTCAGCCAGGACCCCAGGCAAACTCTGGGCTGCGGACCCCGGCGGAGGAGGGGGCCATGGCCGACCATTGCCCCCTCCTGATCCCTGCCCCGTGAGGACCAGCACTGAGGACGGGGCTCAAGCTTCTGCCTGGCTCAGCGCTGGGACAGTCATGGAGCCGTTTGTCCTCAGTAAAGAGCACCTCTCTGGCCTCTGTCACCGTGGCCGTCGGTCTGCAATCCGAATCTGAGTGTGAAATCACGGCCGTTGTCACAGTGGTCACTGCCAAGCCATCCGGGCCACACTCAGGGCATCGTCTCAGGGGACAGCTCCCTGGGGAAGTACTTTGTGCTCAGCGGCCCGTCTGCCGCAGGGAGCGCAGCACAGGACTGCGAAATACACCGTCAGCGTACCCGAGTGTGAAGGCTGACCTTTCCCGGGAGCACATCCCGCGGGACCATGCTGGAGCCTCTCTTCCCGGGAACGCTCTAGACCACACGCTCCTGGTGTCACTGCCGGCTCGGGCACAGCGCTTCGTGCCAGCTGCCCACGCCGGCACCCGCCACCTGGATATTTGCTGGGAAATGCAGTTCCCACTGTGGTGGGTGCAACTGTGTCCCCCGGACATGTCCACCCAGAATTTGTGACTTGATCCTGCTTGGAAATAGGGTCTTTGCAGGTGTGATTGGCTAAGGGTCCCCAGGAGGGTCACCCTGGGGGTGCAGGAGGCCCTAGTCCAACAGCAAGCATCCTGAGAAGCAGCACAAGAGAGACACAAGCGCACAGGGAGAGGCAAAGACTGGGGCCATGTGGCCGTGAGCACAGGAGCGCCTGAGCCCCCCGAGCTGGGGGAGACACGGCGGCTCTAGCTGGCCGGCGACAAATGCCTCGAGAGCCCTGATGTGTCCTCACAGGGCGCTGGCAGAGGGGGGCGGAGACCAGGAGCTGTCTAGAGGCACCTGAGGGCTGTGCTGAGGGGCAGGCTGTACGTCAGTGACCCGAACACGTCTTCCTTAGTCGAATGGTCGGTCCCTTCACGTCCCCTCCCGCTTGTCTGCCTTCCCAGGGGGAGAATTTGCGGAGGAATACGATGGAATAGAGCGGCTGTGTAGACGGGTGGGGGCTGGGATGCTCATGAGGGGGGGGGGAGAGGCGGCTGGGCGGGGGGGGGGGGGCACAGGAGCCAGTAGAGCCCATGGGCGGCCTCAGGTGTCCCGAGTGGAGACCCTGTGCTAACACCAAATACACTTCTTTTATTTATTTATTATTGATTGATCGATTTCAAGAAAGAGAGAGCGAGCGAGCGTGCGCCAGGGGAGGGGCAGAGGGAGGGGGAGAGTCTCAGGCCGACTCTGAGCTGAGTGCAGAGCCCAGCACGGGGCTCGACCCTGGGACCCTGAGATCACGACCCGAGCCTAGTCCAGAACTGGCTGCTCCACCAACGGAGCCCCCCAGACGCCCGCCAGCCCTGCTGGCACGTGCGCACCCGAGCGTGTGCGGGAGCTTGTGGCCGCTGCTGCCGCCGCTCGGGGTGACGGGACCAGGCTGGCCTGGCCGCGGGGCTGGACGGAGCGCAGGCCTGCGTGCTCGCCGGCGACGGTGCTGTGGGCGTCCACGTGGGGCAGCTGGTCGGGGGGACGCCGCCGCCTCCAGCCGGCCGTGGGAGTGGGGGTGCTGGGGACGCAGGGCGGCAGGGCCTGCTGAGCGGCTCAGGGCTGGAGCAGCGTTTCTGGGGTTGGCCTTTGCCAGGCGTGTGGGGGCAGCACCTCCCCTGGAGCCCGATTCCTCTGCTGTAGGGGCCTGGAAGTCACCGACCCCCTCTGCCTCCTCCATGGGATCCGAGCAACTCCGGGACACAGACGGAATTCGGGTCGGGAAGGGGGACCCTCGAGCAGCCAGACTGGATGAGATACCGGGGACACGTCCAGAAGTCGGTGCACGACGAGGGCAGGGACAGCAAACGCCCTGACGGTGCAGGTGACAGACGAGCTTTCCTGCAGGCGCCGGTCGCCTCGCAGGGACCATGTGGTAGCCACTGGCCCAGAATCAGAACCAAAACCAGAATCAGACGGCTGAGCCTGCCTGTCCCGTCTGCCTGGGCTTTGTCCCCCCACAACCTTGCTCTGGCCCCATGGGGGCCTCGGGCGTGGAGCCTCTCTGCTCCAGGTGGGGAGGGTCCGTCGCGCTTGGAGGGGTGCTGGCAGCCTGGCCCACAGAGGCTGCGCAAGGGGGTTTGGTCTCTGCCCCATGATCAGCTCGGCGGCCACGGCGAGCCGCGGGGGCCATGGAAGCAACAACGGGCGCAAGGTCTCGGAGCTCGGAGGCTGCCGTGCGGGATCGCAGCCGCCACGGCTAGGGTCTGCGTGTGGCGCTCCTGCCGCCCCCGTACATGGCAGCGCAGCCCCTTCTCTGGGCCCTGGTTGTGGGACGTGAGGGGCAGACACAGCCCCGTGCTCCCATTGGGGGCTGGAGGAGAGGGTCCAACTGCGAGGTGCTCTTCGGGTGGGAGGGGTTTGTGGTGTCCCGCATCATGTTGTGAGTCTAGACCCGGGAAGGACCCCTCCCTGCCACACACACGCATGTGCACACACTCCTCCGGGTACTTGTCTGCACGTCTCCAAACACGCTGTGCACACAGATCCGGATTTCTGTGCGCTCAGGTCCCTGTGAGGGTGGGCAGGCAGAGAGGCCATCAGCGGTCACCTGGCCGGCACAGACCCTGTCCAAGAGGGCCCTCGGGATGAAAGCCTCTTGCTTGGGACCAGGAGTAGTTCTGACTTTGTTTTTGTGTTTTTATATTTATTTCATCTTTAACAATCTGTGTTGTGCCCACCTAGGAAGTGCCGTTGTTCTGACTGCACCGTGAAGGTCTCCAACTGTCTCGCATGAGGTGGGGACACACGTCCACCACTGGGTCCCCTATCCAAGGAAACGTGTCCCCCAGACTTGAGCCAGAGGACTTCCCACCCCAGAGCCCAGGGGTGGTTCCGCCGTGGGTGCCCGGCAGAGGGGAGCCAGGCCTTCCTAGATGCGGCGGCCCTGACGCTCCCATCCCCAGACCACCTGTGACCTGCTGCCCGGCCACCCGGGGTGGACTTCCATCAGGCCCTGGCCCAGCTGTCACACTGTCCACGATGGCGCCACCACTCTCCACGGCGAACGTGCCTGTGGCCTTATCAGATCACAGACGAGCCGCTCCGTCCTCTCACCGCATGCCTGTGCACACGTGTCTGTCCTTCCCAGCGGGGCCTGCTTGAAGGTGACCCCACGGGGCCACTGAGAGCCCCGGCCCCCACCCAGCCTGGCGGGTCAGGTGTCTGCGGAGCTGCACACGGGCCAAATTGCTGGACAGTATCCGCGTCCGCACCTCAGACCCCCCACACAGAGGAGAGAATTTAGGGTGAGACCCGTCCTCCCCCAGGGCAGAGGCTGGCCCGAGCACCCAGGGGACAGGGGCGGGGCCCACGCCTGCAGGAACACAGCGCCCGTCCGTCCTGCAGCTCCCCTGCTTCCCGCGGCTGCTCCGCGTTGGATCTCGCGGTCCCATCGTTACTTCTGACGCTTGCCGGGAGGTGACCGACCCTGTGCGTTATGACCTGTCCTGGCTCTGTCAGCGCAGAAGAGGGCGACAGGGGACCCAGGCGGAGGGCGTGCTCCATGCATCCTGCACGCGTCCGAGTCCGTCGCGGGTGACACGGGGCTGCACCGCTCCGCCTCAGAAGCGCCAACGACCCGTAGGTGGTCCCTGGGCCGGTCACTCAGACCAGCCGCGCGGGGCCGTTATCACTGCACGGAGGCCTCTGCAGCGCGAGAGAGCGGCTCCTCCTGTGGGCGCGGACGGGACATGGGCGCGGACATGGGGGTGGACACGGGCTCGGACGGGGACGCACATCCGAGTTCGCACACTCGCCTGGGGAAGGGCCCGAGAGCCTGGCGGTGTCCATCAGAGGCCGCTGCAGACGGCCGACTCCCGCCCACTGGCCCCGGGTCCAGGCAAGATGAGGTTCCCACCCGCCGTCTGGTCTCCGCCGTGGAACCGCCACCCACGCGCTTCCACAAGCAGCGCTTCCCGAGAGCACCCAGACTCTCTCCAGATAAACAGTGCGGCGGGGGCTGGGCGGGCCTCCGTGGACGCGGCTTTTGAGAATTCTGAAGCCCAGGGCCGCTTGGGGGTCAGTCAGGGCAGCGTCTGCCTTGGGCTCAGGTCATGATCCCGGGGTCTTGGGATCGAGCCCCACACCGGGCTCCCTGCTCCGCGGGGAACCTGCTTCTCCCTCTGCTTCTCCCTCTCTCTCTGCCTGCCGCTCCCCTGCTGTGCGTGCGCTCCGCCCCCCCCCGACAAATAAGTAAATAAAATATTAAGAAGAAGAAGAAGAAATCTGACACCCCCAGGCTTTCGTAAACATTCCCTGGTGGAGGCAAAGGCCACAAGTCTCTTTGGAAAGGGACACGTGTTTTCCTGGGAATTCTAAGAAAACAACAAATCAGAGATGGGAGTCAATTAACTCAAGTTCTGGGAGTGCAGAGCCGGTGCTGAAGTCCACAGACGCAGATGCAGAGACACGTGGGATGACAGTCAAGTGGGTGGCGTGGTTCGGAAACCCCACGAGGGAGAAGACAAAGCACAGCGAGCGTCAGCCAGCCGTCCCCGCTCCTGACAAGAGAAATATGCCTTCTTCATGGAATATTGTGTTTTCAGTGAGTCTCATAATGAAATTTTGAAAAACCCAGTGATGTTGATCCAAATTTTAGCTAGGAAGCCTATTATTAAAATTGATGACACCCGCCTAATGCACCCTAAGTTATGGGTACGGGAGATGATAAATCTTGGACATTCGCATCGTGTGGAAATGTTTTAGTAGATGGTTTTGTAGTCAGGAAGATTAGCCGACTTTTTGATTGGCTGCTACAGAGCAGAAGAATAAAGATAAATGTTGTCTAATGCCTGCGTACCTCAAGGGGACTGTTTGAAATGATAAACGGCTTTCTCGTCCCGTTCACAAGCGTTTACTTCTAATCATGTAGTGCCGCGAACCGCTTGGAATCCGAAGCTCCTGCCAGAGCCGGTGCACTGGTGTCCTTGACCTTCTGGGCTGTGGGAGACGGACGGGGTGCAGAGGCTGAGGCCCAGAGGGGTGGCCATCAGGGTGGTGTCTCTCCATCCACGCTTGGGAGGCTGCAGGCACGAGCCCCCTCACCTGCCGTTGGTGAGCACGCAGGGGAGCCCGACGCCTGCGCCCCTTCACAGGCCTTCGTGCTGCCTTACGTGGTGCGTCCCTTTACCTGGAAGGAAAACTCTGAAGCCCCGACTTCCTGACCTTGTAAGGTGATCCGATTTCCTCCCCTTGGGTAGACGTGGTTTTCCCTAGTCACTGACATCAGGCCAGAGATGCGAGTAACACGGCACACAACGGAGGCGGTCTGGGAATCAAAGGTGGGCGTTCGGGGTAAGGCTCGTCTCACTACCTCTGGATCCAGAGGGACTGGGAGGAGGGGAGGGCCGGGGGCCTGGGGCCTTCTCACAGCGCAGGCTGCAGCCCCTCTTGCCGCAAGGAGGGCCGGCCGCTGCAGGACCCAGGTGTCTGCCTTGCGAGGTGCACTCTGCGGCTCACACCCCGGGCGGCTGGTCATCCTCTCCGTGGCCGAGTCCATGTGTTAGCTGTCAGCGGGCTGTCGCCCGGCTGGCCCGAGAGGGAGCTCCTGGCAGGATGCAGAAACACTTCCTCCAAACCCGCACACAAGTGTGTGTGCACACACACACGTTCCACATGCTCATCAGAACCCGAAACGATGAAAACAAACCATGGGTCTCACAGCTGCTACTCGGGGCGGCTGCTGGGGCCCGTGAGACCCACCCACGTGGCTAGAGGAGCGGCCGCTGACCGTGCCCCCCGCCCCCAGGACCGCTTTGCCTGCCCGGCCTGCCCTCCGCGTTGTCCTTCCCACCGCGGTGTCTCTGATTCTCTCACCTCCTGTACCACGAGGCACAATGAACAGAATCAAGCTCTCACCTTACAGCAAGTGTCATAAAATACCGACAAGACCGTGACTCGTCGGGAGCTGTAACCCTGCCCCCAGCGTGGCGGACTCAGAGACTGGGGATGACTGCTAACGAGTACGGGGCTTCTTTTTCTGGATGATAAAAATGTTCTGGAATTAGAAGATAAAGATGGCACAACTTTGTGAATGTACTAAAAAGCACTGGATTGTGTAATTTAAATGGTGAACTTTAGGGTATATAATAAAATATATAACAGCTCAGTTTTCAAAATGTGCGGACTTCTGGAGCAGACAACACAGTGAAGCTTCATTTCTCCTGGCTCTTTTCTATGGAGCGTGGCTATGAACTCAGGAACTTGGGGCTACGGCAAGAGGAAGGTGAGCTGGTGTGGGACCCAGAGATGGAAGACCAGCCCAGCCCTGGGGGGTCTCATGCCCTCAGTGTGGGGAACAAGGAAGCAAGACCAAGAGATGGCTGACCGGCCTGTGCAGCAACAGAAGACGTCACGGCGAGGGTGGTTCTCCCCGGACCACACATCAGCAGCCTGCCGACACCCATGAGTGGGTCATGAGTGGGTCAGCTGTGGTCCTTGCCAGTGCCGCGGCCGGGGCACTCTCCTTCTTTGCCAGGTCTGACTCCTTCTCCTGCCAAAATATGCAGACACAAGTCTGCAAAAGACGCAAAGCTGGTGGGAGCTTCAGCTACAGCGAAAGGTTCAGCTGGTCTGGAAAGACCCTGAGTTGCCCCTGCCTGGGAGCCCCCTGCCCTGCCTGAGACCGGGCATTAGGGGTACTGGTGGGTGTCACACTGCCCCTGTCCTCACTGAGACACCGGGCCTGGCCTGGGGAAACTGCTTCTTCCCTCGAGGACAGCACCAGCACGAACCAGCATAAGCCTCACTGGCACCAGATAAGCCAAGAAAACTGAAATAGCACAGAAAGACTAAAAATCAAACTGTCATTGGAAACGTAGCACGCAAGAGTTGGCCAGGACCCACATGCTAGAAATGAACAGGGCGATTTCCTGCTACAACAACCATTAAAGGGGACCCAGAGTCTCCCAGCATCGTAGACAAAGTGTCCTGCGACACCAAGAACCAGGAACTCACAGCTTGGAGGAGAAAAAACAATAAACTGTCACAGACATCAAGATGAATCAGAAGTTGTGATTTTCTGGTAAGAATTTTAAAGCAGCCATTATAAAAAAAAAATGCTTCAGCGATGAATTAAAAATACTCTTGAAACAGACAAAAGAATGGGAAATATCAGCAAAACAAAAAATGGAAGTTAGAGAGAGAGAAAGGGAACCAAAGAGAAATTGTAGAATGAAAATGCAAAACTGAATAGAAGCACTTGCTGGGTGGGCTCAGCGGTAGAGCAGAGATAACAGAGAACAGAATCGGTGAGCTTGAGGACAGAACAGCAGAATTCACTCAGTCTGGACAAGAGAGGGAAATCAACAGAAAACAGAAATGAACGCTGCCTCTGGAACCCGTGGGAAAATTACGAAACGTCTAACATCTATATCGTTGTAGTCCCTGAGGTAAGGAGAAAGGAACAGAGGGGCTGGAAGAGGATTTAAAGAAACAATGATTTGAAGCTTCCCACATCTGCCAAAAGCCACAAACACGCAAATCCAAGAGAGCCGTGCAAAGCGTACAGATTAAGCCCAAAGAAGTCCATGCCAAGGTGCCACAATTAAAATTCTGTAAACCAAAGGAAAATGAAAATAAACAAAGTCTTGAAATCGTCCAGAGAGCATAACATGATTCACCGACAGGAGAACCAGCTTCTTGTCTGAAACCAGAGGTAAGTGCCATGTTGTTTTTCGTTGCTCAAAGAACTGTTTACTGTCAATTCTGTGTCTGACAAAACTTATCTTTGGGATGGAAAGAGAAATGGAAACATTCTCCGATGAGGAAACACTAAGAGAGTTTGTTCCTACTAGAGCTACCCATGAAGACTGGTGAAGCGAGTCCTTCAAACAGGAAGGAAATGACAAACGAAGAAATCTGGGAGCCCTGGAAGGACGTAAAGTAAGGGAAAGGTCAGAAATATGGACACACACAAGTAGAGTTTGATAAATCGTAGTTGATGATTAAAACAAACATGGCAACATGACCTAATGGCCAAGACAGTACTTAAAAGTGAGGAAGAAAAAAAGACCTCAGTGGTGGTGAGGATTCCACTCTTCACTCCAAGTAATGACTTGCTGGCCCTGGTAGACTGCTCTGAGCTTATAGACACATCCAGAGAAACTACTGCAGAACTAGATAAAAATACACTAAAACCACTATAAATAAAATAAGATGACATCCTAAAATGAATTCCAATAACTCAGAGGAATGCAAGGAAAGAGAAGCAGAGGCATGAGATGAAGAGAAAAGAATAGAAAATAACAAAATGCAGGAGTCAGTGCCAACCTATCAGTGATCACCACAAAGGCGAATCATTGAAATACAGATATTTACAAAATGGAGATTTGCAGAGTGAATAAAAACAACACGGCAAAACACCCAATCCAAATATACACTGGTTCTAAGACACTCGCTCCATGTCCGAAGGCAAACATAAACTGGAAGTAAAAACATGAAAATATATACAGTGTGCCCCATGCAGACATCAATTTAAAAAAAAGAAATGGTTCTGTTAATACCTAATAAAATGATTTCAAAACCAAGAAAATCATTTGGGACATTATGTAACGATATAAGGCTCAGTCTACTGGGAAGATACAACAATCCAAAATGTGTGCCCAACAAACAATAAGTTTCAAAATACATGAAACAAAACCAGTGGAGGTGTGGACACCACGCACTGGGAGAGGCTGTTCCATGGGGGAGGAGGTTGTTGTTAAATGGGGACAGAGTTCAGTTTTACAGGGTGAAGAGAGCTATGGGGACAGACGCTGCAGTGACTCAGATGCTGTGAGCATATCTAATACCACAGAACTGTGCTCTTACAAATGACTAGGATGTAAAGCATATGTGTGTCTTACTGCAATAAAAATGTGGGAGAGAAACAGAACTGACAGAGTTGAAAGGAGAAAAGATGAGTCTGTAAGTGTGGTTGGGGACTTTGCCGCTGGCCTCTTGGAACAGGTAGGACTCTCAGACAGAAAGTCTACAAGGTATGGAAGATCTGAGACGTGCACCCAACACACAGGATCTAACTGACATGAACACAACACCACAGAGCTGAAGAATACACGTTGTTTTCCAAGGGCTCAGAGACCATCTCCTGGGCCATAAAAGAAACCTTAACAGATGTAAAAGCATTGAAATCATATAGAGTGTGCCCTCTGCAAGTAAAGGAACCAAACAAAATTTCAGAACAAAAACATCTTTAAATACATGGAAATTCAATTTCACACTTCTACATAATCTGCAGGTTAAAGAAGAAGCTGCTAAGAAATTTTAAGAATACATAGATTTGAGTAATAAAAAATGCACAGCATATGAAAATCTGTAGGCGACAGTTAAATCAGTGTAGAGATGAAATTTATAATACTAAATGCTTACATAGAAATGGCAAATGGTCTCAAATCTAAGGTACTGCAAGGATCCGGAACAAGAAAGCAAGCTCAACCCCCAACAAGCAGAAGGAAGGAAATAATAAAGATAAAAGTAGAAAAAATGAAATTGAAAATAGGAAAACAGGAGTGCCTGGGTGGCTCACTGGGTTAAGCCTCTGCCTTCAGCTAGGGTCATGATCCTGGGGTCCTGGGATAGAGCCCCGCATCGGGCTCTCTGCTCAGTGGGGAGCCTGCTTCCCCCCCCCCTCTGCCTGCCTCTCTACCTACTTGTGATCTCTGTCAAATAAATAAATAAAATCTTTAAAAAAAAGTAGTCAAAAATCAGTGATGTCCCCATAAAAGAGCCAGAGAAATAGGAAATACGACTTGTGATCTTTCTCTGTCAAATAAATAAATAAAATCTTTTAAAAAAAAGATAGAAAAGGAAAATAGGAAAACAATAGAGAAAATCATTTAAACAGAAATCTGGTTCTTTAAAAAATGAGTGAAATTGATAAACCTTTATGAGGATGGAAAAACTAAGAGGAGTAATAAGGAACAAATCAATATTATGAGCATACTAGGGGGCATCACTACAGACCCTGTGGCCTTTAAAGCTACAATACAGGAATACTGCAGATAACTTAACTCTCACGTACTGTGCAGTTCCCAAGACCATTTTCTTTTTTTTTTTTTTAAGATTTTATTTATTTATTTGACAGAGAGAGATCACAAGTAGGCAGAGAGGCAGTCAGAGAGAGAGGAGGAAGCAGGCTCCCTGCTGAGCAGAGAGCCCAATGCGGGCCTCGATCCCAGGACCCTGGGACCATGACCTGAGCCGAGGGCAGAGGCTTTAACCCACTGAGCCACCCAGGCGCCCTCCCAAGACCATTTTCATGCCACTTCAAACTATCAAAACTCAACCAAAAGGACACAGATGATCTAAATAGTCCTGTAACCACTTAAAAATATAACCTGTAATTGAAAATCTCTGAAAAAGAAATCTCCAGGCCCAGAGAGCACCAATGGAGAATTCTACCAAATACTTAAAGAGGAATGAATACTAAATGTACATACTATCTTCCAGGAAATAGAGAAGGGCACAAGTCCCAACACATCTTCTGAGGCCAGCATTCCCTCAGTACCAAAACCAAACAAGAGCACTACATCGGAAGAGGAAACTACAGACCAATATTTCTCATGAGCTTAAATGCAAAAATACTAAAAAAAAAAAAAAAAAAAAAAAAAAAAAAAATTTAGCAAACCGAATCTCACAATGTTTAAAAATAATTATACATCATAACCCAGTGAGATTTATTCCAGACATGCAACATCTGAAAATCAATCAAAGTAATCCAGCATATGAATAACCTGAAGAAAAAAAATTGTCCGATTACATCAAATGAGGCATAGTATGCTTTTGATGAAACGCAACACCTGTTCACGAACAAACTCCCAGCCAGCGTGGAAGAAGGAAGGGTGGGCTGCCCTTGATCAGGAGCACCCACTAAAAGTTTACACCTGCTCTTATATTTAAGGGTCAAATACTGGATGTGTTTCCCTTGAAATTGAGAACAAGGCAAAAATGTCCAATTTACCTACTTTTATTTGATAAACACAGTTCTGGAATTTCCAGCCACGGACAGGAGGCAAGGGAGAAAAGACCTACCAGTTGAAAAGGAAGACATAAAGGCATCTCCATTTGCAAATGACACAATTATCTCTGAATAGAAAAATCCCAAGAAATCTACAAATAAATCCCTAGAACTGATGAATTCAGCAAGATTACAGAACACAACATCAACACACAAAAATCATTTGCAAATCTATGGTTTGCAGGTGATAAAACAGAGTCTCAGGAAATTGAAGTTAAAAACACCGTAACGTTCAGGGTCACTTCAAAAAAAAAATTAAATACTTCACGTTAGTAGACACAGAGCAAACCACAAATAGGATCTCTATGCTGAAAATGTAAAATCTGTAGATGGAAGTATTTCCACGACTTAAACAAAGAAACTTGAAGATGTAAACGAGAGAAATGCTGTGTTCAAGGATTGGAAAGCTTCCCTTGCTGAAGGGGCCCCCTCTCTTTCTCCTACTGGTCTTTGTGTTCAATGCAATTCCTTCCAAAATCCCCGTAACGTGTCTTGTAAACACAGCCACAGTTTCTCTTAAATTTCTGTGGAAAGGCACAGACTTCAGACGGCTTAAATACGTGTGACAAAGAACAAGAAAGTGGCAGGGCCACTGTGTCAATGATGAGGCTTGTGGCCCAGCCACAGTCAGCAGTGAGAGGTGGTCTGGCATCCGGGGTGGACGCACGGGTCAGCGAGCCGAACGGAGAGCACAGAGATAGACCCACACGGGTACGTCCAGCTGGTGTAGCAAAACACAGAGCCGGTCCGTAGAGGAAGGGGTGGGCTTGTCAACAAACAGTCGCGGGGCGAGCAGACACGCGCAGGCCACAGTGACGACCTCCACCCAGTCTTCACACTTACGAAAAATCAACTCAAAATAGGTCAAATAATTGAACATGAAATACATTTTCTAAGAAAAAGCAACCACACAGCGTCTATGATTAAGTGAACAGTTCTTAGACCCGACGCCCAAAACATTAAACCAAGGGGAAAAAATCAACAAATTGAATCTCACAAAAATCAAATGACAACGTGGCTGATCTCCAGGGAATTAGGCTGAGCCAAGAAATCCAATCCTAAAAGATTGTTACATCCTGTATGATTCCACGTACTTAACATCTGTAAAGGGAAAAATTTTAGAAACAGAGGACGGATGCGTGGTTGCCGGGGTTGGGCGTGGGGAGGTGGGAGCAGTTGTAAGGGGATCCTCGGGATGGAGCGGTTCACGGTCTGGACTACAGTTTTGTGGAGGCACGAACCTACCCAGGGGATACACCTGTACGAACACGCCCCCACACACAAATACCAAAACAGCTGGGGAAACCCAGCTATAACCAACTGTATCAATATTTTATATATTGATACCAACATATTCTACTGGAGTTTGGGGGGGTGTTACCATTGGGGGAGATGGGACCAGGTGTCCAAGAGACTTCTCTGCTGTTTCTTGCAACTGCATGCAAATCTCAATAAAATTTCCTGTGTGTGTGTTTACCACCAACTCCGGAACCAGATCCCACGTTAAGAAGACTCAAGGTTCAGCATATGGAATCAGGCCACCTTGACAAGGCAAGTGGGGAGTTTTGTGGGACCAGAGCTGCCTGTCTCTGGGGCGGATGTGGGGTGCAGAGGAACGGCGCATGGGGAGCCCCGGGGGTGAGGCGTCCCCTCCATCCTCTGCGGCCGGGCCAGGCCCCACGGATGCCCAGGAGAGGTAGGCTTGGCTCAGGGATGTGGTGAGGCTTGGATCGTTTGCAGATCTGTGGTTTGCGTCTTGGAGATGCACCCTTCCCCGAGATTAGAGTTCATGAACGGGACCTATGGGGGGAATTCTCTGTGTTTTCGTGTGAGTTCAGACAGTTCCAGAAAGGCACCCGCACGCCTCCGCGGTGGTCTCATCTCAGGATCAGGCTGCAGATGTCTGTGCGGAAAAGCTCCTGAGTCATCTCCTCCACCAAGCCGGGCTCGGGCTTGGGAACGTTCCGAGGACCTAGCTGCGCAGTTTGCATCCGAAGCATTTGAGGCAAGACAGGAAACCAGCACTGAAATGAGGGTAATTGGTGACCATGAAAGGGAAATTAAAAAAAAAAAAAAAAAAAAAGTGCTGCTTTCAAAAGAGCTTCGTGTCTCCATCCTGATGTGGTCTCCGCCGTAGGTCCATGGGCACCGTCAGGGGGGCCCAGGCAGGCAGTAGCCTCCTCCCCACACTAGCCTTCGTGGTGAGCCCCGGGACCGAGCCCACCATCTGTGGAGGCTTTGTGGGTCAGTGGGCAGGCCGGCCTGGGGTTTCCGGGCTACGGGTCCTGGGGTCCTGGGCACTTGGGTCTGACGCTGTATACAGGCCTGGGGACAAGGGCACATCAACCTGGACACAGCCCAGGGTTGATGGTCTCTTGGGCTCCTGTGTTTGGGGCTCTGAGGGACGAGAGCAGGGGAAAAGAAAGTCTCTCCCTAGTTCCGAGTCAGAACTGCTCGTGAGCCCCAGGGCCTGGAGAGGACCCAGCGGACGGCCTGGCACACCTGCGCAGCACTCCATCCCTGCCCGACTCGGTTCCTGGTCCGGCCTTGCAGTTTGCTGAGAGAGGTCCATGCGGCGATGGGGCACAGAGGAGCCGCCAGATGGGAGGGTCAGGGCTTCCGCAGGCAAGTTCAGGACGGCCTCCGGCTTCCACGCTGGACCGTCCAGGTGGAGACCATCGGCGGCAAATCCTTAGACGTTTCCCCTGCAGAACCTCCCAACAGTGGGGAAACGGCCAGCTCCCTCTGCAACGGGGAAGGGAGGCTGCCGAGGTCGAGCCCAGGAGTGCCCCGCCCGGCGGGAGGCGACGCCCACAGAACCCAGCACGCGGGGTTGTTGTAGTGAAGACAGAATGAGCCCGGGTGGGTTGTCCAGCAGTGACACCAGGCCCTGTGTTGTGTCCCGAGCTCGGGGACAGGAACGGTGACCCTGCTTCCCTCACAGGGGGACGCGTGCTGTCTGAGCGTGGGAGAAGCTCCGAGTGCCATCAGACCACCACACGTCAGGGCTTGGGATCTGCCCATCGGGGGGGCTTTGGGGCAATTTACGGGGCAAATAAGTAATCCCCTCTCTTGCCCCCGAATCTGGAGCCCATTGGGAAGTGGGAGGCGAGGGAGCCCAGCCAGAAGTCAGGCTGGCAGCCTGTGGCGGAACAGCCTGGATGGAGAAATGATGGAGAAACGTGCCCGGATCCCCACTTCCCAGTAGCCTGCCAGGAACAGTGGGGCTAGACCCCCAAGGTCAGCGGGGACATCCATCCAGGGGCGGCGGGGACATCGTCCAGGGGCAGCGGGGACTGCTCTGTGGACAGCATTTGGTGACCCACCCCGTCGGCTCTGAGCCCCGGCAGTGCGTTCTGGAATGTGGAGAACCCGCTGTCCCCTCTGCCCTCCCGCTCTCCGCCCCACCCAGACGGCCCCACACAGGGATGCTCTGTTTCTGGCCAGGAACCTCTAAAAGATTCTTGCAAATACGCGAGTGTTGCTGAGAAGAGCTTCTCTCACTGCAGACCAGCCGGACAACGGGGCTCTCCCCCAAGACCTGACGGCCGAGTATTTCCTATCGGGGAAGAAGAGTCATCGCCCCGGGAGCACGTCTGCCAACCGCATGAGGAGACACCACTGTTTTGAGGCGTCTGGCATCGGCCGAGTCCCGGGGAGGTCTCTGTGCTCTCGCTGCACGTGGGACGGACTTCACAGCTCTGGGTTCAAGGGCCCGGTCTGAGAGCTCCTGGCGTCCTGGGAAGGCACCCGATTTCCCGGGACGCCAGCTTCCAGCGAGGACCCAGACGCCCCAACCCCTAAACCAGCAGAACGTTCTCAAGGTGGGGCTGGGCTGGGGCTGGGCCAGTTAGAGAGGACAGACGGGGTTCGGAGTCCATCCCTGAGCCCACACGTGCGCACGGCCACAGGGTTCGCCATGGAAACAACACAGAATGGGGTGGGGTGCCCTGGGCCGGCTCTGGGGCCCGGGACGGTGGGGAGGCTGGAGGCGCACTGCCCCTCAGCCCCTGCGCGCCCGTAGGCCCGGACGTCTCCGTGGGGGGCTGTGTCGGCACAAAGGGCAGGACGGCGCCTGCCGCACTGGGCTGTCACCGCACCGCCGTCACCGTCACCACACAGGACTGCCGGCCGCCTCAGGGACGGCGCAGGGCTCTCAGGGCACCGAGGGCACCAAGGGCCCAGTCCTGAAGACTTGGCAGGTCCCAGCCAGACTGGGCCCTACCCCGTGTGTGGTGTGTGAGGGAGCATCGTGGGGTCAGGGCAGCGCTGCAGCTGGGGGCCGGGCGGCTGTGAGGAGAGTGGAGAGGCCATCATGGGACCCGAAGGGGGGCAGCATCGGGCTGGACGTCATTGTCCCTAGGCCATCTGCGTCCAGCCTCGTGCTCCTCGTGCTCCCCGCTGCCCCAGGGCTGCGGCCAGTTTCCTGTCCAGCCACTCGGTCCCCGTGAAGTCCCCGTGGGATTCCGCACGCCGACTGTCTGTGCGAGGCCCAGGGCCCGCACACAGCTAGCCAGGCCAGCCCCCTCCACGTTCAGATGATGTGTCCGAACAGTTTTGGGGAGAAAGCATGAAATCGTTTATTCTCTGAGCTGCCTAATTAGAACAAGCCGGGCCCGTGGCGGAGACACTGTGCTGCGGGGTTCAGCGAGACCCCCCGCCCTTCCCCGGGGGCACCGCGCTCACGGAGCTGGCAGGCTGTCAACGCGCACCAGCCTTCCTCAGGACACCGAAGTTTCATTTTCCTCTCTAGGTCAGTTTTCCGTGATTAGAAGAGAGGGAGGCTGGTCATCGTAAGGACTTCTCCCTGTCTTTCCGCGGGAATGGTAGGAAGAACATTTGCTCGAAGCACATGAGCATTTTCCCCCTTAAACATTGAAAAGAGAAAAGACAGATCCAGGGAAACGCGAGGAGACCACGTCTGCCGCATTTCGGCGAGAACCGCCATGTATCACCAAGCCCAGCGAGAACCGGCGTGCAGAGTGACGGAGGAGCCGGGGACCTGCACGGCCCACGCAGGAAGACCCCCCGGGCTTGCACAGCCTCTCCGAAGCTCCCCAGATGCTGATCCAACACAGAAGACTTTCCTTATTAGCAAAGCAATTAAGATGATTGTGGGGAAGGTACGGGGCGTGGGGGGTAGGAGCCTTGAGGAAGTCTGGGGACACGGTGCGCCGGGAACACAGCACAGTGCCGTCCGGGAAGACGCAGAAGCCACAGGAAAGATGGGGGGGTGCGTTCTGCTTCCCTGACAGCCCCCCCCAGCTTCTCCAGAAAATTCCAATCCAGGAGCAGACTTTAAGTTCTGAGCAAATGCCTTGGAGGCCCAGCGTCCTCTGACCCTGTCCTGGCACCTGCATATTGTGGGGGATGAGGAGGACAGTTGGGGGGACAAAGAGGATGGTGGGGGGGAATGAGGATGGTGGGGGACAAGGAGGATAGCAGGGGGACGAGGAGAACCGGAGGGGTGAGGAGGATAGCTGAGGGGACGAGGAGGATGTGTAGTGGGATGAGGAGGACGGCAGGGGGACGAGGAGGACAGTCAGGAGGAAAAGGACAGCTGGGGGTAGGACGAGGGCACAATTCTGAGCGGAGCATGACCGGAGCCGATAACATACAACCCCAGAGTCTGGGGAGGAGGCGATGCCCTGACGTGAGCCTGGAGAGTCTGGCCTCCAGGTACCTAGTGGTCGGGGCAGAGGGGGCCGCCTGGTGTCCCTGAGCTCTGTCCCCCGGGTCTGGGCCCAAGCGCGGCCCTCCTGCCCTGCAGCCTTCAGGACCGAGAAGCCTGGCTCCGGGGCGCACGGTGCATGGCGGGCACCGACCCCGCGCAGGAACTTCTGCTTAGCAGCCCAGAGCCCATCTTCCTGCTGCAGAAATTCACACCCACAGGGTCTAACCGGGAGCCGCCCCTGGGGACGTCGCGGGCCCCTTCCGTGTGTGGGGGACGCTTCTCCATGTCCCGGTGATACACCACTCCTGTCCTTTCCATGGTGTTGCACATCTTCTGCCACATCACGCCCGTGAGTGTGACAGGGAGCATGCAGAAGCACGGGGCGGCCCCCAGGGACCTGTGACGGCCGGCTGACTCCCCTCCTTCCGCACGTTTCTGCTGCAGCACCTGGAGCACCTGGCGTGACGAGAACGTGCTCTTGTGTGTGCCAACCTCATGACACAGACGTGCACCCGGGCAGGGGGCAGTGGGTGGATGCCCCATCCAGGGTCCCGCACCCCCCAAACCATCGGCACCCAGCATCCACCCGACAGACAGGAGGATGGCGAGCGGCTTGGCCCCGGTCCCCGAGCCCCAGACACGTACTTGTCCGTGGAATGAGTGAGTCTGTCCAGCCGTCCGGCAGCACCACTGGCCCCTACCCCGTACCCTCTGCTCAGGAGGACCTCTGTGACCCACTCAGCAGAGTTAGAAAACCGAACCCAGAAGTCCCACTGCCACCCACCACGTCCTGCTGCAGAGAGAGGTCGGTGACCCCCAGGGACACCACCGGGACTGTGTCGCTATCCGAGAGAGGAAAGGTTGAGGCCCCTTGGGGGAGCCGGGCGGTGTGCCTGGCCTCCACCCGGGGCTGTCCTCACGGGACATGATGGGAGGAAATGAGCACGTCCCCAGCCCCGTCGGCTTGCTCTCAGGACGCGGCTGTCCGAGGCTCTGGTCCCTGCTCTGTGCTCCTCCCCCAGCTCGGCTTCCTTCATAAAAGGCCAGGCTTCCCCTGTGAGTGAGTGTGTCCATCCCTCCCTCCGTCCCCTGTGCCCTCACTCCTGTGTCTCCGTCCTGTGAGCCCCGTCCAGCCCGGCACTCCCGTCCCCTTGTCCCTGCCCGCCTCCTCTCCATGTCCCCCTGGATCCCCCTGACATTCTTTCTCTGTTTGCTTTCCAGGGGGAATTTGGGGTTTGAAAACAAAGGTCACACCCTTTATCCGAGTGACTTCATCCAAGCAAGAGGTTCTACTGGGTATTTTCTTGATTAGATTTTAAATCTCATTTCAGTGTGAGGGATCTAGAAGCCATCGGCTTTTTCAACCCTGTGAGTCTCAGTTTCCAGTGTCTTGTAGAGGAGATGAGTCTTTCCTGAGCTGCCTCCTGTCTGGGGACACCCAGTGGGGCCAGTGTCCCGAGCTGGCGGGCCACGTTGTCTGTGCCCTACTGCCCGCGGCAGTTCCGCAAAGGTGGACTCTGTCTTCCACCTGGCGATGCCGGCGGCGTCCACGTGTCACGGGTGTTTCCATGACTGTCCCCCACTTCAAGTCCCTGTTTCTCCACTAGGATGATGGGGAATCTGCCTTGCTGGGTGGACACCAAGGAAGTTGATTTTTGGTGGCGAGGCGGCCAGCACGGCTTAGCTGGCCTTTTCCACCTTGTAGCTCTGACATCTGGAGACACGACCCCTGTTGCCGCGTGTAGATCGTGAGACCTGCAGGGAAGGCAACCGAGAAAGCCCGTCTGTACCGCCTCTGTGAGGACACGAGAGATCCATGAGACGCTTGTGGGGTGGGTGGAGAAAACGTCACTGAGGGTCCGACGGGAGGCCTGCGAGGTAGGAAGGAGCGCAGAGTCTGATCCCAGCGGCAGAACCCTCGGCGCACGGGGACAGAGCGGGCGGGCAAGACAGGGGCTGGGACGATCGGTTCTTCAAGTGGAAGAAAAATAAAAGACGTCTTTAACTTGCGGCAGAAATTAAACTGAATTCCCGATGGGTGAGCGACCCAAATGTTAACCTTGAACCGTGAGCACCTGGGGAGAGAACATGGGGTTCCACCAGTGACCCTGAGCGAGGAGCGGGCCCCATGCTCAGGACCAGAGCGGCCCGAGCCTCACAGGCACAACTGGTGGGTTCGGTCACATCAAACCCGAAATTTCCATTCGGTGAGAGACAGCAGATCGCCGAGGGCCACACGGGAGCCCCAGGGATGGCGCTGCAGTGCGTGTGCCCACGGGCCAACAGGGCACAGACACGGGACGAGGAATTACTGCGAGCATGGACGGCGGAATCAAGCTCTGGGCAAGGGTCTGGACAGACACACTTCACAGAAAAGGGAAGAAACATGAAGGCCAGTAACTTTTTAAAACAATAATCAGGAAAACAAAGCTCAGGCAATATTATATAAAAATCACACGCTTTGGATCATTCAGCCTGTGAATAGCCCGGACGGTGAGGACGGCGGCCCCAGGACACTGCTGTCCCCGCAGAGGACAGGTGAGTGGAAACGCCCACGTGCGCCGCGCTGGCACTGGGCAGGAACGCGGCAGGAACGCTCGCGGAGCAAGCACTACCCCTCCCCCACCCCGGGACCCAGGAACCCTCTTTCCGGATGCCCACCCCACAGACTTCCACCATGTACAGACGAGCTGCAAGCACGTGAACTCCGGACATCCTCTAGTGAGGCACATGTTTCTGACACAACCAAAACGTCCATGGGGTGGTGCGGGACCACGACTGGGCCGTGAAAACGGGCGAAGGAGACCTGTGCCTGTCGAGGCGGGCGCGTTCCCAAAGCGGTGTTGTGTGATAAGGTGCAGAAGGAGTTTGTGCCGGGAAACATGGCCGCGCACGTGCAGGGTGGTACCATGCACTGTTCGGGGACGGTGCACCCTCGTTGAGGGGGGACGACCTCCTGACGGAGGAGAGAGGCTTGGTTCAGCTAGAAGTAGCTTCAGCAGCACCGCGTGGAAACCAGTGACTGCAGACGCTCATCAAACACAGCGACTAACTGCTTTTCTCTCATAAAATTATGACGTCTAAAGTCCAAAACCCGGGACTCGTGTGTGGTTCTGTGGGGATGTGATGGTGATGGGCTCCCACTGTTTTCCTGCTGCACCGTCCTTGTGAACAGCTTCTGCTGTCAAGGTCACCTCATGTTCCCGAAAGGCTGCCAGAGCTCCAGCAATCCCGCCTCTACTCCAGGCCATTAGCAGGAGGAAGTGGAAGGAGATGAAAGGGTGCTGTCCCTGTCTCATGGGCACTCCTGGGAAGGGAGGGGCCTGGAATGATGGTCAAGAAGAAGGGGTCTCAGTTATAGCTTTCATATTTTTTTCAAAAACAACAACCAGACACAAATACAGACAATATAAAAACTCTGTACAGACGACGTAAGTGAAGCATGTGTTTTGCACTATTTGCTGTGGTTTTATTTGTATTGGGAACGGTTCACAGGAAGAAACATGAGTACAATGGAAATGCATTTAACAGGTGATTTCTGTTAATGATACGAAATGATTCATTGACTTACAACAATCATCGAACAGCAGCTGCTCCCACCCCGAAGGAGGTCAGAGCCGTCAAGGGAACAGCAGCGTCCTGCCCCCCGAAGCCTCCTCTCTCTCGTTGATTTAACCATGTGTTCTGCGGCCTGAGCCGTGGCTCTCCCCTTCCTCCTCCTGTGTCCCTCTGGGCCTTTCCTTGTGCTTTTCCCAGTCAGGCATGATGCCTTCTGTCCACTGAGCACATGTGGCCATCGGTCGCAGCCTGTCCACGCACCTCTGGACAGTTGTCACAGCCCTTCGGGGCCGTGCCCTCCTGGAGCCCAGCAGCCAGGGATGTAACGGCCTCTACACACCTGCGTGCGGCAGTCGGACCAAGCACCTGACCCGGGGCAGCCTTGGCCCCGTGCTCCCGAGAGCTCCAGTTGTGAGCTGTGCCCCCCAGGCTCTGTCCCAGGCCACCCCCTGGGGCAGATAGCTCACATGCCCCTGAGCCGCTGCCCGTGCCCACCGCACATGGCACTAGAAGGGCCTGGAGGACTGTGAGCGGCAGGTGTCCCGCTGTCACGCGGGGGAGACGGGCATCCACGCAGCCTTGGCTTTGTCTGCTGAACGGTCCACGCCGCGTCCCTTAGGGGGTGATCAGGCGCGCCCGCCCCACCTCCCCCTGCAGCAGGGGCTGATAGAGCACCCCTCCCATCTCTCCCCGTTCATCCGTCATTCGTCTCTTTATCGACCCTATTTCCCGCAGACGTGCTGACCGGCCGCTCATTATGCGTTTCTGCCAAACAGGACCTTGATTTCTGACCCTTCGAATCACTTCCCAACACCCTCCTTACAACGCCTGCTGGAGTCCTGAGCAGGCACAGGGGACCTTTACTGAAGGGAGGGTCAGGCACCTGGGGGCCCAAGCGCCCCAACTCCCACCCACACCCACAGGTGCCACCCCAGCCTCAAATCCACCCATCCCCCATGCACCCACCCTCTCCTCAGGAGTCAGGGTACCTCCCCGGGACCTGGATGCCCGCAGGGGTGGAGTGAGGGGGGAGATGGCAGATAGGCCCCGGGGTCAGCAGGGGTCATCTTTGTCCCCACACAGCACGGTGCCCCCAGGCATTCCACGGGCGCGTGGAGGGATGCCAGCCACGCCTGCGGGTCTTGGGCGCCGGCAGGGCAGCGGCACGCTTGCCTGAACGCACCCTTGGGGCTTCTACGTCGCGCACAGGGCACGGATGGGGCAGGAAAATCCTGAGCGGAGGCGGCGCCTCTTCCTGGGGACTGTCATCCCAGCCGCAGCCTGGTGAGCCACCCCGAGGCCGAGAAGGGAGGAGACGGCCGTGGGCTCTGAGAAGCTGACAGTAAACAAGACGGCCCTGAATTACGATGCAAAGCGTTCCTTCCTGTTTCCTGATAAGCGCTGAACGGCGCAGTCGCTAGTCTTTCCGTGGAAGAAATTAGCATTAATAAGATAAAACCGCATTTGGAATAAGTGGCATTTTGATGAATGTGCCGGGAGGATTGGATGTGAGTCTTCTGATGGGTAATATTTTGGGTTGCCTCAGGTTGCACTTAATTGCTCCTTCCCCGTCTCGACTCCCGAGAAGGGAAGCCGCGCCCGTCCGCAATGCCGCGTTCATCTTCCCGGAGGCAGACGCTGGCTTCGTGATCAATCCCGGCCGACAGCCGCCGTGCCACAGGGCTGGAGCCGGGAGCCACAGGGACGCGCTGCCTCTCGCCCGACCGCCAGCCTCCTGTGGGTAGACCTCGCCTCTGAGGCCCTCCTCCCCCCGACAGTGCGCACCTGCCACCGCGGACCGTTCACGCGGACCTGGTGCCCGCAGCTAGACCTCGGGCTCCCAATGTCAGAAGCCTCCGGCCGGCGATGTCTACACCCCTACAAAGAGGGCCCACTAGTTAACAGAACTCCCAGAGCTGTGCCCCTACTCTTGTGTCCCTCCAGGACAAGCTGGTGGCTGGAGCCACTTCGGGATGTCTCTGGCTGGTCTCTTCTGACTTGTGGGGTGCAGACGGCTGGTGTGACCTGCCTGCCCAGAGTCTGGACTGCAGGGCGGGACCCCCACAGGTGAGCCCCCTGCCCCCACTGCCCGGCTGTCCGGCCTCCCAGCTGCCTTCCGCTCTCCTGACGGGGCCCTGCCATCTTGTCCCCACACCCGTCAGGAACCACCCTCAGAGGGGAGGATGGAACCCCCCAGGGAAGGGGGCATGTCAGAGGGAAGGTGCCAGAGGAAAGCAGATTCATGCGAAGCTGGCGCTTCCCCCCGGGAAGGGATGTGGACCCACAGCGTCTGTGCAGAAGCAACGGGCCGGGCTTCGGCTCCGCTCACACCGGAATCAAGACCAGATGCATCAGATATTAAAATATTAACATATAAAACAATAAAATCTTAGAAGAAAGAGAATAGCTGTATAAAGTATGGTTCAGACAAATGTTTTTAATGAATATTGGCAACTAAGAAGCTATTAAAGACAAAAATTATGAGAAACATATGTCACTACGGTTAAACAAATGTGCAGCGTAAGAGACCGCAGCCCTGAAGACAAACGATCGGGAGACGTTTTGCACAGCACAGAGTGGTTACGGGGCTCACAGCTGCCATAGGCCGAGAGCTTCTAAAATGGGTTTTTAAAATGACAGGAGAAAATTAGCCCAATATATGGATAGGCACTTACTAGAAAATCCCCAAACGCCCAAGCACACTATGAGAAGTTACACCATGTCACAAGTAGCCAGAAAATGCAAATTGTTTTAATAAGGAAATACCAATTTTCGCCTCTCGGACAAAAATCACAAAGGTGACACGGTCTGGAGGGGCTGTGAAGGAGGGAGCAGCGTGCGTGACTGCGGCGATGGGAGTCACAGCCGCCCCTCCGGAGGCCTGTCCGGAAATGCACGTTTCCAGCAGAAACACAGAAAACCGTGGACCTGGCTTCCCATCTGGAAAATCTGTCCCTGAGAAAGAAGTGTCCCCGCTCACAAGGGTGACCAGGCCTTTGGGCAGGAGAGACCAGGACGCCAGGTGTCGCAGGCCCCGAGCTGCCCGGCGGCTGCACACGGCCCACCCCTCACCCCCGTATGTGCGGGACGGGATGGCACAGACACTGCGAAGCCGGCCAGGACAGGCTGGGCGCACCACAGGATTGCATCCACCAAGACGGGGCGTGTGGTGTGCCATGTGGTGTGTTTGTTCACGTGTGTGATGAAGCGTACGAGTGTCCTCGAGGTGTCCAGGACGCTGTCTCCAGGTCACATTGTTCCGGGACCTGGGTGTCCCCCAGGCCAAGTTCTTCTCGCTGGCCCTGCTCCCAATCTGCCTGTGAGCCCACAGAGGGCTGGGGGTCAGGGACGAGGGGCTGAGGGGGCAGCCCGCGAGACCCCAGCAGGCCCAGCATTGCACAGAAGCGGCAGGTGTCCCGGTCTGGAGGCCAAACATGTTCTGTGGAGTGAGGAGGGCACAGGTCTGTGGCCCCGCGTCGGCCCGCTCCGAGCTCAGGGCCTTGGGAACGGGGAGCGGGACCTTCCTCCCGGGCCGCCCTCTCTGTCCCTGCCAGCACGCCTCCCGCAGCCTTCTGCATTGTGCTGTATGCCCACCGTGCCGGTGACAAGCCCGAGGTCCGCAGAAGTCAGGCCAGGCTCCTGGGGCAGGAGAGAGGTTCCAACATCCACCCTGCCCAAGCCCCAGACGGCCCAAGAACATACCCACGAAGAAGACCTGGGTCACCTCAGCCCCCATGAACAGGGACGGGGCAGCCTGTGGGCCTACCAGGACGCCCAGGGTGGGGCAAGGAGGACCCAGAACATGCTGGCCAGGCCCACGGCCCCTCCCCCTTGTTGGCTCCTGACCTTCCAACCACCACTGCTCTGAGCCAGCATCCCCACGGGCTTTGCCGGGGCCCCCTTCTCAAGTGAAGGACAGGAGCGGGGGTGGGGGCAGTCCGGGGTCCCCATGGTGAGGCGGCTGCCTTCCTCCTGCATTAACTGTCCTGGCCCTCCCCGAGGGGCCGCAGGCTGTGACCCTGCGCTGTCCCAGCGTGCCCGCCAGCTCTCTGCAGACATCAGTGGAGCGAAAGCTGCGGCTCAGGCTCCGGCAGGGCCACGGACGTGGCGGCATAGGGCAGGGAAGACGGGACGAGGCCGGGGACAGGTCGCTGCACACTGGGCGGAGGGGGCCGGGCCGCACGGAGATGGCGGGACGGCATCCAGAGGACTGTGTTCGGGGAGGGAGAGCAAGGCTGTAGGCAACTTGGCTGGTCTTCCCAGCCACGTGTCCCTGGTTCGCTGCTCCGTCCGAGCCCGGGAAGGCCCCAGCCCTGGCCCGAGACAACTGCACCTGATGCAGCGCCAGAAGGGACACAGGGCTCCGTGGTCTGCACACAGCTGGCCGCTTCCTGCCCCGCTGGGGTCTCCGCCCCATAAGGGGCCCCAGATGTCTGGGGGCGGGGCTTCTAGGCGTGCCCTGGGATGGGGGGGTGCCAGAGGGCCAGTGGGGGGGGAGGGGCGCGCGTGGGCGTAGGCTCGGCCCTGGGGCCGCCGCTCCAGAAAGCCCCACAGAGGACGCAGAAAGGAAGAGGAGGACCCTGTGACCCGGGCTCCACTTGTGGGTGTTTCTCTAAAGGAAACAAAAGCACGAAGTTGAGGAGCCATCGGCACCCCCATGTCCCCTGCAGCCCCACTTCCAGAGCCGAGATCGGGAGGCAGCCCAGGTGTCCATCGGGGACAGCGGGTGGGGAGAGGGGCCGCCCGCACAGGAGCGTCGCTGGGTCCCGGCGCAGCAGGGGTCCCACCATGCGTGAGGACTCGAGGGACCTGGAGGACGTCGTGCGAAGGGAAATCAGTCGGACGCAGAGACAAGCGCTGCGCAGCGCTCGTGGTCATGGCATCTGGAAGCACACAGGCCGCGGCCAGAGACCAGAGCGCGGCTCCGTGGCTGCTGGAGGCCGGCTGGCCGTGCGCGTGACGAAATTTGGAAAAACACGGCCATCCCAATGGTCCGTGCGTGCTGCCACAGTAAATGGCTTTAATCCAGGCACAGGGGACTCGCGGTGTTAGGTTGGCTCCAGGGGGACCGTGTGGGCCGGACACGCGACGGTCTGCTGCGCTGGGCACCGGTGTGGGCGCCACATGTCCTCGAACGATGCGGTCACAGTGTCCTCGGCCACAGTCCCTACGCGGAGCCCTCTACCCTGTGACATAGTCCTCTCACCCGACCACAGTGCCTGACCAGCCCACGTGGGTGTGTTCATGCCTCTGCCTTTGTGTCGATGGGGCCGTTCTCTCATCGTTCCTAGTAAGTCTGCCGGCTACCTAGGAGGCTCCCAACAGTGGACAAGGAGGAACCGCAGAGGCCCAATGGGACGGGTCTTGGAGGACGAGGCTCGCTGGGACAGGGACGGCCTTCATGTGATGCTCCCCGTTGGCAAGCCGGGACGCTGACCACGAGCTAACCCGGATGGCACTCGGGGGCAGAGAGCAGCGCAGCAGGCCTCGGACTTAGAGACATGGCCTCTGGCCTGTGGCATGGTGATGCCAGCCTCCTCCCCCATGTCCTTCCTGGTCACTGGTTCTGCAGAGGAGCGGCAGCACCTGCTGCGCCCTGTCCGCGTGGGGAGCCCAGTGGCAACAGCAGCCTCTGGCTTTGCTTTCCGGAGCTTTCCCAGCTGTGGGGGACTTATAGCTCCCAGTCAATCAGCTTCCCCTGGGACGCTAGTGGGCTTGCAGAGAGCCGGCCAAGGAGCCCATGGGCCGCTGGGGAGGCGGGGCGGTCACGCCCCGGGGACTGTGGTGCTCACCCTGAGGAGACGCATAAGGCAGGGGAGGGTGCGCTGGACCCAGGTGAGCTCCTTCTCCACCTCTGGCACCCCAGGTTAGCCACCCTGGACCGCAGCCGCCGCTCATGTCGGCGAGCTCCCCAGGGCAGAGTCCCGGCCCCAATCCAGGCAGGCCTGGCCCCCGCCCTCTCCTGGGGCCCTTAGTGGACGCACTGTCTCCAAGAGCTGCTGCACCTGAGTGTGTGCTGTCCCCCGTCTGCACTGGATGGCTGAGCTCCAACCGCCACGTGTCCCCTGCACATGCACTCTCCCTCACCCCCCTTGGGGTATGAGTGTGGGGGTCCTAAATCTGCAGAGCTGGACCCCACTCTGGGCCCTGGGGCGCCTCTCCTCCCAGCCACACCTGTCACCTGTCCTCTGCTCACCTGAAGGGAGGTCCCACCCACCAGCAAGCTCCCTGATACCACAGGGTGACTTCGCTGCTTCTGTGGCCCCAACCCCTCCTGCACCGCTGCTGGCCGGGGACTGCCGGTCTCAGAGGCTGACCATGCCCCACGCCCTCTGCCACCAGGACGTTCTCAGTCCCTGGGCAATGGGGAGCACTGTACTTGGATTGCGAGCTTCCGCAGGCCTGTGCTCACCCCAAAAGTAGGGTGTCTGTCTGTCGTGTCCCCTCTGCCCTCTGGCCCCGGAACCCCCACCCTCTGGGTCTCGGGGGCCTGCTTCCAGTGGAAATGCCAGGTGGATAGAAAGGTTGAGGCAGGGTGACAGGAGAGGGGACCCACGGGAGGGTCCTGCAGAAGGGTGCTCCCAGGAGGAGCAGATGGGAGCAGGGACCCCGCAAGCCGTGCAGAGAGCGGGCAGGGGTCCCAGAGCCCGTCCTCCCCCTGGCCCTGCCCAGTTCTGGGACAGCATGAGTTCCCCAAATGGGGCTCCTCCTTCGAAGCCCAGACCATATCAGACCCCCAGCGGAGCCCCGGGGATGGCAAGGCGTGAGCGCTCTAAGTGCCTTTTAACTTTACAGCCTCTCGCTGGAAGGCGCCTGTGATCTCCCGGCCCCCGTCTGACTTCTGTGTAGAAACAGCTGGGCTCCAGGTTAATGGACTCCGAGAGTTTGCTCTGAAACCTTTGATGTTGACCCTTCACTGCAAATGAGTGTCAAAGAAAGACTTTAATAACTTGCTCTGCAACTTAGAAGTGCGGGAGATAACGCCATTAATCCCTGTTTTCCATAGTTGGCAGAAAGCTCTAAGTACCTCTAATACTTTCTAAATCTGACAGTTTTAATTATTTCCCTGCACCGTTATTGATCTGGCAAATCAACCTGTGACTTTGAAGGCCTTTGTCAATACCCATCGCCAATACCGCGACCAATCACTCCTCGGCCATGACGGCTCCCGTGTGGTCTGCGGGCCGGCCAGGGGCGCAGGGAGGGGTGCGGCCGCCTCAGGTGCGGGAGCCCTACCCCCTGATGGCAGGGCCTGGGCGGGCCGCTCCAGAGAGGCCTGCCAGGTAGCACCGGAGCCCCCTAGGTTATGCCCCATGGTGTCCGTGTCCCTAGTGACCTCTGATGTCACTGATCCACCACTTAGGCCCCAGCCACCGAAGTGGGGCCACGGACATTAGAGCTCCGCATCTCATGTCGGGACAGAAGGCAAGACCTGAGGAGTCAGAATCAGACGTCACACTCAGCAGGGACACGGGCAGGACGGAGAACGGGCGCCATGAGCGTTGGGAAGCCCACGCAGAGGGCACACCACGCACACATGCGCCAACTGCACCATTGGGGCCTGACCTGGAAGCTGCTCTCCTGAAGGATGGACGGTTCCAGGTGAGCACGGCCTCCCTCGGTGGACATCCGCGGCATCTGGGAGGTGGTGGTGAGCAGCGCTCACTCTGCAGGTCTCGGGGATCCCAGCCAAGCCCTGCGCTGCGCAGGCAGGCACCCTCAGGCATGGTGTTGACCTCGGGGCGGGGCCCAGGGAAGAGGTGCCTCTGGGCGAAGGTCAGCCCTGCCCACTATAAGGCCCTGGGTGCCGTGTCCCTCTCTCATCTCCTCTTCCTCCCCTCCCCCTTCTCTCCACCCTTCGCTTCAAGATACCTGCACCCCTCCAAGGGGCTACTCTCCTAGGTCTTCAGACCCAGCCGCTCTGCCTCCTGCACCTGCCGGGTGGAAGCTGAAGCCTCCGTCGGGATCGAGTGGCACGGGGACGCCGACAGGTCCCTCCTAGCTCCCACGCGGAGGCGAGACACGGGGACGTGCACGCCCAGGTGGGCCGACCTTTTGGAAATAAGTGACATCAACCTGCTTCTGCATGTCTAGGTCGTGTTTTGGAATCTTCCCATGTGCACACAGATCTGCCCTTTCCTCGGCCGGCTGTGCGGGGTCTACAGGCTAGATGCGCCCGTGAGGAGTGGCTCCCCTGCTGGCAGGCACCGAGGGGCTTCTCGCGGTTTTCCTAACAAACATGCTGTTTCAGCAAAATTTGGGGTATGCGTCTGTGACATAAGCCTGAGTCTTTCTCCCTCCGCCAGTTGTGATGCCCAGAGCAGGGGGAAGTGAATTTTAAACTGAGATAGACATGGCGAGGTTGCCTCCAGGAAGGCATGACCTATGAGCGTTCTCACCAAAGGCACAGTCCTGGGACCTCGCCCAAAGCGAGCAGCGGTGACCCGCTTCCTGCTGCCCCTTCCGAGGGCTCCGAGTCCTCGTCTCCAAGCCCAGGGGTGTGTGTGTCTGGCTTACAGGCAGCTGCTCTCCTCTTTCTCCCATGAGTTTCTTGTTCACACTCTCGCCCATGTCCCCACTGTTGGCTTTTTCTTTATGGTTCTGTGTATGTCCTGATACATGGTTAATACTAATTTTCGATTTCACATGTATTTCAAATAGTTCCTCTGTTATTTCTACTCACGTTGCTGATGATACAACCGCTGTCCATTAGTTTCATTTCCATGTTGACAAGTATGTCTTTTCTCTCAAATCTGAGTTCTTCTGTGCGTCACTCAGAAATGAAGCTTTTTGTTATTTATTGCGTATGAAAGTCTCAGTCCTTATTTTCCCCTGATGGGCTTTCCTGGCCTCAAAACACTTTATGAAAATGGTGATTTTGATGTCATCTTCACCACATGGCCTCATTCTCATATGTGCTTGGGTTTTTATTATGCTTTTGTCTGTTGATCTTTCTATGTCTGCCCCTGAGTGAACGCTTCGTCTTTTGAATTCATTATTTCATAACTTACCCCTGCCGTCAGCTCAAAAGCTCCCTGTCTGTTCCTCACCTCTGTTTTCATGGTTAGCCTCACTGCCTCTTTACCTCACATATATCTTAAGATGAAGTTTCACAAGATAGAAAACTGGGATTTTCATCGAAGTTGCATTAAGTGTGTACGACAATTTGGGAAGAACTTATATTCTTACAGTATTGTCTTCCCCACGGAAGCACTGCTCATCTCTCCGTTTAGACAGGTCTTCTTTTATCTCTTCAGTAATGTCCACAACTCTCTGAGATGCATACATTGCATTTCATATCTTCTATATGTGTGTGTGCATATATGCACATAGATGTGTATGAATTTTTCTGGATAGTCTGAGTTTTCTACTGCTGACACGAATATGGTAGATCCATTTTCTCCTCGGGTCTCATAGGTGTAAAATTAGGCTGTTGGTTCACGTATTTTGATCTGGTACCTAGCCACCTTCTGCCTCCTTGAAATAATTCTACGAGTTTCCATTTTATTCTCTTGGCTTTTCCAGACTCTCTCATTCCATCTGTAAATCATACATTTTTAAAAGCTTTTTCCGTTTTCATGCCGTTAGCTCCTTTGTTTGTACTTCTGCGTTGAAGGTCACCTCTCCAAGTGTGCGGGCGGCTCAGACGGCAGTCATCCTGTGTGTCCACTCGTTCCACACTTTCTGAAGGAGTGTGTGCGCTGCATAGGTCCATTCTCGGTCCTGGGGGCAGAGAGTGGAGCGAAGTTCCTGGGAGCTTAGATTTGGGGGATAACATCATAAACAGCTGAGCGGTGGTGCCGATTGCACTAATAAACCCTTTGAACTAGAAAACCAGCAGCAGCAGAGGGAGATAGTGATCGAATGTGCGTTCTTCTATGGCAGGGAGACACCGCTGCGTTTCCGTACTGATGACAGTCCTGGCTCTGCTTTTGTCATAGATCCATGTAGATAAACTGCATCAGAGGCCACTCCAGGCCTCCCGTCCAGGACCCACATAAATAAATAAAAATATAAATAAATTTGTATAAATAAATTAAAATGTATTTATTCATAAAATAAATATTCTTCACAGTATTAATCTGTTAAAACTTAAAAAAAAAAACCCAAAATGGGTAATCTACGGACCACGTTTTGTGTTTTCCAAGATACTAACAGGTTTTATCTTCTCCGTCATCAGTAACCACACGTGACTAAACGTCCTACGGTTGGCACAGCCTCGTGCTTCTGATATAAAGCCTTTTAGGCTGGGACGTACAATGTCTTCTAGTCTCTTGTCAGAACAGCTCTCCGTCCCTTTTGGAAGTTCTGGAGGTTTTGTCTGCTCGATGTGGGTTCAGGCAGGGCGTGCCAGGTGCCCCCCGGGCTGAGGCCCTCGAAGGCCAAGCACTGATGGTTCCGAGTTTCTTTTCGACGATGTTTCCTCACAGTTATTTTCATTCTCTTCTTCCAACAAGTTTTCTCATTTACATTTTCTAAAGTACGTAAAACTTTCATTTAGCTTTTAAGATCTATCGTGACGTATTCATTGTATTTTACTATGATTATTGACCCCCTCTTTCCGATCTACCCTGTCTATCTCATTAGCATCTCGGGAGGGAGCTCTCCGTTTCACTGACTAACACTACGTCTCCATTTGTTTATCTCTCCGCTATGAGCCAGATTTCAATGGTACGGTTTGGGGTGTTGTGACATATGCTCGAGCCTGGGGGATGACCCCACGGGCAGGACACCCACCGTGCCCCATCCCAGGCCCCATCCCCGTGTCCATCCTGGCTCTTCTCTGTTGGGGCCCGAATCCCACACTGTTTGAGGGAGGAAGGTCCTTTCCCATTATCCCACAAATCTCAGAGTTCTGCTTATATATTCCCAGTTCTGCTTATATATTCCCAATATTTGTTTGCCATTTTCTGTTGTTCCAAATAATTTCCGTTCGTCTTCTGTTTCTACAACCACCTCCATTCAGGGAGGAGTCCCCGTGGTGAACGTCTGCTGGGGTTGATGAAGGTCTTGGTTGTGAGCGTGTATCCAGCGTGTTCCCACACCTTCCGTTTCTTCGCGGAGCCTCGTCCCCGTGCCCGGGAGTCCGCCCGCTCCCTGTGGCCCGACGGTAGCAGCCGGTCTGCTGATTCCAGCCTGGTGTGCCTGTGCTCCTGCTGGCTGCACGGTTGTCCCCGCTCCTTCGTATGCTGAGCAGTTCTGGACTGTGTCCCGGACATTCCCAACATCCTTCCAAGAGACTCTGGTCTTCTGGAATCCGAGCTGAATGTTGACCTCTTTAGTGTCATTTTATCAGGAAATCCAGACGAGGTTCAAGCCTCAGGTTCCAGCATCTTCCTCTGGGCCCGGGTGCCAAGGGGGCAGAAGGGTCATCACACACCCGGGGGCTCAGGCGGGCGGTCCGGCGGCCACCGTGCTGTCCGTGTTGCTTCTGTCACTGCCCCTGGGCCGAGCGGTGAGGATGGGAGGAAGAAAACATCAGACTCTGCCTGACCCTACCGTGCCCGTCCCACTCCTCAGACTAGAAAACAGCAGCTGCCCCAGGCAGCCCTCCTCTTGGTGCTGCATGTGCGGGTCTCACGCCCGCTCTGCGCGCAGGCCAGGTGACCCCGCAGGCAGACACCACACGCTCACGGTGCTGCGGTAGAAACCTGAATCCTGGTCTCGTTCACCGAACCGTTGGCTGCGTCTGCTTCTCAACACCGCAGTGGCTGCCCTGGGCCTCCCGTCCGGGACTCAGCTGCGTTCCACGGGGCATGCGGGCTGCAGCGTGCCGACTCCCTCTTCCCTGGCACGCTGCCCAGACAGGGGCAATTTTAATTTCCATTCTCTTCTCGGGAGAAAGACTGAACAGCCTCTTTCCCGGTGATTGATGACAATTTGCATTTATTTTCCTGTGTCTGTGGCTTCAGCTCATCTTTCTCACCGGATCTGGTCTTCTTCTCCCTGTCATTTAAGAGAGTCATCTCTGTGTTAGACGCAGTCACCCTGTGTCTGCGGCGAGCGTGCACGCTCTACTGGCTGTTATGCAACACTTGACTTCGCTCATGGCATCTCCACACGGCAAAAGTGTCCTTTTTTCTTATTTTTTATGTGTCAAGGTAATCCTCTGGGTTACAGCTGAACTTGTCACATTTCTTCCCATACTCATTGGGTTTTTTGTTTTGTTTTGTTTTAGTTTCTCAGGAGTTTGGAATGGATGCTTGTATACGGGGAGAGGAATGTGCCCAGTGGGGTATTTGCAGCTGCTCGGCACGACCGATGAAAGTGTGTACTTTTTGTATCGCTCCAGATGTTGTCTCTGTTTCAAACTAAATTCTCATATGTAATTGTGTCCACTCCTGGATCTTCTACTCTCCTTCACCAGGCTGCCTGTCCCCACGCCGACCCGTAATTACAGAGGACTCATGTGAAGCTTTGCTACTGGACGAGTTGCCCTCCCCCCTGCACTCTTATCTGAGGGTTTCCTTGGCTCCCTTCCTGCTCCTGATAAAATCTGCCATCAACTTGCCAACTCCAGAAACCAAAACTAAAACCAGATGGAACGTTAGGGGGACTCAAGGAGAAAAATGGACATAAATGGGTCGTTAAAATTTTCCACCCTAAAATGTTGCACTTTTCCTTTTTCCTGAGCGCACATCTGTGGGACTGTTTCATTACAAAAGTCGTGTTGATCCATCAAGTGGGTCCCGTTTGCAATGGGTGGTCATTGAATCAATGGGAGCCACACAGGGCCTGGACACAGCTAGGACACTTGTGTCTCTTAGTGGGGAAGCTTAAACCACGGCCTCGGGCGTCACGCGACTGACTGCTCTGAGTCCCGGGGTGGCAACTACCCACAGGCTGCACCACTTTGGGTGAGTTCCTTCACGTCTCTGTGCCTCCAGCCCTCATCTTCAGAGCGGGGCGGGGCGGGGGGGAACGCGTCTTCGCTCCGTGTTCCCCGTGCGTCTGGCTGGGTGATGAGCAGGACCCAATTCGTGCTCTAACATAGGCCATGCCTGTGCCCCGTCCTGAGCTCTTTTTTCCAAGTCACGTCGTCAACGCGTAATGGTCTCTGAGGGAGGCACAGAGTCGGGAATCGGACATCCCTTTCCTTGGCGGCATAAAATGTGTTCACTGCAAGTTAAAAATAACAAAGTTTTGTGTTGGAATTTGATCGTCTATTATTTCAAGCGTTATTTCTGAAAGAGGAAGTGCGTGCACTTACGTAACGGGATTCCCATCTGAAGGAAGTGGAGCCCCCTGCGTCCCCAGGTTGACTCGTCCTTAGTAAGCTCTTCCCTTCTCCCAGCCTCCGCTCCAGTAAGGGGCACAGAGCACATTCCGACACGGCCCCCGACGTGTCCGTTCTCCCCTCTCCGCTGCCAGGTGCCCGGCCGTCTCACACACAGCAGGAGGAAACGTAGAACCTACTGCTGGGTCTTATTAACAGTCCAATAACCATCACCTGCTGGAAAACCTTCCACATTTTCATTCAACAAATGTCTACCAAGAGGCAGCTGTGCGTGACCCCCTTGCCATGGGCGGGGCTGGGAGTTACCACACGAGTGTGACGCGGTCACTCCAGGCTGTGGTCGAAGCGGGGCTGTCTCCCAGCCGTGGGCTCATTTGCTGGTGGGTCCGTCATCCCCAGCACCCATGTCCTGACTCTCACTGGTCACAGCCCAGCACGTCCGTCATCCCCAGCACCCATGTCCTGACTCTCAGCACAGGGTCCAGCGGCTGGTGCTTGCGATCAGCCTCGGGTAGGACAGTCTCCTTCCACTTGGCGCTCATAGGAACCCTGCAGACAAGCAATGAGGGGTCCTGCTGAGGCTCCGGTGGGGTGTGGATGAGGATGGCCGCCCTGGACAGGAGGTGACCATGTGGGAGAAGCTGAGTCAGACGGGCAGAGCGGGGCACCTTCCCATGCACAGAGAGCCAGCAGACCACCACGTGCACCCACTGGAACTGGGGCGTGGGGAGCACAGGCGCAGGCTGCATCCGTGCATGTGAGAAAGTCTTGAACAACCAGCTTGTCCTGCAGATGACACATGTCACCATTCAGACCACCGTGACGGCTGGCCTGCCCACTCCCGGGATGCTGGTGGCTTCCTTCTCCTGCGTCAACTCACCAACCACAGAGAGTGGCAGAGGCAGACCACGTTGCTGGTCACGTGCTTCCCACTGGCGACGCTGGGAAGAGCCAGGCTCCAGTACCATGAGGAGCAGACTGCGGGGGCGGGGGGAGGACGGACGAGGGCCATCTGCCAGGTGTCCAGGCTGCTGGCGGGTGGGTGAGGTGGCCGGTGGGAAGACCCTGGCCCCCCACTTTGCCCTCCAGGCCTCCCCTGGCTAGCAGCGCACCCAGCCAAGTTAAGCTCCAGCTCCTCGGCAAGACAGCTCTTGGCACCACTGTGCAAATTTGTACACGTGTGCACAAACGTGAGTGATGTATTATTGCCTTTAAACCCAAACGATTCACTAAAGGTCCTGACAGGCACGCTCGGGTGGGCGCTTGGGCTTCCGTCTCCCCAGCTGAGCATTCTTGGTCCGGATCTCTGCACCTTGGGTCTGGTGTGGAGGGCAGTGGGGGTGGTGGAGGGAGGTGGGCTCTGTCGTCCAGACGGCTGGGGGTGCTGCTGGCTCTGCCCCCTCCCTCGACATGACCAGACCACAGCCCCAACATTCTAGCTGCGGAAATGGCGAGGGGCAGCACTGCCCCCTTGGCGGAGTCAGGACGGAATCCTTTGACCCGGCGCAGCCCAGCGCAGGCACGCGGCGAGTCCTGGAAGACGGCAGCCGTCCGCCCTACTGACGCAAAGCCATCTGCATTTGCTCTGGTCTAGCTCATCCAGGGGCGACTGAGGTTCGAGAAGGCTGGGAGGGGTCTGCAGCATGTGAGGCTGCGTGTGCCTGGGCCTACGTGTGCTGGCACAGCAGCACGTGTGTGGACGGCGGGGAGAGCGTCCGTACAGGTGCCCTTAGGCAGACGAGGGGCTGGGGTGTGAGGCTCAGTCCTCCCGCGGCTCTGCCCAGAATCCGCTGTGCGCGGCCTCACCAGGCATTATACCTGCTGGAGAAACTCAGAAATGTCACTTCTCTTTGTTAGAAAATGGAAATCAGGTCAGAAGGAACTCTCTGGCCTGTGGAATGCTCTGGGGGGCGATGAGCTCAATGGGCATAATGGAATCTGGAACTCTCCAGGAAAGAAGGGGGGAAGAAATGAGGGTCCCTGGCCGAGTGCAGCTCTTCTCCTAGCCCAGGACATCCCAGCAGCACTGATGACGGAATAGATCTGCTCCTGGACATACCAGACCGGAGAACACAGGTGTGGGGAGAAGAGCCGCGTGTGACCTTACTGGAGCGGTTTAATCAGACTCTTGTCTCCACCCGAGAAACCACAGTGAGTGTGTGTGTGGAAGTCTGTGTGCGAGGGAGAGAGAGGGAGGGAGGCGGCCTGCTGTGCTTTCCTTTTGTCTTAAGGAGGCTCGGATGCTGGCGTGTAGACCCAGTGCTGACTAGCCTGTTGGATCCGAAGTTCTCACTGGCAGGGTCAGGCCCTCTGAGCTGCCTGAGAAGGGACTGGCCTCATCCCTGCATGGGCCATGATGCAGACATGCCTGGTGGACCCCTGTGCCCACGCAAAGCCCTCCCTAGGGTTGGACAGAGGAGCGCACCAGCTGCACTGGCAGCCTGGACCCCCGGCCCTTGCCTAGCTGAATGGGAACCCAAGCCCGGCCCAGCAGAGCTCTGCCTCCAGACGGCTGGCGGCTGGTCAAAACCAGGTTGTACTGGGGAGGGAACAGCATTTCTGTAAGACTTGCTGTGTTTCTGCCTTGTTTCTAGGACCCTGAGCATCACCAGCCTCGGGCTGAGGGATGCAGTTTCCAGCGCACCCTGGAGTGAACCCATGGGTGTCAGCCCCGCGGCGGGCAAGCTCGATGGGGACCAGCGGGGTTCCAGGGCTCAGGTGACCTCGCAGGCCCACTTCAGGCCAAACACAGCCCTGCCCTGGGCTTCTGTGATGCGTAAACAGGAGAATGGGAGGGACGAGGGGACCCTGCGTGCTAACCTCTAGAGATGCCATGAGCAGGGACAGAAATGCCCCCGGATCCTAGAGACCTGTAAAAGCAGGTGGGGCAGGAGCCACATCTCTCTTCCACTAGAAATGGAGAAGCCACTGGAGACCCCTGGTCAGTGTCCCTCTGACTCTCCCTTCTTGGTGGGCTGGGCCACAGGGCAGGTCCCCTATTTGCCCTTTGATGGCCCAGGTGACTGGCGGTGTCTGGATGACGACCGGTTCCACACTTCTGGAAGAGAGAAGTCAGCAGGTGCCGCGGCCAAGCCGGCTACGAGAGGCCGCGTGTGAACACAGCCTGTGATCCGGGAGCTGCCGAGGTCGTGGTCCCCGCCTCCAACTTTACAGATAGAGGTGGGGCTGCTCCTCACGGTGCTGCGCGGCCACTTTCTGGAGCGCCCGTAGACGACCTGGGACCCTGAGCAAGGCAGGGAGCCAGCTAAACCCCCCGCTGCACGGAGAACCCGGGCCCCGCCCCACCGTGACCCCAGACCCCGCCCCCTGGGTCGAGGCCCCGCCTCCACGGAGAACCCAGACCCCGCCCCCTGGGTCCAAGTCCAGTCCCCACGGAGAGCCCGGACCCGCCCCCTGAGTCCAGGCCCCGCCCCCAGGGTTAACCCAGACCCCGCCCCCTGGTCCATGCCCCGGCCCCACAGAGAACCTAGGTCCAGCCCACACAGAGAAATCAGGCCTGTCCCCCGGTTCCAGCCCCACCCTCAAGGCACCGAGTCCCGCCCCTACAGCGTCCCTGCCCCGGCCCCGCCCAGCGACTTCAGGGACTCCTCTCGGGTCAGCTGCTCCGGAGCTGTCCCTCCACAGTCTCGGTCTCCGCAGGGCCACTCCCTCTAAAACCTCTGCGGGAGGGTCCTTCCTTCCTCCTGCAGCTTCTGGTGGCCTCAGGGCTCCGGGGTCATGGCCTCGTCCATCCTGTCCCTGCCTGTGTGCTCGGGGTCCTCTGGCTGTCCTGTCTCACCCTCCTCTCTTATAGGGACGCCTGTCATGGGACTCAGGGCTCACCTGGCTCAGGGTGACCTCCCCTTGAGGCCCTTCGCTGGGCCCCATATGCACAGACCCTTTTTCCAACGAGGCCACCATCACAGGTTGTCAGGGACACATCTTCCGTGGGCGCCGTCCGCACTGGCTGGGAGCCCCGTGGCTGGGGGAGCCGCGTGGCTGGGGGAGCCGCGTCTGCTTGGCTGCTTGGCTTCCCCCTCCGGAAGGAACAGGACGTATATGGCCCGGGCCGGCTCAGAGGGCAGAGAGCCACCAGCAAGGGACGGGAGCGTGTCTGACCCTGCTCATTCTCAGAGGTTTTGCCATTTGTCCCGCTTGGAATCTCCGTTGCTATGAGCAGCATTCCAGGTGGTGCGAGGAGGAGGCCTGGCTCTGGTCCCTGGAAGGCCTGGGGGCTGCAAGCCGTCCCTGGCCCTGCCGCACGTGGAGGGGCGTGGTCTGGGGCCTGGAGCGGGGCTTTGAGCAGCGTGTGTGTCGCCATCCTTGACAAGCCTAAGGAGGGGCTCCTGGTGACTCCCGGCAGCGCCGGAAAGAGGCCGGTCCAGGACAGCCCCGGAGAGCAGTCACCGGGACGGGAGGCCCCTGCCTGTCCAGCCCGTAGGAGAGCGAGGACAGAAATACGACATGAAATGCCCAGACCCCGTCTCTAGCGTGAGCGGCACATGTCTGCATATTTCACAATCTTGTTTGCAGGAAATTATGTGAGGAGAGTCTCTGGTTTACGTCTGGGAGCTTCCCGGGTGCCCGCCCGGAGGCCCTGGCTGCCGAGCTGCTGTCCCGAGGTTCCTGCAACCACATTATGCACACGAATGCTGAACGCCATTTCCCCGCAGGCGAGCTCACTGTTCTCCCTGACCAGCAGGGTCTGCAGGCCATGGGAGGAGGGGCCCGGCGTTCGGTGAGCGAGCACCGTGCACAGGGCGTCCCTGGCAGGCCTGCATAGGGGGACCCCCGCCCCGAGCACAGACAGCGTCTATACCTGGGTGAGCTCACATCCGTCTCCCGTTCCCCCGGGAGCACACACAAGTGTAACTGGTGGATGGGAGGGGGGCGCACACGCTGGTGTAACTGGCAGGACTGGGGTCTTGGTGCCTCCTCCAAGAGGCCCACAGGCTGGGCGACGTGGGCCAGGTCCAGGTGACGGAGTTGGGTGATTTGCCGATTTCAGACCTAGGAGCCCTGAGACTGGGCACCTCATTCCAGACCGTGGGATGCTTTTTCCTTGACAGCGGGCTTCTGGATGTCAGACCCTTTGTGATTGAGGGTAGGTGTAGTTGGGGAGGTCGCCTAGCGTCCTCCTGCGAAGCCCGTGCAGACCCCTAACAGGAGGGGACAGGGGCTACACCTGACCGTGCCCAGGACAGGCGGACTGGGCTGCTGCTGTTTGTCACCCCTGCCGCCACGGAAACTGGACATTTTCCATAAAGATGAAGACAAGACGCTCCCCAGGGGCTGGCCGCCGGGTGGCCGTGCGTGCGCGTCCCCATCGGCTTGTGGACAGGACTTCTGCTGGGTCTGTGCTGGGATCCAGGTGGACGTGGGTCCTGACAAGGTGCCGGGGTCCGCGTCCATGACTGTCCTCTGCCCCAGATGGGGACCTGGGCTGAAGGTCCAAGAAGGGGAGGCCGTGATGTCCTCCCTTCAGTTCCTGCATCAGGAACACCTGAACCCAGAGGCAGGGCACCGGGGCCACCACACGGTGGCTGCTCTCGTCCCCTCCCCCTCCCCAGGCTGATGCTTCTCCTTCTGCGTCTCCTCAGGGCCTCCCAGACTGTGGGGGGGCAGGCAGGGGGTCAGAAAACCAGCCACGGCCTGGGGGTCGACATCCCTGGGAGGCCATCCACTCTTCCGGGGGTTTAATGTGTCCCCACCGAGCTTGCCGTCAGGCAGCTCCAAGGACTGCTCTCACAGCCGCCCAGAGAAGCCGTCCCTCACGTAGCCACTGGGCCGCTAGCCATGCGCACTGCATAGATGGGCACATGTGAGCGTGTACACATGCACACGCATGCACGCACACACGGGCGCGCACACGCATGCACGCACACACGGGCGCGCACACGCATGCACGCACAC
>NW_019154139.1:1385263-1404998 GCF_002288905.1 Enhydra lutris kenyoni | reverse complement strand
ACGGGCGTGCGTGTGCACACTCAAAACACAGCTCATGGCAGACGCATGCACCCACGTGTGCGTGTGCATGCACGCGTATGTAAGTGTGCATACGCCTGTGTACGCACAGGGGCCGGGGCGTCCGTGTGCCAGGAGGGAAAGCCGCAGGGGTGTTGTGCAGAGTGCAGGAGGTCTTCACTGAGGAACACGGCTCGGGAAGCAAACTCCTACTGTGGCCTAAGGGGCCGTAAAACAGAGGTCATGCTCAGCCAGAGGAGCCTGGTGTCCGCTGGGGCAGGGGCTGAGAGGGTCCAGGGTCAGAAGGAGGGAAGGCCAGGGTGAACCTTCCTGCCGGCCTGGTGGGTTCCTGCCAGAGTCCACAGTGGGATGGCCTGGACGGTGGGCTTCTGTGTTTGCCCCAGGGCCCCACCCCCAGCATCCAAGGGCATCCCAAGCAGTGGGAGCCAGGGGACATCTGCCTGTTCCTCAAGGCCAGAGGCCTCCAGGCCTAGGAAAAGCCACAGTCCTTAGGCCTTCAGGGCCCACCTCCTGGGCCTCGGCCGTCTCCCTGGCTTCCTAGAATATGCCGCAGGACATTTGCACTGCTGGCCTCCTTGGATGTCTTTTCCTGTGGTTGTTTAAAGTTCAGTCCTCTGACACCCCATCCAGAGTTCAGCTGCACCCCTCCCTGCCCCTCTGCCTCTCCCCTGCTTTGCTTCTCTCTCCCCTGTGACCACTGCCTAGCACACTGCTGGCCTTATGCTTCACTCGTCTGTGGTCTGTGGTCCGCCCTTCCTCTGGAATGTAAGCTCCCGAGGGCTGTGTCTTTCAGGTTCCTGAGCAGGGCTGGCCCATGCAGGAGCTCCAGGGTATGGGGAAGGAGGAAGGGGGAGAGAGGAGGGGTGGAGAGGGAGTCCCCAGCTCCGACTCTGGGGCCTGCAGCCGGGCTGCCTGTCCACAGCACCCCCCGCCCCGTGCCAGAGCATCTCTCGGTCTTCAGATGCAGACCCGGGCTGGCCTCTGCCTGCCCGACACTGAGCCCGAGCGCACCGGCCGCTTCTTCAGGCCCTGCGTCTGGCGGAGGACAGGGGAGGGGATGTTCCCCAGGCACAGAGGATAACTTCGTAAAGCCAAATCTTATTAAAAAGCAGACAACATTTAAAACCAATTTGGAGTCGGCGAATGCTCGCCCCCGCCCCACGCACCTCGGCGTCCACGACGCAGTCCCTTCCAAATCCGTTTTACTCTGGTCTGAACAGCTCTGCTCCATGGAAATGCCTCTAATCAGATTCTCCGCACACTCCCCGCCCCCCCCGGCAGCTCAGGGTGGCGTGTTTATTTTCCAGACTCGCTAGACTGTATGAAAACAGGCAGCTGCACCTGTGCCAATACAACGTCTGTATTTTGGGCAAGGATCGAACACAAATATACTATTTTAGGGTGCCTGGCCAGACTTCCCGCCTGTCCCCAAATCCCAAGTGCCAACTCCTTCTGCACGCAGCTAATTCTGTAGTCAGCCGTGGACGCTCTCCCCGTATGCTGTTCTTGAAAGCGAGATTCCTTTGGCGAGAAGACACCTCGAAATGTCACCTTCCTGGGTGGAGGGTCTGCCCCGGGGGCCCAACGTGACACTGCGTCTTTTCCAGATGGGCTTGGTGGTGGGGAACTGTGGCCCCACGAATAAGGGCTCTCGTTTTAGGGGGACCCAGAATGAGCCTGCCATATACATTATCTCCTTGAATGCACGCAAGAATCTTGAGGATTAATTTAAAAAAAAAAAAAAGATGTAAAAAATGAGATTTAAACGGAGGGACGTGAATGGCCAGGGGCAAACAGCCACTGCGGGCAGGACAGAAAGGGGACTGGTCCTCAGCACTCGGGCGCACTGCCTCCCGGGCGCAGACGTGAACTCTGTGTTTGGTGTTTTGGTGTGAAATCGCTTGTTCTCTTATTTCGGAATATGGCTGGTCCACTGATGTGCACAGAATATGCTGTAGGATTGTGTCAGCCATTGAGGTGGGGGCTTTCCTGGCCCACACACCACCGTGGGGGGACGTGGAGCTGCTCGCGTGTGGGAGCGGGAGCATGTGTCACACGCGTGCATGGGTCGTTGACGACCACGGGCTCAGGAAAAAGCGTTCCCGGCCACCAGACCCGGTCCTGGCAGGAGCAGGTGCGCCCGTGTTACAGAGGGCATCTCCCCAAAGAGGAAGGTGGATTTGAACAGCTTCATCTCCATCAGGGGCCCCCAGCCATGGCCCAGAGGCCACACCCGGCCCAGCACCTGTTGTTGTAAATAAAGTTTTATTGGCAAACAGCCACGTCCATTTATTTGATTATTGTCTCTGGCATCTTGTGCACTGTGACAGCAGAGTGGGGCCGGCATGACAAGGACCAGTGGGTCCCTGAAGCTGAAACTGTCTGAATTCTGCCCCTTTATTGAATTACTAACCCTTATCAAGCTCGCCATCACTGCCCTTCACCGTCTAGCCCGTAGAAAACACACTTGCCGGGCCCTGGTCTCCACTGGGTGCCTGCTGTCTTGCAGAGAAAGTTCCACGGGCCCCTGCCTCGGCCTCCAGACCCACCCAGGAAGTGATCGTCGGACGGATGGTAAGCCGAGCACCACGGTTAGAAGGGTGAGGAGCAGAATGAGCTCCCAGATGGGGAAGGTTGCTTCCCGGGTCTGGATGTCTGAGCACAGCATCTGGAAGGTGCTGCGAGGCCCCAGGAGTCTCCCTGCCTGGGTAGGTGGTAGGAGGTGCCGTCCTCCCTGCAGGGCCCAGCTGATTACAGAGCCTGGCGTCCAAGTCTGGCTCCACCAGGCCATGATGGTGGCACGTGGAGGGTCGTGGGGCAGATCTTGGCTCCTAGAGGACGCGGGTGGGCACACCCGTTTGCAGGGTGGAGGCAAGACCCGCCCGGGAATGAGTGGGCATCTGGGGAGCCAACGGCCCAGGAGAGCCTCGCCTCACTCCCCCTGCCCAGGCCGCCCTCCCCCAGTGAGCCTCCGGGCTGGTCACCCACCATTTCCCCAAGGACACTGCGGTGCCCGACCCTGCCCTGTGAGGCCCCACGGACCCGGCAGTGCACGGAGACTCCATCTTTATTCATCAACTCCCTGTCGGGTGGAACTTGGACCAGGGTTCAGGACAGGAGTTTAGACGTTCTCTGTCTGCTGTTTAATTACTTGATTTTGTTTGATTTTATTCACAAAATAATTAGCCTACTAAGCGTCTAATTATTGCTAAGGCGCGTTATCGGGTCGGCCCGGCTCTGGGGGATTAGCTGAACGGGCTCCGGCTGGCTCTCGGCGCAGCGACTTGGGAAATTCGTTATTTTCCTTCACTAAGGCGGCTCCGGTTTCTCCGGGTCCTTGGTGTCGGCCGCCCGGCGTTTGAGCCTGGCTGCGACAACGAGGTTTCCAATTCAAAGTCGGCTCAGAAAACAATCACTCCCGGCTCAAGGGCAGAGCTCGCCCATAATCCCGAGTAAACAGGCGGAATCTGTTATCTCCCGGCTTCTGGAGATTAGGGCCGCAGCCTCCGCTCGGTTTATTACAGGTGCAGGTCGAGTCTGCGGCAGATACAGGCGGGAGGCTAATTAGAGAAACGGGCAGATAACTGGCACGCTTGATAATTTATCTAATCATGAAGTCCACTTTGCCCCGGGCGTGCAGTGCGTGCAGGGAGCGATTTCTATCTGGAATGTACTCTGGTCATCTGGGAAAAGAAGCCGCTGTGGGCTGGCGCCCCCCGCCCAGTGCTTCAGAATGTCTCCCGCCGAGGCCTCGAGAGGGGATACGCTGTTGGCATCAGGCTTGCCTCCGAGGGGCCCAGCCCTGGTCCCACCCGGCCCGGGGTGTGACCTTGAGCAAAGGACCCGACTCCAGGTACCCTATTTGCCATCCCCCTCCCGGGGAGGTAGTGGGGGAGCCTGGAGACCAGGAGACGCCCCGTCCCCTCCTCCTCGCTGCTTGGGGTCCAGCCTAACCCCCAGGAGGTGGTGTCACCCCCAGGGCTGGAGTGCTCTGTCAGCCGGAGGCTGAGGTCACCCCACCCTACCCTCACAGCACAGTCTCCTCAAGTGCCGCTGGAATTCACAGCTTTGGAAACTAGGGGTGTTCTGTTCTGTCTTGCGCGAGGAGCAACCCGCCCCCCCACAACCACGCAGGCACGTTGGGGTGGGATGGCTTTTCCCTTGAGAAGAAAAATCACTTTGATAGACCTATTTTTGTAATCTGTCAATTGTGTTAAACCCTTTTCAATTTGGGGGGAAAAAAGCCAGAGCTCTTGAAAAATCAATTTAGAGGTGAGGTCTCTTTGGAAGGAAGAATTATCGAAGGCTTCCAGACAGCAGCCTTTAAAGGCACAGCCGTGGTCTGGCACGCTGGGGTGGGGACAGGAGGACGGGGCGGGAACCCAGAGGGTCCCCCGCCAGCTTCTGGCCACTTCTGCTGGCCAGGGCGTGGGGGGCACCCTGACTGGATCGACCTTGAACGGCTCCCATCTGACCCCCAGCCCCTCCAATGGGAGCTGCTGTGGGCAGCTGACAGCGGGCAAGTAATCAGGACCAGGGTAGGGCTGGTGCCACGTGCCACGGGGGCCTGGAACACGTGGGGTGGGAGGGACTAGCCCTCTTGTCCAGAGTGACTCTGTGCCCCTGCTCAGGGTGGTCTGGCTTCATCTCTGGGCCTTGGAACAGGTGGATCTGGGGACAACACTCAGGGGTGTACACTTGCCTCTCTTCCCTGTGCAGGAGAGGGGATGGTTGAAGCTGTTTCCCTTCTGATTGTGCATGAGGTACCTTCCTACGGCTCCCATCTAGACGTTGTCCCGAGCATGGGGTAGTCACTCTCCTCCCTTCTTCTGTGGCCCGCTCAGTCCGCTCAGTCCATCAGGGCGGTACCATGGGCCCCACTGGCCGTGGGCTCCCGGGGCTGGCAAGGACAGGTGCACAGCCACCTGATGCTCCCAGGGATGGGCTTGGCTGCGCGCCGTGGGGGAGAAACGGGGGAGGGATCTGTCAGAATCCTCTGACCCAGAGGGAAGGCGGGGTCCAAAAGGAGCAGGACCTTCGGAGCCCGCACCACTGGAGCAACGGAGGACGACACTGGGGAGCACGGCGGCAGCTGGGGTCTCTGGGCAGAGGCATCCAGAAGGGTGGGCTGGAACTGGAGGCCGTGAGTAAGGGCCAGGCTCCAAAGAGGCCGCTCACCAGAGAGCAGGTGTCTGAGCACCTGGAGAGCAAGTGGGTGGGCGCTGAGATGAGGAGCTCGGGGCAGTGCTGGCAGGAGGGTGTGGAGCCTCATGCTGGGCCTGGGCAGGGATCCACCCAGGTGTAGAGCTGGGCACTGAGTGGTGGTTACTTGGCACTGGGTGCTGGGTACCAGGCAGTGAGCACTGGGTGCTGGGTACCAGGTACTTGGCACTGGGTACTGGACACTGGCTACCAGGTACTAGCTGCAGGGCAGCAAGACCAGCCCTGAGCCCCCAGGCACCCCTGCCCTCCCTGCTCCAGATGGAGAAGGGGTAGGGGGTGGGGAGATCCGGGTGGGCTCTGCCCTCAGCAGCCTGTGGTCGGCTGGGCAGAGCACGTGCTCGTGAGGCCTGCCGGGGAGGGGTGCAGGCACCTGTGCTCGGCGCAGGCGGCCCTCATTCCTCGGGAGTGGAAGAGTGGAGAAGTCATCTGAGTGCTTCTAGGGATGCAGAGCTCTCCTCAATGGGAGTCCGGAGGATGTTCCCTGCTGGGCCCCGCGCCCCTGGCGGAGTGGGGGTGGGGGCTCAGCGGTGTCCCTGCCCTTGTCCCTGTCCCCCAAGCTCTGTGGCCAGCAGAAGGGCTTCTCCTCCCACAGGCCAGCCTCCGCCCCCGTCCCGTGTGACACTGAGTAGGACATGGGGCCTCTCCGTGCCTCCATCTGTTGGCGAGGGACACAACCGCCCTCTCTGGCCACAGGAAGACGACACAAGCATTCACTTACCAGTGCGACGTGTTTCATGTGATTATAAAACAGACAGAATGACCATGAGGGGCAGTCTGGGGCATCCAGCGAGGGGAGGGAAAGGGGGCTTGTGGGTGGGTTGGACGTGTGCACGTGGAGGGACTCGGCCGCTGCCTCCAGACCCTCACCGATCGGACACCGGAATGTCCCACACCGCCCGTGATTCCAACCTGCTCCGGCCATCGGACCACCCGCAAGCCCGGCCATGCCGCGGCCCTGACGCGCTCACGTGCACGTGTGTGAGCTCAAGCCCACAGGCGGGACGCCCAGAGCCACGGAAGGAACCCCTGCCATCTGCTAACACGTATCTAGGAGGCCAGACGCCAGCGTTCATGTGACCCCTCGGCTCTGTGCGGACCCGAGAATCCAGAGAACCGCGTGGTCTCCAGAAAGCATGGAACAGACGGCGCCGTGGCGCGTGGGCCTCGCCTCTCCTGCCTGGACCCGTGGCACCCTGCTGGGGGATGAACCGCACGCTTTCCGGCGGAGGAGAGAGCTGGGGAACTGGGAAGGGACAACGGGTCCCGAAGGCCTGTCCTGTGAGCCTGGTAGGAAAGTGGCCGCCGTCAGTGGCCCCCCGGAGCTTGGGGGCCCTGGCGATGGGAGAGTCTGCTGACCCCTGTCCGCCTTTCACGTGGATCCCCTGCGAGCCTGAAATGCACAGACAGCACACACGGGAAGCTCGTCACACACGCACGTGTAATGCAGGTGGAACATCCACACGTGGGCTTGTGTCGTCTCACACCAATGCTCGCCGCCCCCATGGCTACCGACCACGAGTGCCATCGGGAAAACACCGGCGGCCAGCCGCGCGGGAGCGGGCAGTGGACAGCCCCACGCCCCGGGACGCGCTATTCTCGGGATAGAGTGCACACGTGTCTGCCCGCGTCCCCTCAGGCCAGGCGGGCGCCAGGGCATGTGAGGACGGACGTGCTGCCCTACTTCGGGGCACAAGCCCTGGGCTCCGCAGGGCCACGCACTCCTCCCCGCTCTCTGCGGCCTGGAAGGACTCACAGACCCTCCTTCCCCGACATCCCTCCCACCAGCATGTGGGGCCCGAACTCATTAAGAAGCACTAACGGATCATGGTATGAACAGTAACACCAAGATCACTAACCATCTGTTTACAGAAGCGGTTCATGTAATTTTCAATCCCAGGATTTAGCCACTAATGATGGACAAATTACTGTTTTAAATGAATTTAAATGAAGTCAAGCTACGGCGTGGACGCCTGCTTTGGTTGGCTTCGGTCACGTGCCTTTCAGCCCGTGGGGCGAGTTCCCGGCCCCCGAGACCTTTGCCAGGAGCGCTGAGTCTCCTGCCTACTGGTTCAGTCCGTGGCTTGCTCCATGGGCGCCGGAGGCCCTATGTGTGGGTGCTTCTGTGGCCTTGACGCCTGCTTCCCTCCTCCCTCTTTATTTTGCCACAAGAACGCTGTCCTCACGCACGTGTCCGCCTGCGGGCTCCCACGTGGATGCTGTCTCTCCGGGGACAGAGCACCTGCTGTGGACACGTCGTGGGTCACATTCCGACTTCAAGAGAACTCTGCACTTCGGTCCAAAAGAAGGAAACAGTGAACCAGCCACCCCTGAAAAACGGTGCTCGTTTGCCCACAAGCGCACCCGCTGAGACGGTCTCTGTCCACCATGATGGCTGTTTTTGCCACCGGGTAGGTGAGGGCCGGCGTCTTGCTTCAATGGCTGATTCCGAAAGCTTCCAACCTCAGTATAAAGATAATAATAAAACAGCGCTGGAGGCTCTGCCCCGTGGCCACATGCCGCGGCAAGTTCCCGGTGACATCTCTTCTGCGGAGGAGGGACGACACAGAGGGCTCGCGTCCAGCCCCCCGGGAGCAGCAGGAGACAAGGCAGCGGCTCTTGGAGGCCCGTCCCTCTGCCGAGGCCAGAAGGGCTGCGCAGTGAGTGGAACCGCCAGCTCTAAACACGGGTCCGCGTCCAGCCCCGGGACCTGGGACTCGGCCTTGCTGGTGCAACAGGCCTTGGCAGGCACGGTCAAGTAAAGATGTGGCCACAGCAGACTCACCAGGGCCCTGCTGCAGTGACAGAGACGCAGGACAGGCCACCTGAAGACAGAGGCGGAGACAGCCATGAGGCCAGGGACCCAGGAGCCCCGGGAGCTGGACAAGGCTGGGCGCCCCCCCCAGAGCCTGCCCACACCTGGATTTCAGGCTCTGTCTCCACATGGGAGGTCAGGGAGTGTCTGTGGTCATTTGCTTACGTCCCCAGGACACTCGGGGTTCCCTCTGGAGCCAGTGGCCTGGTGGGGAGACTGTATTTCTCCAAGAGGCCCCAAAACACAACCCCCAGAACACGAGAGAGCTGTGGGGGCACCCCTGGCCTCCTGCCTACGTGGGGAGCTTTCTCCCCTCCGGTGGCTCCTAGGGGGTGTCTCTCTGCCCTGCCAGCCCCCCGGTAGAGCTGCAGACCAGAGCCTTGCCTGGGCCCCCAGCCGGCCTCGCTCTCTGCTCTCCGGCTCGGATATAGGAGCTGTTGCCCTGGACCCACCTTCCGGTGACAGACGCTCCAGATCCTGCCTGCCTGTCAGGTTGTGCTGCCCTGTGCTCAGCCCCCGGGGACTGGGGACAGTCCCACCCCAGCTGGGCACCCCGTGGGGCCTTCGTGTCCCTCTGGACACTCTCCCTGCACACGGCAGCATCCCAGGGAGGCACGCCCCCAGACAGCCATGCCCCCGGGAACCTGGGCCGAGGACCCGCTGGCCTCCCATGCAGCCTCTGTAATCCCACGTAGGCCCGACCCGTGGTCCCACCCCGAGGGGCTCCTGGCCCACCGCCTGCCCGCCCCACAGTGATGTTCCCCATCCATGAGGGGGCAGGGCTGGGGGCCGACATGGGCAGACCTCGTGCTATCTGCAGGCTCCTGCTGGGGCTCACAACAGAGACGACCCCGTCCTGGTGTCCCCTCGGGGTGCCGTGAGGGCCTGGAGGCAGACCAGGGCCATGTTGCCCCTCACCTCGTCCAGCACCTCCTCCCCAAATGCCCGGACCGCTCCTTTCTTGTCTGATCCCACACACCCAGAACGACCAGCCCAGCGTGTCCTCCCTTCCGAGGACTCCCTGGACTCTGCTCCCACTGGCCGGGCCCAGCCACCTCCCCTTGCAGTCACCTCGCAGGGACAGGAGGGCTCTCTGCGCCCTGCCCAGCCAGCACGGCAGCAGGACGGGCACTGACACACGTCCGTCGTGGACCCTGGGGCTTCCACCCTGCTTCCTGGCTCATCTGGGGAACCTCAGAGAGGACGTAATCTTGCAGAAATCAGACGAATTCCCCTCCTTTGTTGACGTGAAAATGCTCAGAGCCCGCGCGTTGGTCCCCACTTCCCGGACACGCAGCTGGCGTTGGCCTCTCTTCATTCTCGGGCCTGACCTCGCCAGGATTCGCGCTCTGCATCCCCGCGCCCTCAGGGGCCCGACTGGTGAGCCGAGGAGACCCCACACCTCTCAGGCTACACCGGGGAGGGCCGCTCACCTGACGGCACCTCAGGTCATTAACTCGGGCTCCTAATGAGGGCAGGGGGCACGGGGCGTGCGTGCGGGGCTGAGCTGTGCTCCAGGGAGGAGGGCTGGACGGGGCAGGAGTATGCGAGGAGACAGAGCAGACGCTCAGTTCAGGCTGGGGCCCCAGCAGGAGCTCACGTCAGGACACCATCTGTCCCCATCCCTGGATGGACAGATGGGAAGACGGACTCCACAAGCTCATCCCTGTGAGATCTCAGAGCGTCGGAGATGAAAGAGACACTGAATGTGGTCAGGGGAAGGCAGGTGAGAACAGGTAGCGTGGAGAAGACCCAGAGTCAGCACAGCATCATGTCCTCGACCACCCTGGGGACACAGGGAAGGAACACGGCTCCCACGCAGCATGGGGCAACGGTGTCCAGCCTGGATCTCCAGAGCCGGTGGAGCTGCCCGTCATGTCCGAGGACGGACGTTCAGGCTGTGCACTGTCATCCCACTTTCCAGGGAAGTACAGGAGATGCCACCGTAAACCCAGAGTGTCCTCGGATGGTGCTGACCCTACAGCAGGACCGCCCGGCCGGCAGGGTGAGGGTCTGGGCGGGCCCCCGAGCCCGGCGTGCTGACCGCTCCGGTGGAACCCGCGCCAGTGTTCAGATACGCATGGGGCAGGCACAGAGCAGAAACGCTAAAGTGGGGCAGCCCACATGCACCAAACAGCGGCCGGCCCGAGGTCGGATCACCTGGTTCACACTCACATCTCAGGGCCCCCAGGTCCCTCCCTGTGCCCACTGAGGATTCTGGGGAGAGGGTTCAGAGCTTCCAGGGGCATGATGGCGCTGTGACAGTGTCCCCAACACGCACATGTGTGCACACACTCCACACATAGACACACGCGTGCGTGCCCAGACACGGACACACCCCCCCGCACGTATACACCCAGACGCATGCGTGTGCACAGACACCGACACCCGCCGTCGAGCACACGTGTGTGCACACGCAGGGACTTCAGCCAAAGCTGCCCCTTGCATCTGCACATGTCGCAGGCCGCTCTCTTGAAGTTCATGAGTGGCCCAGACCCCCGAGAGCCTCCTGCTCCGTGACCTTGTTCTCTGAGGGTCAACAGCTCCGTTTCCCAAAGGACAAAACTGAAGCAGCTTGATGTCTTCATGCTCAAGAAGCTTAGGCCTCCTCATGACCTGACATGAGCTGAGCCAGGTCAAGGTCCACACCACCAGCTGCAGAGCAAACACGTCCGCGGAAGGCCGGCTCATCTTCCGAGGCATCTGGAGAATTCTGCCGGCAGCCCTGGGCTCGCCGACTTGTCCACTGACCGGACACCCACCCAGGCAGGGCAGCCCCTGTGCTCTGCAGACAGACCCCGGGTCCTTGTAGGACAGCATGTGGCCGGGAGCACGGAGCGTCCCGTGAAGATGCTGTCACTGTGTTACAGAACCCCTGGGAGCTGTGCTGGGCGGCAGCGTCGCGGTCCTCCTGGCTCAGGGCCAGCTGGTGGGAGCAGGCACGGGGTCCCTACCCAGGTCTGGGCGTTTGAGTCTGAAAGTGAGCCGTGATTCTGGGTCCCTGGAGCCTGGGAGTGAGTGTCACTCGTGGGGAAGGAGGCCCGGGATTCGGGGCAGCCGGTTCCTTTCCGGGAAGAGGAGCGGGGCCGCCACACGCAGTGCTGGGGACCATAGCGCTAACCAAATATTTACCGTGGTCCGTGCGAGGAGAGACCGACACCCCGTGGGAAGCGTGGAGCTCTTTCCGTGTGTGCAAACAGCAGCAAGTCCAATCTGCAAAGACAACTCAGGGAAACAGATGCCCCACTTGGCACCTCCATTGGCAGCCTGCGCTCTCCACAGCTCTGAGCACGTCCAGGCCGCGGGGGAAGCGGGCAGGGCAGGAGGGGCGCACGGGGGTCTCCCCAGCGGGGATGCTCTGCCTTTGCTGCCTGAGTACTGAGGATTCCCCAGTGCCGCTGGGTTGCCGGAATGGGAAGGGTCCCCACCCCCTGCCACCCAGCAGCCCAGACCTGCCTCCGTGGCCTACGAGGGACTCCGCTCTCCTACCCACTCTCGCCATGGTCAGCCGCCATCTCAGCACAGCAGCCTCCTCGCTCCTGGGTCTCCCGTCTGTGGTGGATGGGCTGCCCCCACCTTGATGGGTGGGAGAGGGAGACCCTCTCCAAGACTCCGATCTCCACAAACGGAACCACAGACCTGTCCACCCCGGCACGGACGGCCCCGTCACTGCAGATCTGGACTCTGCGTCCTGAGGCCTCATGGAAAAGCGGCTCCTGCTGGCCCCGAGAGATGGTTGAAGTGACAGGTTTGAGGTGTCTCCAGGCGGGCGGTGCTCCCCGCCGGGCCAGGGAGGTGTGCGGACCCACAGGTACTCACGGGGGCTGTTCTCTCACGACCTGCCAGGTTAAACGACCCCTCTGGGGCAGATTAGAGCCAGTTCCCAGACGCACTGTGGGTCCATGGCAATGGCGTTCCCGCCCCCTTGCTTGGGGTGAGGACGGCCCGGCTCGCAGCTGCGTGTGCCGGGCCTACAGCCGTGGGGACGCCCGGCTTCCCCCTGCCGCCAGCGACCTCGGAGCCGAGGCGAAGGTCTGGCTGTTGACGCTCAGGACCCTGCGGAAGCCGCGGTCCCAGTGCGCAGCGGGGTCCCAGTGCGCAGCGGGGTCCCAGTGCGCAGTCCGCTTCTGGATTGTGTGACCTTGTTCAGTGCCACGCAGGCCCGTCTTCCCACCTGTGAGGCGGCCCTCAGGTCCACGGTGATGTGGCTACGGCTGCTCCTCGGGGCATCAGCGCGTAGGGCCGCTGGAGGACACCTGCTTGTTCCCCAGGGCCTCTGGACCATGCATCCCCGCCGTCAAGAGCAGAGGGGCCGGGCGGGGACAGCGCCCGGGGACGGGCTGGGGAGCAAGCCTCTCCTGGCTACCCGTGGCTCGCGGGTCTTCCCAGCGGCCCGGCCTTCCTCCCAGGGCCACGACGCTGCTCCAGAAAGGGAGGGACGTGTCTGTGTGCACCACAGCAGAGCCGGCAGGTGGGGGATGGACACACTGCTTCCACGGACAGGACCTGCCACGCGTGGGCAGCATGGGGTTGCCCGGGGCCCGCCTGGGCCCCCAGTCTGCTACGCCTTAGGTCCTGTCTAAAGACGGGGCTATCAGGGCTGGCGGAGGACACAAGCTCTGAGACCCCAGGACCCTGCCGCCCCTCTGCCACGCTCAGCCTCCAGGGAGCAGGTGCAGGGAGCCCGGACCCCGACCCACCTGCCAGGGTTGAGGCCGAAGCCCCAGCTGTTGCTTCTGGTGGGCAGGTGGCCAGCAGGTCCAGGATCCCGGGACCTCCCCTCCCCTGCAACCCTTCCGTCCCCACTCATGGGGTGCAGGCACATTTGATGGGGTGCAAGGAGGCCCCACTCCCCACAGGGCTTCTCCCTCCCTGGCCGAGACCCGGCGCCCTCGGGCAGGGGACGAGAACTTCAAGCCACCCACGTTTGGGCTCATTCAACAGAGGATGACGCCGATGGCCTCGGGACCTGTTAGCCCCCGACGCGGGCGAGGACACTCCCAGACGCTGGGGTGTCCTGTGGGGACCCAGAGAGCACACACTCGCAGGGCCAGTGTCGGTGCTGGGGCTGTGCCGGGCAGCCCTGCTGGTCTCTGCTGGAATCCTTCACGTGACTGGGGCCCCGGGTCTCATGCGGGCCACGTACTCTGTTGGAGTCTGCTGGATGGGCACCACTGTGTCCCCCCAATTCTGTCAGCTCAGGAAGTGTCCCCCCAATTCTGTCAGCTCAGGAAGTGTCCCCCCAATTCTGTCAGCTCAGGAAGTGTCCCCCCCCAGACTGTCGGCTCCACGAAGTGCCCCCCCAGGCTGCGTAGGGTAAGGATAATGGTTCAGGAGGGTGAGAATAGGGGGCAGAGCCTGGTGAGCAGGACCCCACTGCCCAGAAAGACCTCAAAATGGCAATGAGCAAACTTCACAGTGAACACTGCTTGGCAGGCTCCTCTCTGCAGGGGAGGTGGGCGTGGAGCGGGGTGAGTCTCTGTGGCTGAGGCAGGACCCTGCCCCATCATTCCGGGGCCAAGTCTAGGGATAGCTCAGCCCCGATGGAGTGCCAGGGGTGCTGGGGCAGGGTCTCTGGGGGGGGGGGGTCCCTGCTCATCGCCGTCCGTCATGCTGGCCCAAGGGGTGGGCGTCTTGCTTCTCGGGCCCCGATGCTGCTTGCGCTTTATTTACATGTTTGGAGAAGGACGGAGACTGGTCTGCGTTGCTAAGTAAGAATCGTGTTCTCTGGCACGGAAGGAGTCCTAAATGAAAACATTACCATAACGAAAGCATAAGTTATTTCTCTAATGTATTCAGAATGTGCAGACCCATGTCGCTCGTAATAATTCCCAGCCTGTCTAGCGCCGGTACACGTGTGATATTGATTTTTCTTCTCACCAAGTATAAGAAATATACATTTTATTTACTCTTTTAGAAATCCCAACACCCACGGGCTACGGCTTACAGTGTGCACAGTGCTCAGGGAGTCTGGGGGAGCCACACGCCCGTCCTGCCGATGACGCTGCCGCCCCGGCCGGACAGGGCTCTGCGAGGGCGCCGGGGAGGGGCCGGGCCTCCCAGGGGAAAGGGAGGTGCTGATTCTGGGGACCCCCAGGGACGCTCCGTCTTCACTGCGGACGTCCTCACGCCACGGAGGCCCGGTGGCTGACCCTGCCTGGCATGACGCTGGCCGCCTCCAGGAGCCGCCCAGCTGTCTGACGCGGGAAGCCCTGTGCACTGAGCCCCCCCGCAGGTGGCTGCGTTCACTGGGGCTGCTGCGAGCCTGGGGACAGCAGGCTGCGGCACACGGATCGCTTCCACCCCCTAGAGGCCGGCTGGGACTTGGACGGCTCCAGCTGAGCTCTGGAGGGGAGGACGTGGGTGCTCGGGGAGCACGCCGGGGTGCCCTGCAGGCCACGAGCGCCGAAGCTCCGGGTCAGGGCCACGGAGCCCCTCGCTGCCTCGGGGCAAGGCCCAGACCTGCTGAGTCGGCCATCAACAAGGCAAAGTACAACAGCTCCACATAACAAACGCAGCCCAACGACCTCTCCCGCCCCGCAGGCTCTTAGTTTCTGCATCTGCCCCCCTCCCACCCCCAGAGCCCGGGAAGCCCCGTCCTGGACCTGCTCACCTGCTCCCGGCCCACGGCCCTCAGTCTGGCCTCCGTCCTCACCACCCGGATCCGTCCCTGTGCCCCAGGCCGCACGTTCCCCCAAGGGCAACACCCAAGGGCATGTCTTGTCCCCCCCTCCATGTGCCCTCCCCAGTTCCGTCCTCTGGGACCCCAGACGTTGCCTGCAACCCTCCACCCTTCACAGTCGCTCTGGAATTCTGGCTGCCAGCCGTGCCCCCTCCTGGAAGGCCCTCCTCTCCCCCAGCTGCATGTGGGCGGAAAACGGGAACAGGGGCGAGAGACCAGGCTGCAGTGGCTGAGTGGACGGGCTTCACATCACCGAGCGTCATCATGGACCCGCCTGGGGCAGAAGCACCTCGGCTAATCTTCGTAACAGCCCAGAGGACAGGCCTGCTATTGTCCCACGTTTCAGACGTCCAGGCAGCCCGGGAAACTGTGAGGACAGCAGTGGGAGCTTGCTGAGCCCTCCCACGAGCCAGCCGCTGGCCCGGGTGCACGCCATCAGGTCACCTGCAGGGTCGGTTCTGTCCCCCTCTACGGGAGCAGAAACGAGCTGATGGCTGGCGAGGACGGGACCCAGGCTGTCACAGAGGCCTGCTGTGCTAGGCAGGGAGGCAGGACGGAGGGATGGAGACCACCGCACCCTGGGCACCCCTGGGCAGGAGAAGGGCCAGAGCCCTTAGGAGAGGAGGGAAATGTCCTCGTGGACGCACAACCCTGCCCCGCAGGGTGGCCAGCCTGGGAGAGCAGGATGGGCGAGGCCTGGGGGTGTGGGCAGCTCCTGACTGGACGGGTTGTTGGTCGCCGGGACCTGAGTGCAGTCCTTTCAGGCTCGTCCATGGAAGACGCGCATGTGTGCCCAGTGGTCGTGCGTGTCGGCGCCACCCACGTCGCCCGGTCCTGGTGCTGTGGGTCTGCGGCTCACACAGGAGAACGGCGTGTCCCGCAGTGAGATGTGCCAGTATTCTAAACTACGGCTCCTTGGTGCTTCCTGCAAACTTACGTGAACCTTCCTCCAGATTTTCTTCTTTGTTTTAGAAGAAAACATAGAGTCTCCTGTTTTCTTCTGTTTCTATGTGTTACTTGTGGACAGTTGATCTATCCTAAATGTATTACAATCGTGGAGCAGGAATGCTTTTTTGTTCTGAACGGACGGCCACTTGGTTGGTGCCAATACCATGAACTGTTCTTTCTCCGTGAAATGCGGAGCCCGCCGTGAGCCGGGCTTCCGTGGGGGCTGTGTGTGGACGCTGCCCTGCTCCACATGTCCGTGTGGACACCGGCGCCGGATCCCAGCCGCAGGGTGCCGAGCTCGACACCCGGGACGGTGAGCGCTCCCTCGCTGTGACCCTCTCTCTGAACGCCCTGGGACGCGGGCCGAGCTCCTCCTCCGTGTGAACACGCTGCGTCTCCTTGGCCGGTTTCTATCCGTCCGCGCGCTCAGTGCACAAGTCCTCCCAGCTGAGCGCCGTGAAATCCCGTGGAGGAAATCACGTCTCCATCACCCTGAGTTTTCCTGGAGCCGCCAAAGTTCGGGTCCACACTGTTCCTGTCCGCGTACTGGGACACCTGCGTCTCTCATGACGTCTTTGAGCCCGAGGACGTCCTTCCCGTCTGTGCGGAGCTGTGGGAACAGAGAAAGCGACTGACTGTCATTTACTTACCTGGTATCCAGCTGTGCCAACTGTCCCGCGGTGCTGGAATAACCTGCGTCTTCCGGGCAACCTCCAGCGGGAGGCGCGTCTGCCAGGGCCGCTCTGCGTGCGGTGTCTGCGGATCCCGACCCTTCCCGGAGCCTCTGGCCCAGAGACCCCGAATGGCACATGACGGAAAGGAAGGCACCCGGTGCCGCGTGTGTGCGTGCACGCCTGCCTGCGGGAACACACGCCCACGACCAGGAGAACAGGTGCCCCTGGCAGGAGCAGATTCTCCGACACCAAGTACCCCGTATATTCACAAGCCGTGAAGCGGGGCCGGGGCAGGTCTGGGTGTTGTCTCCAGGGGCGCGTTGGGAAAGCCGAGCGTCGGCTACCATGATGGCCACGACCTCCGGCAAGTAAGAGGACGCGTCCCACAATGTCGGTAAGGGTGCGGATAAGCAGGCGGTGTAAAGGAGGGAAACGCTGGTAGCTGCTCAAGGTCGTTCTTGTTTTATTGATGAGTATGTCACGGGCTGTCCTACCTGACCAGGGTGTCGGGCCCTCCTCACGGTGACAGCCAAAATGAGAGCTTCCCGTGGAAGCATCTGGAAGTCTGTTAATATGAAGAAGATGAGTTCCTGTTGGCCCAGAAACCCTAGAGAGGTGGCCATCGGGGGGCTGAGTGGGGGTCTGCCGTCCACGGCTCATCCACGTGGCCATCTGGCCTTGAGTCGGAGGACAGCCCTTGTCCACTCCCGGCCCACCCCCAGCTGTGGTTTGGACGTGGCATCCTGGGTGCGGCTCCTCCTTCTGGCCCCTCCAGCCTCCCACCAGCTCCTTCCACCTCCTGGAGGCACATCCAAGGCTCCCTCTTCGGGGATCGTGGCCCCCACGGTCACCTGCGGTCTGCAGGTGTGAGGCCCCAGGCAGGCAGTCTGTCCCCACAGGGAAGCCGCCCAGAGGGGCATCCTGGGCCCAGTGCCATGTAGCCACGATGGGTTCTGGTGGCCCTCATGGTGGATCAGGCCCTGGACTGATGCTTGGGCCCTGTCATGTGTCCCCGTCATTTCGCTGACTTGACCCCTGCTGGTGACCTTCTGCCTCGTGAGCAAGGCGGGCATGTGGGGATCTGGACTCCCCGGGCCCTGGGGGGCAGGCAGCTCTGGCGCAGGAGGAGGAAACATGCCGTGTTCACACAACCGCCCCCCGCCCCGGCCTCCCCCCACGGGCCCAGGGGCGCGCTCTGGGAACGCAGCTTGGAGACGGTGCTGCTCCAGGAAGGGGAGCTCCTCAAGAGACGGGGCGTGCGGGCCGGCTGCTTGGGGCGGTGGCGGCTGGCTGACTGGGCCGGAGCAGGAGGCTGTGTGCGGCGGCAGCCGTCCCCGTTACCCGGACGATTCCTGCCCCGCGGCCGTTTCAGAGTGACTCCTCCAGCCGGCGGCCATGCGGGGACTTCTGTGAATGTCCTGAAACTCTGTCCTCGTGACTTCGACTCCGTGTGTTCCAGAAGCTCGTCCCCGACTGTGGGCGGAGGACAGCGTGGTCTCCCTGCACTGCAGGGGTGAGCGTCCGCGTGGCCTCCCGCTAACCCAGGATCCGCTCCCCAACCCTTGCCCGGACCGCAGGTGAGGAGGCGACCCATGTGCAGACGGTCACTGCTGCGAGGACCCGCTGGGCGTGAGGGACAGGTGCTGCCTTTGTCCCTGAGGCAGAGAAGAGCCCTGGGCCCCAGGTGCCCGGAGTCAGCCGCCCAAACACCAAACCCCACTGGGGAGATGACGGGGAAGAAAAGGCTCTGTGGGGACGGGAAGGCCCGGAGGCCCAGAGGGTCACCGCACTGGGCTGAACCCCCGTGGGGGCTGCCTTCCATGACCTGCAAGCCTCGCAGGGCCCGGAGGGGGCAGGGAGACTGCAAGGAGGGGTGCGGCTCCGGCCAGTGGCCTCACAGGAGCCTCACAGGGGGATGCCCCGGACCTTGTGTTGGGGTGATTACAGCGGACCATGTGACACCTCAACATGCCTGAGGGGGGGCTTCCTTAGCTTCTCCTCCTTCTGCCCTGGCTGCCCGCGTGTGCGACCGCGGGGACCCCAGCATGAGCCAGTCCCCAGCCTCCTCGGACCTGCCCCCAGCCAGCCCAGCCCTGCGTCCTGCTCCGTTGCCCACGTCCGGTGCCCCCCACCTTCCTGGCTCCCAGGGCTCCGCGAGGCCATGAGAATGGGCCTCATGTGCTCACTGGGGTACGTCAGCGGGCGCTGTGGGACCCACCTGCCAGGAGCTCCGACTCCAGTGTCCCCTGGGCACCTGGGGGCCTCCTCTCTTCCCGAGGGTCTCCCCAGCTCCAGCACTCCATGAGCTCAGAGCCTGGAAGGTGAGCTGAGTGGGAGCCACACGGAAGGTTCTGGAACAACCGCTGGGTGCAGGATTGGCCCTGAGTCCATACCCCTGTGGCGTCTGCTTCCCCGGCCCTTAACCCTCGCTCATGCTGGGGGGTGGGGCTCCCGAGCCGTTGCAGACTGTCTCAGCACAGCCTTGCCAGTTTCTGGAACTTTCTCCACTTCCGGGTGTACAGGGCTGAGTCCTCTCCGGGGAATCCGGCCCTCATCAGGCCCCGTCCACTCGCTTGTCCTTCAGCTCCTTCGTCTGCCCGGGTTTTCAGGAGCCGCAGGAGGTGTCGGATGGGAAGGCCCCCAGGCTCCCCCACCCGCCGTGTGCCCCCAGGCTCCACTCACGCCCTCAGGCCCCCGCGGGCTCAGCCGAGCTAGCGGGGAGCAGGGCCGTGCGGAAACCCGGGGCGCCTCTCGGGCCCAGGACGGAGGGCTTGACGTTTAATTTAGAGCAAATGTAAATGACCCAGCGGCTCCCCTAGAGATGGCAGACTCGGGCACCGGCTCACCCCGCTACGGCCGATGGCAGGTTCTCCACACCCAGGGGTGCTGCTTCCCCTGTCCCGATGGGCGGGCCGTGGTCACCCCAGGGGCCGAGACGGTTGGGCAGTGTGGAGGCTGGTGGACACCGGCTGGTGTCTGTCTGGGTGTGAGCCTGGGTTTGCAGGGGCAGGAGGGGCACAGGAGGCCCTGTCCACCCTCGACCGTCGCCTCCTGCTTCACCTCAGGCCAGCGTCCCTCTGTGTGCCCCGAAGCGACAGTGTTCTTCACACCCACCCCACGGGCCACCCGCTGGGCGCCTCAGGACAGGCACCGTCACATCTTCCTTCGCTCTCCACCTGTCCTCACTGTCCCGATCCCACACAGGCCCACTCAGACACTGTCCCGATCCCACGCAGGCGCACTCAGACACTGTCCCGATCCCACGCAGGCCCACTCAGACACTGTCCCGATCCCACGCAGGCCCACTCAGACACTGTCCCGATCCCACGCAGGCGCACTCAGACACTGTCCCGATCCCACGCAGGCCCACTCAGACAC
>NW_019154139.1:1360280-1385253 GCF_002288905.1 Enhydra lutris kenyoni | reverse complement strand
CTCCTCCCGAAAGCCTCCTTGCCTGCCGATGCCCAGCGCCACGCCTGCCTCAGCCCCTGTGGATTTCGAGTGGGAAGGGTCAGTACTTTTTAAGCTGTGTCACGAGTATATTGCTTTCTTCTTATAAGTTGACATCCCGAGTGAGGAACCCAGGCCCGTGGAGACGTGCAGCTGCCCGAGGCTGGTCAGGATGGAGGGGGTGGCCCTCATGCTGGGTCCACGGGCTCCCGGGTCCCCACACCGCCCCCTGCTCCCACCAAGGGGAGGCCGTGTGGCCGGAGGGGTGCGGGGCCTGTGTTGGTCGCTCCTGCTGGGGGGCCAGGCTCCGGCTTGGGACGGGGACAGGAGGGTGGCCACACGATCCCGCGCTCCCGCTGATGTCTCTGGAGGTCCGAGGCGTGTGCCCTGTCCCTCCCGTTATCAGGGAAGCAGAGGGAACTTGTTTCTTTTTCTCTCCTGACAGGCCGAGGATTGTTTGGATTATGAATATCAGCTCGGGGGTGACAGGTGACAGGCGTCTCGGTATTGACCTTGCTCAGGAAGGGTACAAAAATAGAAAGTTCAATACTCTCTATTTTAAATGACAGTTAAAAATTCAATAAATCTTCCTCTTGCCAGACACCTGTAAGTGATCAAGATGAATAAATGCTCTCGGACTTGTTGCCGGCAGGCCTCGGTGTCTCTGTGTAACGCTACCAGCCCCGGCTGGAAGGGACTGATTTGCCAGACGCCAGAGAATGGCCCTTTTGAAAAGTAAACAATAGCTCGACAATCCCAGGCTATTTTGACCAAACTGAGAAGGGAAGCGGAGGTGGGGAAGAGAAGCCTGCCGCGGCTCCCGCAGCCCAGGCGGAGGCCGCTGGACACTTCTATCAGGGACATCAATGGTGAGACCCCGGGTCTGGAAACACGTCCCCACCCGCACACAGGCACGCAAGGCTAGATTAGAAAGAGGATGGAAAAAGCAGTTAGACCATTGTAAGGACCAAATGAAACCTGAGTCGTACAAAAGAGGATAAATATGCGAGGGGACACAAGAAATGAAGAGAGGAATTAGGACATCAACAACCAGGCGAAGAGTCAGGTTACCGCCAAGGCAGCGAACGGTGATTTTTCTCTTAAGAAAGAAAGAGCCTTGCGTCCAAAGTCAGACTAAGATCCGAGGCTGCGGCCGCGACCGGAGGGAGGGGACAGAGACGAGTGGACCACGGCAGAGGAAACATCGTGGGGTGCGGAGAGTGGGCACGAGCCCACCGACGCGCAGGCAGAGACCCCAAGCCAGAGACCGGCTCACAGAGCAGACAGGGAGACGCGTGGAAAGGTGTCCCGCTCGGCAGGGACCAGAGAAATCCACACGATGGCAGGGAGGTGGCGAAGGGTCCGGCTGGCTGTGCCGCTGGGCCCCCGTCCCCCTGGCGAGAGCGGGTGGCCGGCCTGAGGACAGGTGTGGTCACAGCCGGACAGCAGGTGCCCAGGGAAGGGGCAGGTCCGCGTGGGAACGGACTGCGGTTTCCTCAGCTTCGCAGCACCTTCGTCAATAAGGAGCTCGAGGTGCCGACACGGATACCACGGGCCCCAAAGACGGGTGGCGGAAACGCACGCCGGGAGGGGATGTGCACCAAGGGACGCACGCGGTGTATCTGGAATGTAGACTTTTAGAACAGAACGAACTTGTTAATATTTACAGGAATATGTATTTGTGGGGAAATTTCAAAGCATATACTCCAAATTCAGAATGTCGGTAGCCTCCGGGCTCGGAGCGGCGGAGGGGGCAGCCCCAGGAGGACACCCCCACCCCCACCCCGGTGTCGCAGTCCGCAGCCTGAGCCTTGCCCCATGCCGGTCGCCGGTCGCCCTGCCCTGAGAGGGCTCACACAGCCCGCGACGTGCCCAGGGCCATCATGCTGCGTGGGGGTCCAGGCACGTGGCCGTCCACTCTTGCAGTAACGGGGGGAGCCCTGGGTGTTTCCAGGCTGGGTCTCCTCGCTCCAACCGAAACGCCACCCGAGGACGCCCGTGCCGGCTTTCGCGGCTGGTGCGCCCCACGGCGGGGGGGCCACAGTTTGATGCCCACCCACCGGGAACCATCTGCTTGGACAGCCACCGAGGCATGGCGGCGTGCAGAGGGCCGACCCTGGCCACCACCCTGGCCAAGGGCTTCGTTTATGAGAAACACCAGGGGCTGGGAGAGTCTGTCCGCGTGCGATCGGCCGGTGACACTCATGCGGCCGGCAGAGTGCCACGGCAGAGTGCCACGGCAGAGTGCCACGGCAGAGTGCCATGGACTGAGCCCACTCGTGATGACAAGACACCTGTGTGGGCTTTAGGACAGCGGAAGGTGTCTGAGGGCAGCAGTGAAGAGCCAGGCACACGGCATTCGGACCACCTGGGAGGACAGGGGAGGGCAGGGGGAGGCGTGTGGGCACCCTGGGGGCCGGAGGCCTGCTCGCCGTTCCTGCCTGTCCCTGCCCTGCCTGCGTGGGCTTGGTCTCTCCCACCTGCCCTGGGCTCAGGATGGGTCCCACAGCTGCCACAGGGAGGACACAGCTCCCGGCGCCCAGGGGCAGGGTTGTCAGGGGGCGTGGCCACGACCCGAGACCCAGCAGGTGCTGCGCCAGGGGGCAGTCATGGAAACAGGATAACTGGAGGATTTCTGTCCCTCTTCCTCCCCTGCTGTGCAGTCCCCAGGAAAGGACGCAGCCCCCTGCTGGGCTGTACCCCAAAGTGGAAGCCGCCACAGCTCCCACGGGCTCGCACCCCACTTTCACTGGAGTTGGGGCTCTTTGGGGCAATGAGAGAGTGGTCTGGGGGGAGCAGCGGTGCCTGGCACGAGGGCTTTGCTTCCGGAGAAAGGGGAGGGTGGGCAGGGAAGCGGCTCCTGGTCCTCCTGCCAGCCAGAGGGGCCAGCCCTGGGAAGGGGCCATGTGAGATCCGGGCTGAACCTCAGGGAGCCCATCCCTGGGGCAGCACCTGGGGGGCTCTGTCCAGAGGTGCGTGGGGAGGCCACCTGGAAGGGCACCACGCTGCAGGGGTCCTGGGATGGAGGGTTCTGAGCGGCCTGAGCCCCACCCAAGCCAGTCCCAAAGGCTACAGGGCAGAGGGACTGTACCAGTCCCACAGACCACGCAGCCCTGTGGCCACAGAGCTGACGCGTGCCGTGTCACAGGACCTCAGCGAGACACAGCCCAGCCTGAGTGGCCCTCCAGCATGTGTGGCTGAGGGCTGGCCAGATGCCCCCCCTGCTTCAGGGACTCCTTCCAGCCTGGACGTCCGCCCGCAGGGACCAGCGGCCATGGGTCTCCAGAGGCCTCCCATCTCTCCCTCCGTCTCTGACCCTGACCCCAGTCGTCCCACGACGGGTGCCATCGTCCCAGGCAGGGCGCATAGATTCGTGCACAAGGCTGACAAGGTCGGCGGGAGCCGGGTCATCCACAGTGTTTTGGGGGGTTCCTTATTTATTGTTGGACTTTTCTTTACTCTGAAATTCATCTTATTCTTACAATTTGTGGTTTTATGCGTTTATTACTGGGATTTCAGATGACGCCTCCGAGCAGGTTCCTGATTGACGTGTCCTCGTTAAGGAAGCCGGTTCCTGTTTCCGCTGTGCACTGGTGGGGGGAGCAGGGGAGAGGCGGACGAGACACGGGCTTCTGGCTTGGCTCTGTGGTCCTGGGACCCGGGCTCCCCCTCGTGGTCTTCACTGAGCCCCCCGCCCGGTCGTGCTGCCCCCCACCCCTCCCCGTCACGAGAACACTCAGGACAGCCTCGGCTGGAGAGCCCCGAGAAGCCCCACGTGTGTGGGGAGGCCGCGAGCACACAGACCCAGAGCGCACAGCCTGGTGCATGTGGAGGGCAGAGGGCTTCTCTCCGAGGCCGCCTGGGCTGGGCCCCTGGTCAGGCCCCCTTACATCTGCTTTGTGGCCACGAGCAGCCCAAGCCCATGTGTGTGAGTGGCGGCCGGCAGGCCCGGGTCCTGGAGCCGTGTCCCCCGGGTGAGAGACAGGAGGCGACAGCTGGACGTGGCCTCTGCGACAGGCCACGTCTGCTCCTTGGAGGGAGACAGCTTCCGGAACCCGCTTCCCGGGACCCAGGCCAGCAGCAGCCCTGGGGCGTCGCCACGGCCAGGAGACCCCTGGCAGGTGTGGGGAGGCTAATTGCAGAAGGGGGCACGTCCTGGGACCCAGCCAGCCGCCTCCCGCACAGAGGAATCAGAAGACAGATTTCTTTGCTTCTTTCTTATTTGTCTGGCCCTGGCTTCCGGTCTTGCACCCGGAACTTGGCTGTCGGATCATTTTCTTTTAAAAAGTTCTCTTCTACTCTTAGATTTTAAGCAATTTGAAATTGGATTTAGTTTCTGTCGTTCGCTCATCGCCAACTCGTGACTTCATTCCACCAGATTCCCGGCGGTGCTGGCCGCGGTCAGACATTCAGGTCCAGACTTCTGTGGGACCCCCTGGTGCAGGGCCAAGGGAAGGGCATGAGGCCAGCGTCCCCGGCTCCTCGGGGACCCGCAGCAGCCTTCCCAGGCTGCGGCCGCGGGGGCCGATGGGACGGCCACTCCTCCAAGTCTGAGCGGTCAGTGGGGCAGCGCCCCAGGGAGGCTAGAGAGGCGGGGCCCGTGGAGCCACACTCGGCCGGCCGGCTGGATGGGAAGAATGTTTTACCTGTCGTTTGTTGCTCATTCATACGTCCCACTGTCCTTCTCCAATCACTGGGGACACCCAAGTGCCAAGCTCCCTTCCAAGTTCAGGGCAGAGCACTCCCCTGTCCGAGGGCACCCGGTCCTGGTACCTTGAGTGTCTGAGCACACACGGCCCGTCAGCTCCGGCAGGGGCGACCGATGGCAGAAAGGAAGCCACGTCAGGGCAGAGGCCACCAGGCCTGGAGAGGCTCCCAGGTGGCCCTCGGTTGGAGCCTGAATAAAGGGGAGAGGGAGCGCGGGTGCCCAGGGAGGCGCTCGTGGGCCGGAGGAACCGGCGGAGGGAGCACGGGCCCTGCCAGCCTCTGCTCACCTGGGCTCCTGCCACGCTGGGCGCTCCAGACCCAGGCAAACGTGGGAAAGATGACGTCGCGTAGCTTGCTGGGGCGAACGACACGCCAGGACCTGCCAGCCGCAGAGCTGACCCCTGGCCGGGTCCACTGCCTGGACAGGATGCCCAGCACCTTTGACCAGGGCCCTGGAGAGAAGCAACACCATGAGGGAAGGGCCCCCCAAGGGACATTGCAACCAGGACGGAAGGACAGCCCCTCAGAGCCCTGTGCCCCTGCCCCCGTGCAGGACGTCTGTCTGGAGGCGGGCAGGTGGACGGTGCGAAGGGCTGGATACACCACATGTTCTCAAAGATCACGCAGCCGTGGCTGGTTTCGTGGAAGGCTTGGTGGGGCTCTGAGCTGAGCTCTGGGACTTTCTGTAGGCAGCCCCAGGCCGGGGGCCCCCCTGGGCTTCAGCAGCAGGAGAGCACCCCGTCCTGGAGTGCAGCTACCACGCTCACTTCAGGCCTGGCCCCCAGAGCGAGCGAGAGGCTCAGGACTAAGGACTAAGAACAAGGGCCATCCAAGGCTTCGTGGTTTTTCCACCTTGAAGTACAAGCTTCCGTGCCGAGGGCTTCCTGGCCTGTGAGTCTGCAAATGGGGGGGCTCGCACAGGGCCGTCCCAACAGCCTGAGGCCCCGCTCTGCTCCCGCACCAGGATGGCTGAGTCCGCATCTGTCCTGTTAGCCGGCCCCGGGCTGTCTCGTGTGCACGAAGAACAGAGGCATGTCTGGCATCACATCACCCTTCCAGGCCGAAAAAGGGAAAGCGCCCAGGGAAGAAGTGGAGGGACAAGCCGACCAGTTTCCTCCAAAAGCTTTTCCCGGACAATTCGGGGTGCCACGGCCACTTCCCGAGCGTGGACGGCTCCCGTGGCCACCCTGGGAGAGACCCGGCAGTGCGAGCTTTGCCCCATTTCCTGCTTTCCTTCCTTTTGTTTGTTTGTGTGCCGTGAGGTCAGGAAGGAGAACACTGGGCAGATGCAGGGTTTCTGCACGACGCATGTGGGGTCCACGCCCCTGCCTGGCCCACGGAGGCCCAGAGACAGGCGGCTCCGTGCCGGCCCGGATGGTGAGGCACTTTGCTGGGCTCCTCGGGGGCCTCTGCCAGGGCCTTTCCCGGGCGGCGGCAGCCCCTGGCCCTCCTGCCCGCAGGGCCGTCTCCCTCTGCAGAGCCCTCGTGATGACGGCCGGGATGCTGGAGAGAACCGTCCACGGGCTCAAACAAACCCCTGATTTCACATTAACCTGACGCTGGTGCCTGATTTACTTTCATGTTTATGATAATTGTTTCTGAAAAAATTTTTTAAGATAAAGAGTACATCGTAGCAAAATGTAATTGACAGGACGTGCTCGTTATGTAATTACGGACGCCCTAATATGCATATTTTCTCCGCGGTCGGTAGCAACCAAATACATAATTACTGAATTTTTAAGAATAATATTATCTGCGGAGCCGTCTGTCTGCTGACAAGTAGGAAAGGCTCTTGCGGCGGTGGGGGGGGATGGGTGGGATGCCCTGCGGGGGTCGGTCCGCGAGGGCAGATGGGGGTGGCGGCCGCGACCCCTGCGTCCCTGTCAGCCGTGGACGTTCCTCTGGGGGCCTGCGCAGGGGACAGGAGGGAGTGCGCCCCGGGGGTGGACGGCGGCGGGCCAGCCGGGAACAAGGTCATGGAGCTCCGACTCACTGGGAGGAAAAGCGCAGTCGACGGGGGACGGGGACGAGAAGGCCAGACACCTTCCAAGCGGAAGGTCAGAGGTGGACGGGGCTGGGTCTGCAGACGTGCTCACACCGTCCCGCCATCTGGGCAAGCCCCAGTAGAGCCCAGGCACTCGGAACCCCACGCATACACACGCACACACACGCGTGCACATACGGACACACACGCACACACACTTGCATGCACACATATACACTCGTGCATACACACATCCATGAGATTTTAGAATCTTAGAAACCAAAATAGTGGCATTCTGGGAAAGGGGCCCCTGTCCCGCTCTCTCCCTGAGGATCAGCCTCTGGCCCCTCCAGCACCGCGCCCCACAGTCCCACAGGACAGCCAGGACCCCCCGGCTCTGGGCTATGCTCCCTCTGCAGGGCAGAGCGCTACTGTCCAAGCACCTGCCTGTGCCCCTGCCACAGACTGGTGGTCACCTACAGCCTCCCTGAGGCCAATGGGCAGGAACAGGAGAGGCTGGGAGGGACGGGCCAGGCTGGGGTGAGGCGTGAGGAGCCTTACCTCCTCTCCCTCCTAGAAGGACAGGCCAGCCTTCCTGCCGGCCACTGCTCTCAGGGCGTGGCGTCCTGCTTCCTCCTGGCCAGGACCCTGGGGAGTCGCGTGTCCTCTCCTCCCTGTCCCGTCCCCTCCCATCCGCAAGGGCAATCGCCCCACACTGAGTCGGGGGGCAAGTGCGGCCAGGTCAGCCCCGAGGAGCCCCAGGCACAGGTCGGAGCTTCTGAAGACCAGGTCTCTCCTCTCCCGAGGCAGGTGCTCCGACCTCCGGGAAACCGGCTGGCTGCCATCGGGGACGCACGCAGAGGACCCACACGGTCCCAGCAGAAGCATCCTGGGCCGAGCAGCCAGCACCTTGTCCCGCACCCGCTCTGCCCCGGAGCGAGGACGGCTTCGTGTCTGCTCTGCCATCGCCACGCCCTGCCCAGCGCCGTCCTGACTCGAGCCTCATGGGCAGGAGCAGGTGGCCGGAGCATCTCTTCTCAGCAGTCGTCCCGAAGGGAGGCTTCCAGTCCTCCAGACAGGCGGTCACACGGGACGCAGGTTCTGAGCAGCGGGGCACCTGCGGGGTTCACCGTGCAACCCGAGAGCCCCTCTGGGTGGGTGGGTGTGGATGGCACACGCTTGTGGCAGCCGCCCTGAGCGAGCAAACAATGAGCAAACGGGGGGGAAATGAACAAACTTCAGATTCTCCGGCTACACCTACCGCGTCTGGCCCAGTCCCATCCGGCCTGTCGTCTGTTTTTGGCTATTTTAGGCCTACGGGAAGGGATGGGGACGCCTCCTCCCAGAGCCCCCCACCCACCGAGCCACGTCGTCGTCCCGATGTCGCTAGAACTGGGGAGTTATCCATGCGCACTGAATATCAAGGTCAGTATTTTTAGAGAGATTCTTTAATTTTTGAAAACCCTCCGGAGAGATTTTAGTGATGGCTACATATTTGACAAATAGAAATAAACTTAAGAGCTACAAAAATAAACTTCTCTCAGAACACTCTGTTCTATCCACCACCTCCCAGGGAGCCCACCCCTGTCCTGGAGAGAGAGGAAGGCTCTGGCACTGCCCTCTGGAGCCGGACGCTGCCCGCAGGCCACTGGCAGGGACACGCGGCCCCGAGGCTGGAGAAGAAAATGTCGTTGGACGGAGGAGGATGGAGGACAGAGTCAGGGTGGGATGTTCCAAGCCCTCTCCATGCCCTGAGCCAGCACAGCAGTCAAGACTCCGAGGCCAGTTGTGCCCTGGACAATGGTTCTTTGCACAAGCTCGGGGCAGAACCCCCGAGGCGAGGTCAAGGTCACGAACTTTAGGCATCCTGGAACGAGGAAGACGTGGCCCATCTGTCATGAGAAAGAGCCACTGAGCTCCTGCAGGACACTTGCCCTGCAAGTGGACAGGTGGCTGGTGGGCTCTGCCCTCGGGAACACACAGGCCAGCGAGCGGGACGCATAGACGGACGGGGTGCACGAGGGCTGAGCATCGACGAGGGCTCCCAGTCTGCACCTGAAGCCTTTCGTCGGAGTCCAGACCCCCGAGCAGGCACCTGGGAGAAGGAGCGCAGGGCAGGCTGAGGAGGAAACAGCTCCTGCCACTGCCCCGAGGGGAGGCTGCCCCAGGGTGCAGGGCCCGGCTACGGCACCCAGAAGGCACTGAGGAGCCACTGATGTGTTTAGGGAGACCCGTGTCCTACCCTCAGGTGGAGTCTGTCGGACACTAAGTCCTGTCCTCCTTCCTACCACTCCCCACCCCCAGGTCGGGGTCCTCATGGACCTCTGAGCACCACCGTCAGCCCAGTGGTCAGAGCAGAAACCTAGAGTTGCCCCAATGCCCCCAGCCAGGACCCCCCGACAGACAGCAGCTGGCCCTCGGTTCCCCTCTGACCTCCCTGTCCTTCCGGCTGCGACGGAGCCCCTCTCCTGACCTGGAGGTGGGCTCCCGGCTCCGCTCCCGCCTGGCTCCCGCGCAGCCGGTCAGACCATCGGCTCCACATCGGCGTCTCTTCCAGCGTCCACTCTCCAGTTGCTGAGTCCCGAGGCGTCCTCCTCCGGGGAGCCCTCCCCGTGGGCGGGCCCCGCCCCCTTCTGGAGCTGCTACCATGATCGCCCATAACGGCCTGCCACTCTGGACGTGCAGAACGGACCCCACGGGGCTTCCGGGGGTGGCGGGCGAGTGGGCGGGCGCGGCGGGTTGTTGTTGCTGAGGCCGGAGCGTGGTCGCCCCACCCAGCCCCAGACGACCCGGTGGACGGGGTCTCAGCGCGCTGCTCTAAGAGCGCCAGGCTAGGGGCTCGCAGGCCGTTCTGGAGGCTCACGTCCGAGGTGCAGGTGCCAGCAGATTTGGTGTCCAGTGCAGAATGGCCTCCTGCTTCACACACGGCGCCTTCCTGTCCCGTCCTCCCGCGGCAGGAGGGGACGGAGCACCCCGGGGTCTCTGGCGGGGGCGTAATCCCAACACATGGGGCTCCACCCCCAAGCTCTGATCAGCTCCTGAAGGTCCCACTGCCAGACGCCGTCCCCCGGGAGTCGGCATTTCACACGGGGACTTTGGGGACGCTGACATTCCGTCCGTGGCAAAGATGCACAGTGGCTGAGCCACGCACACGTGTATAACTGGACGACAGAGAACTGCAGACCATCCGCGCGTACATTCAGCAAATCAAACGTTGAAATAACCCAGTGCCCCCAGCCTCCCCCGGCTGCGGAGCTCCCCTTGCACAAAACGCGCCTGTCCAACGTGGTGTCCTCGTGCGGCCGGCCTGCAGCTCACGGACGGGGCAGGCAGACAGGCACGGGTGGACCCCTGGGTGTGGGCTCACTTGCCCACCTGCCTGGACGCTCGGCACGACGTAGCTAAACCCTCTTCGGCCCCCGGCTCTGTGCGGGCTCGTCCGGATCTTCAGTGGGGGCGGAGCCCCAGAGGGGATCCCTGACGCGTCCGGGCAGGTTCCCCACTGTTTCCGTGGCCTCGTAACCAGGGAGCCCTCATCTTCTGCTGGAAGCTCATGGTCTCTGTGGTTCTCAGCAGCCACTGGAGAACCCGCAGAGCCTTGTGACTGTGGCCGGCTCGGCTCTGGGTAGTCTGGTCGGTTCCCAGACCCGGGGGACACAGCTGCACCCTGCCTCTGTCTCCAGGCCTCCCAGCGGCCGGACCACACCAGATACGCGCGGGGCTCACACGGGGCATAGGGTGCAGCGGGCCCAGGAGAGGCAGTGGGCTGCCCACCCCTGTCTTTCTGTCCTCTCTGAGCCCCATGGTGCTCCCTGTAAAACTGCTTCTGCCCCGTCCCCCCGTGGTTTCCCATGATGGGGGATCATCTGGAAACAGTTGGGCCTCTGTGGCGCACAGATCCGGTCAATGCGTCCTTGCTGCCCTGACACCCCCCCGGCCAGGGCTCCCGTCTCCATCACCACCCAGCTACCCGCCTCATCACTCTGCATTGCTAACATCCTCCCGTCCCGCCCACGTCTCATGCTCCTGTCGGCCTGCTAAGCCTCCCTCAAGATGCCACGGCGTGTGCCCCCTCGGCCCAGTGTCCTTGTCAGAGGCTCCAGACGTGAACCATTGTCAGTTACGTGAGGTCCTGCGGACACTCTCAGTGCCCTACCTGTCCGACACGTGGACACGGCGCTCTCCCCCGGGACTCCCCTGTTCGGAGCTGAGCGCACTGGCAGATACACCCATCAGCTCCTCCACTGAGGGTGGGGAGGCAGGACACGTCCCAGCAGCCACAGGCGCCCTCTCAGAACCCGTGCTTGGGCTCCTGGCCTTGCACATGGGCCAGGCACCCCAGGAGTGCCCGTGTCCCCTGAGAGCATGCCATGGGGGCGTGCAGCTGGCTGGTGGCCGGTAGCTCAGCGCCAGGCACATCATGGGAGTCTGGAGGGTCTCCGGGAAATTCTGGTCAGAAGACGCAGATTCGGGAGGTTGGCCGCGAAGGCCTGGCCCGGCGGGCACACGCCAGTGGGAGTACTTGCAGCACGTCCACACACGTGCATTCCGGAGCTCCCAGCAAGGACCGGGCGCTGGTCTAGGCCCCGCAGAGTGAGTCACGGACACCTGACATAGACAGCCAGACTCGTGTCCAGAGAGCGGCCCAGATGGAGACGACGTAGCGCGTGTGTGGAGTGTGGGTGGGGACGAGGGGGGGCCGTGAGCGGAAGCGGAGTGGGGGAGGGGCGAGCAGGTGTGGGGAGCACACACCCCGGCTGGGATTCAGGTGGCACCAGAGGGGCGGCGGCTCCAGGTCGGGTGTTCAGAGACGTCATCTGCGGGCAAGTGACCCAGGAGAGCCGAGCGCAGTTCCCACCAGACCCTGAAGTTCTGACCCCAGAGACCCCAGAGTCCGGGTGGGCTCACCGGCCAGCGGGGCTATGGGGTCCAGTCAGGGGAGAGTGGATTCCTGCTCTGCCGTGTGTTCGCTCCGTCCTGGCCTCAGGGGCTTGGACGAGGTCCCCTCACGGGAGGGTCCCCCGCTTTGCCCAGTGCCCCGTCCACGTGCTCACCCCACCCGCAGACACACTCAGAAACAACGATTCACCGGGTATCGGGGACCAGGCTCCGTCCATTTGACACAGACAAGTACTCACACATGCGAACGCACACACCACACACACTCGTGCGCACGTGCTAGCTACACACAGGACGTGTCTGCATGTGCGCATAGGTGTGCGAGTGCACAGACGCCTGCGCACAAACATGTATGCTCAGGTGCACACAAACACGCATCTGTATGGCACCTGTGTGCACGCACACACCCGTCTGCGTGCACACACATGTGCACACCTGTAAGTGCAGGTGTGTGCAGGTCCACACACGCACACACACACCTGCACAGGTACACATACGTGCGATAAAGCGTGAGCCCCTGCATGGCGCAGACCTGGTCTCCGTCCTGTGTGTCAGGCCCGCCACCCCCAGGCCAGGCTGCGCTATGGGAGGCCACCTGATCACGGTCTGACGGAGGGACCAGCAGGTCACTAGTTAGTAGAGAAGCAGTATCTCCCTTGGCCTTTGGAAAAATGACGTATTTCAGGCCTGGAGAAGAATGATAAACCACACAGTCGTTGCCCACCGTCCAGATTTAGTCATTTGCAAAGTATTTGCTTTAACTGCTTTTCTAAGAGAGTCCTCACGATGCCGGTGAGCCCTGGGGCAGCTCCCGCAGGGCCCCCGAGCTCGGCTGGGACCTCGAGACGCCCAGGGTTGCGCCCCCGCGCCCCACCCGAGTCCGAGTTTTCACACGCGGGGCGCACCCCTCAGCCAGGTGGAGGGAGGCGCTGCCTGGGCTCACCCGGGTGCAGGCTTCCGCCTTCCGCATCGTCCCACACGGCGGTTTAAACCGCCCAAGCAGCACCGGAGACGCACCGAACTGTGACACAAGTTCTCCAAGCCCATTTGCACTAAGCGGCACAATGGTCCGTTTGCGGAATAAACCACATTCCGGCTGGTTTCTCTCATCCTGGAGGCGACCAGCACTGCAGGCGCCTCCTGGGGCAGGTCGTCCTGTCCACGGGACAGAGATACGGTCCCTGTGTTCCCACGAGGCTGCCACCCACTGCCGGCCGCGTCGGCCTGGGAGCACCCGGCTTTCCCTGCTCTGCCGTCGCCGGCCACGCGAGCCCGTGCCCCTCGCTCACCCCTGCGTGCGACACGCATGTTTTTGTGGCTCTGATTTCCTTGTCCGGGAGCTGGGCTGAGCGTGCTTTGCGGCCGGATCGGGAGCTCCTTCCTTGCTGAGGTCGCCCCCACCAACCTCAGGGCCCTGCTGCCTTGTTCCCAGGGCTCCTGTGCGTGTCTGGAGTGAAGCGCACTGCTTCGTGCCTGTGCTGCCGGCCTCTCCCCCGAGGCCCGTGTGTTCCTTGTCCGCAGGGCATGCCAGCAGCCCAGGAGTCCGACTCCCGATGTGCTCGTTTTCATCCATTTTAGTTGTTCAGATGGAGCGTAAGAAACCTTCACATGTTCTTAAGTCACAAGGGCTCTGCTTTTCCACAGTCCAGCCATCCATCCGCCCCTTCTGGGTGGCGGGAGCCCCACTGAGCTCCCCTGCACGTGGCCTCGGCCGTGGCCAGGCCGGCGGTCCACGAGGCTGCCTTGATTCCCTGCAGACGGTGCAGGCTCCAGGTCAGGGCCCCCGGGGTGCTTGCAAGCTGTCCCCCTCTCCGGCGGGCCACAGCTCCCTCTGCCACCGCGGGGTGTAGGGTGTCAGGCCCCAGGATCCACGGGGGGGGGGCAGGGAAGTCCCACATGGACTGTGAACTGCCACAGGACTTATGCAGGTTTTATTTTCCCTCCGTTGCTCTTCCTCTGACCAGGCTGTGCTACAGCGTCTCGGTCCTGTCCCCGGCCGGTCCAACACTGGGATTGCCCGTGTGGCTCTTGTGTCTCCGCGGCGTCGCCGTCTGGGCTGCCCTCAGCACATGTGGCTTGTCTCAGTGCCCGGCCCAAGCGTGCGGTCAGGTGGTTTCTCACATTTTCCAGAAAGTCCAGGCCCGGTTTGGGGACCAAACCTCTCAACCCTGATCATTATCCAGGACGTGGCCGTTGGGGCCGCGCAGCCCATGCCGGTGCCCACGAGAGGGCCTGGTCCTCGTCCCCTCGCCACTGAGAGTGGGTGAGCGGTGGTAATCACCCGCCCAGCGGGCTCCTCACCTGGGCACTCAGCTGGTCAGAGCGCACCTGCTGCGGGCAGACTGCCCATCACAGCGGGACAGACGGGCTGGTGCGTCCGCTACGACGGGAAAACCTCCGTCCAAAATGGTGCCAGTGAAAGCTGGTTTTCAGAACACACACCAGCATTTGGCTCAAAAACAAAAGCTCTAGAAACAGTGTTGTCCCCAGGGGCATCGGGAGGACGGGCGACCCTGTGAAGGGGATGCCAGGAGGGAAGCCACCAGCCTCCCTGGTGTTTAAGATGAGACCAGTTCTTGGAACCGCCTCCCAGACGGGAGGCACTCTGTGCCCGGAATGTTTTCAGACGTCTCAGGGACGTCACAACCAGGATGCACAGGCCGCTGGGCCGGGCCCAAGGTGGTCACAGGCCGCAGAAAGGGTTCGTGTCAGAAGACAGATACTGAGAGTTTAGATCAAGAGTGTTTCAGCGTCAGCGCAGGGAGAGGTCGGCGGGCGGCAAGGCCGCGGGGGCTCCGTGGACCCACACGAACACGCAGCCGGTCTTCCTCACGGGAGTGGCGTTGGTGTGCGGCGCTTGTGCCGCTCGCCCCCTTGACTTGGCCCAAAGGTCCTGGGGTGCCATCCTGAGGATCTGCTCACAGGGCAGATGCTCTGGCCACGCACAATGCTCGCAGCCCAGGACAGCCCTCACCCCTGCCCCGCAGTGGGTGGGCTCCTGTTCGATGGGCCAGGGGGAGGGACCAATAATGACCAACGAATAAATACACAGACGGCGTGGGTTCCAGCATAGTGAGAGATGTGGCTGGCGGCCAGGACAGCGCTGGGGATGGTGGCCGCCTCAGCAGAACCGTAAACGTGCCCGCGTGCCCCGAGGGTGGGAGATGCGTGCAGCGGCCAGGTCCGTGTGCGTGTTACCAATACTCACCTTCGGAAACATGAATTGCGAGCATCACAGCATGCAGGAGATTCAGGGAACGACCGGCGGGACCCAAGTGCCCACGTGGAGAAGGCGCTCGTGCTACTGTTTTGGGCGTTTGCTCTCGAGCCGTCCTGGTCCGGCGCCCCCACGGCCCAACCCCCACCTTCTTCTCGGGAGGACACTTGCTGTGCGGGATGCCGACGGCCCCACATTGCCCACGCACATCATAGCGCGTCTGGCCAGGTCTACATTTAAGACGTTTACGTGATTTGTCGGTTATCGTGTTTAATCGTCTGCGACTTTTTCTTTTCTTTTGCTCACTCCGGATTATGGCTTTGAACGGCGTCACGGTGAAGGTGTGTGCGTCTGTCGTGGTCGTTTCCATTCAGTTCCTCACCTGCTGCCCGAGCTGCCTGACTCGCTGCTCCGCTGGCCAGGGTGGGGTGCTGGGCGGTACCCGCTGTCTGCCGTGCTCCACGCCTGTGGGCAACCGGCCCGGGTGCATCTCAAGGGACAGCGCCTAGTGTTCTCAGCCCGGCGCACAGACAGGGCTCCCCGGCTTTGCTCCGCGGGGCATGGCCCAGGGACCCTGCAGAGCACTCAGGCCAGCGCGGCCGCCGTTGCTCAGCAAGCCCCAGCGGGCACAGTCCGCCCCATCTCCTGGGACAAGCAGGCATCTCCCTACCCATTGACCGGCCACCTTGGGTGCCGCTCCACGGTCCCCTGGCCCCCATCGGGCCACATTCCGCGCGTGCTCAGTCTCTTCTCACTGGGCCTCGGGACAGCCCTTCTGGTTTGGGGCATGAGGGTCGCGCCTGCGGCCGGAAGTTTGCATCTTCCCGTTCTCCGTGGCATCTCCGTCCTCCAGGGCCGCGCGCTGATATGATCCAATCCATCGACATCGTCTTTGTGTCGTGCTTATCAGGCTTTGTCTGGGAAAACTCCCTCCACCGCCAGGAAGTCGTCTCCCGGACCCCAATTACGTTTCTGCGTCCATTTACATCATTAATGTGCCCGACGTGCCCACAGCAGACATTCGTGTGCTGGGAGAGAGGAAGCTGGAGCACCGTTTGCTCACAGTGTGTGCGCACACGTGAGCTGCGCATTCAGTGTGCCAGGTGACACATCACACACAGACACAGACATGCGTGCACACACATGCACACGCGGACACACATGGGTACACATACAGGCATACTCACATACGGACACACGCACACACCCAAACGCGTGGTCACACACATGGACACATAGGGACACACTCACAAACGCACACATGCACGAACACACGTGGATACATGCACAGACACACACAGACATGCACACACTCAGGCACGGCCACACACACGCACACACACGTACACACACACACACACTCACCACATGGTCAGATGTTGCCCGTCTCAGGACCGTTAACAGCCCCCGCATTCCCCTCGACCCTGAGCCATATTGCTTCTGCCCCCAATGAGCTCCGGCTCCCACGTAGGTGAACCTGAACCCCCTGTTCCATCCCGATGGCCGACTGGCCTGTGGTCTGCCACCAGTGGGATGATTTTCTAAGAAACCTTAGGTCTTCTTTGTACTTTTATCATCTTCTGTATGTAATTTGTCTCTTACTTTCCCAAATGAAAGTTAGCATCTGCTTCCCAAAATTCATGAGAAACCCTGCTGGGATGTTTATCAGAATTAGGGGGTCCTTAGGGGTTCACTTTGGGAAGAAATGCAGTAGTTTTGGTATTGAGTCATCCCCATGCACCATTTGTCTGGGTTTATTTCCTACTGTTTTTGCAAAGCTCTAGGCTCCTTTTATCAGATGTGTTATTGGGCAAAGTAGAGATTCCCTTGCTATGACGTTATATTTTTCAGTCATATTTTCTGTGTGTTATATTTTTATGTTTTTGTGTGTTATATTTTTAAGTCATATTTTCTCTGGCTCATCCATCTATGGGGACATCACTGATTTTTGACTCTTTTTTTTTTCCTTTTAAAGATTTTATTTCTTTATTTGACAGACAGAGATCACAAGTAGGCAGAGAGAGAGGGGGAAGCAGGCTCCCTGCTGAGCAGAGAGCCCGATGTGGGGCTCGATCCCAGGACCCTGGGACCATGACCCGAGCCAAAGGCAGAGGCTCAACCCACTGAGCCATCCAGGTGCCCCTGATTTTTTACTATTAACGAGCATCCTGCACTCTCACAATTTGCTCACTGCTCACTAATGAGCACTAATCGAGTGCCAGCCACGCGTGAGGCACCCCTGAAGGTGCCGGAAAGCATTTGTCGACAAAAAGAAGAGCCACAGTGCGGACATTGAGTGCAGCTGCCCAGAGGGATGCGTGGAAAGCCCAAGAGCAAACACGCCATGTTGGCTTTGATGATTTTCCCATAAACTTTCCCGGAACCTTGCACAGACAGCCAGAATGCCTTCCATGATTTTCTAAGCATTTTACGTCTTATTTATTTTACTTGTCTTATCAAACAGGCTAGTTCTTCAAGCACAGTTTGGAGGAAGAACGATTTCTGTTGATATTCCTTCCTTGTACTCAGTGTGAAATCAGATTCTAGTAATTCACATGAAATGGAACCTTCACCCACAGTGAAGCCAGGATGGGCCGTCTAGACCACGTGGACCAAGAGACTTTATCGTTCTTTTCTGTGAGTCACACCAGGAGGCAAAGGTTCTCAAATACCTTCCAGAACAGACAGAGGAGATCGAGTGGGACTACTCATTCCGTCTGCTCATCCAAAAACAGGGATTCCACAGCTGGAGCTCTGACAGAAGGAGGCGCGGGAGGCAGCCCGGAAACAGGGCCGCGTAAACACTGATGTGCTGTCTCTGAGGTGGGAGGTCAGTGGAAACACCTTCCAAACTCAAGTTATGACTTTGATGCCTTCTGTGTTTGGTTTGATTTATTTTATTGATGAATTTCTGATTTATGTTCATAAATAAATGGAACTTTTTTTCTTTCTGGTGTAACTGAAGTCTTTTTTTTTAAGATTTTTATTTATTTGAGAGACAGACAGTGAGAGAGAGCATGAGAGGGGAGAAGCAGACTCCCTGTGGAGCTGGGACCCCGATGCGGGACTCCATCCCGGTATTCCGGGATCATGATCTGAGCTGAAGGCAGTCTCCCAACCAACTGAGCCACCCAGGCACCCTGAAGTCTTATTTTTGATGTCAAGGATTTAATTGCTTCATAAAAATATTTGGGAATATTTCCATTTTTTCCTAATTTCCTAAAACTTCAGTATAAGACAGAAATTTCCTGTTCCTTGAGAGGAAATTTGCAAAGTTCTTTGTTGTTTGTTTGTTTGTGGATGGGAGGCAGAAACGCCAGTTGATTTAAAAATATTTTTTAGATTTCTTAACGGTTTTAAATGTATGTACTTTCTCATTATGTGTCTGAAAATGGTTCTGGAGGACTGTATTTCAGGTTGTGACCTCTGATTACATTTTTTAAATGTTTGCGTTAGAGTTATTCTTAGCATTACCTTCTTCTGCGTTTTATCTGCACTGACGGATACGTTTTGACAACGTTTGTCATTCCTCCTGTCCTTTCCTTAGTGCCTCGCGCTGAGCGGCGTCCTTCTGTCGTGGTGAGGCAGTGGCTTCTGGCGTCCAGGACCCTCTCTCATCTGTCTTGTCTTACTGTTATGTCAGCACAAACATGGGTCTTTCCTGCTCACCAGTTTTTGTCACTTTACTTTGTTACTCTCCACTGTTTTAAATGAAAAATATTTTTCTTACTTTCTTTTTAATTTCTTTGCAGTGTTCCAGAATTCATTGTTTATGCACCACACCCAGTGCTCCATGCAATCTGTGCCCTCCACAATTCCCACTACCAGGCTCACCCAACCCCTAACCCCCGCCCCTCCAAACTCTCAGATTGTTTCTCAGAGTCCATAGTCTCTCATGGTTCACCTCCCCCTCCGATTTCCCCCAACTCCCTTCTCCTCTCCATCTCCCCTTGTCCTCCGTGTTATTCCTTATGCTCCATAAATAAGTGAAACCATATGATAACTGACTCTCTCTGCTTGACTTATTTCGCTCAGCATAATCTCCTCCAGTCCCGTTCATGTTGCTACAAAGTTGGGTATTTGTCCTTTCTGATGGAGGCATCATACTCCATAGTGTATACGGACCACATCTTCCTTATCCATTCGTCCATTGAAGGGCATCTTGGTTCTTTCCACAGTTTGGCGACCGTGGTCATTGCTGCTATAAACATTGGGGTACAGATGGACCTTCTTTTCACTACATCTGTATCTTTGGGGTAAATACCCAGTAGTGCAATTGCAAGGTCATAGGGAAGCTCTATTTTTAATTTCTCGAGGAATCTCCACACTGTTTTCCAAAGTGGCTGCACCAACGTGCATTCCCACCAACAGTGTAAGAGGGTTCCCCTTTCTCCACATCCTCTCCAACACACGTTGTTTCCTGTCTTGTTAATTTTGGCCATTCTAGCTGGTGTGAGGTGGTATCTCAATGTGGTTTTGATTTGAATCTCCCTGATGGCTAGTGAGGATGGACATTTTTTCATGTGTCTGATAGCCATCTGTATGTCTTCATTGGAGAAGTGTCGTATACTTTAGACAATATATGATATAACATATACATCTTAAATTTTACATTAGAGATTATATTTTGCACTAACAACCCTTCTTATAAGTCGTGTTCTCCTCTCATGCTTATTATTTGATGGGTTAAACGTTCTTGCTGACTGAAATGCTGGCATCTTCTATTCCTTAAGCAGCTGTGCACAAATGGTGTGACATCTATACTAAGCCCAACAAAGTCTGAATGTATGACTGTCTATAACTCCGTCTAAAACAATACAAAACCCACACAAAATGTCAGTGTAAATTTAGGAAATGCCACTTACCACCCTGTCATAAGAGAACCCTGAGTGTGAAGTAAAGGAAAGATGATGCTGGGGGAAGGCCAGGGGTACCCCCCAGCTGGATCCAGCTGTTCCTGCAACCCCTGTGTTCTTACTTTCCCACAGCTGCCTCAGGCTCTCTAAGCAGTGCCCTCCTCCTGCATCCCACACAGTCTCAGCAAGTACATGCAGTCCCCCATTCCTGGCGTCTGAACACCCTCAGACTTCTCAGAAGGCCAAGCCACCCATCAGTTAGAGGACGGTTCAGGACCCAGGATTCTAGAAGCCAGTTTTCTAAATGCCGTGGGGTTTGGCCCCTTTCCATGGCGAGGGAAGGGGTGTTTCCTTCATCACCGCCTTGCTGTGTGACTTGTCCCTCAGTCCCCAGAGCAAAGATGGGATCAGCCGGATTTCCCTGAGGCCTGGGATGGGGTGGGGTCCGGTTGTTTGAATGGTTCAGGGGGTTCCATGTGGCGACTAAGGAAGAAGGAGGGGCCGTGGATGCTCTTGGAGTCTCACCGTCTGCTTTCTAAAACACGCCTGTCTCTGACTCGCTCCAACCTCCATGAACCAATGAACGGCCAAGCGTGTCATGAGGGTTGGCTGTAATCTAGATGTGGGGGTGAGGGACACTGCTCCCCACTTCTCACGTCCTTTCTCTGTCTGTTCCTCCCCCACTACCCTGCCATCCTTCCCACTCAGGGGGCGCTTACGGGGCACCTTGCAATAAGGAGCTGGGTGTATGCAGTCCAGCCCCTTCTGTCTGCCTCCACCTTGGGGACCAGTGGCTGTGTTTGGTTTTGCTTCTGGAGGAAGAACAATTCAGGGGGTGCAGAGACCATACACACGGTCTGCAGTGCCCACCGAGGTCTTGGTCTGGGTGGATGGGCAGGGAACCAATTTAAGGATGTGTGAAGGAGCTATGCCCCTGAATCACATTCTCCAAAAATCAGTTTTGTTGTAGAAGTGACTACAATCTGATCCACAATCAGCAAATTCCCTTTCTTTCTCGTAATGTGTTTCAGACTCAGAGAGGAGTGGCTGACCCGGTAAGTGGGTTGTCCAGGCCTGTGCTGGGCACTGGAGGACCACAGAGACGCCGGAGTGAGCAGAAGCTGTGAAGCCTTCGTTACACTAACGCAGGAGTCCGTCCCCTCGAATATACATCCTCACTGATGGCTCACGGGACTGTCTCACTTCCTGTAACAACTCCGTCCACCCTGTGGACCCTCAGCACACGCTCCGTGGACTGACGTCTGTGAGGACGGGGCGTGTGAGCCACACGTCCTTCTCTGAGCTGAAAACCCCTTGCTTGGTGATTCGTGGCTCCACTTCCCAGCAGGAAGGGTTTCTGTCCGCGAGCTCTGGCTTCTTCCCTGCGTGCAGGACTGTGCACCCCGGTGGGCAGGTCCGGGATGCCGGCCGCAGGCTGTAAATCGGGGTACTGTCCCCACATAGCCTCCAAGCCGGCCAAGCGGCTTGGAGGGGCGTCTTTTCTGCACTGCGAGGAGCAGGTGTCTCTGAGTCCCTGGCTGGGAAGCCACCTGCTGCCTCTCAGGGGGGAGGGGCTTCCTCTGCTCGCGTGGGAGGAGCAGCCGGAGAAAATCCACTGCGGGCTCACACGGCATGAAGCACTAGATGATTTCTGAATCCCTTCCCGCGGTGTTGGAGGAGGACGCCTCATTGTCAAAGGGCATTCCCTGAGCACACACACGCTTGGGCCTGCCCCGACCTGTGGCCGAAATGTGGGCCACCCGGCCCTCCTCCCACACTGTGACCTCGTGGAGCAAGTCCTGACGGTCTCGGCGCCTGAGCTCAGCCCCCCTCTCTCACTGGAGAGATCCCTTCCCCGCCAGCACGGTGCCCGCACACCTCTACGCGCGGGTGCCTCTGACATGAGGCGTTCTCAAGGGACACTGTTTCCCTGGGAAGGAGAGTCGGGACACGTGGTCTAACTTGGCACCAGGAAGGACGCTCGCAGCCCCTACTCCAGGGAGCGGGCTGCCGGCAGGTGGAGGGCTCCCTCGTCCAGGACACACACTGGTCCCTGACAGCCGCCCCAACTCTGCCATCTGAGAACAGGCTGTGTTTCCCCTCCCCCTTCCCAGGACCTGGCCTGGGACATGAGTGCAGGCCACGCTCTGTGCCATGGTCACTGGACCCCGTGTGCCATTGGAGGCCGTCCATCGTCTGTAAATTCCTGTCTGGGTCTCAGAAAGGCTAAATTGTCTTTAAGGACAGGGTCCGCAGCCCAGGCTCTCCAGACTGGGAACAGCTTCCCTTTCTGTCCCGTGAGAGGCGCCCTGGACGGAGACCCTGGGGTGGGTCTCGCCTTCTCTGCCTGGCCTTTCTCTGATGGCCTCCAAGCCATCATCGCTCTCCGTCCTGAGCTCCTCCAACAGGAAAGAGAGGGACTGAGCTGCCCTCGGAAACCTTGCAGAGATGTCCATAATCCTCGGCCCTTGGTAATTTCCACACAGGTGAGCGGCTGGGGCGCCGCGGGCCCTGTGGCCCCTTCTCAGCCGCTGCGGAGCACCGTTGGCGGGCTGTGCCGATCCCCGGCCACAGCCGTGCCAACAATACCCCGGTGAGTTTTTCGGTGCCTGTTACACTGGGGATCCCAGAATGAGAGATCTCAGTACCACCGCCCTGTCCAAACCTGGAACGAGCCAGAAAAGACAGGGCCGAGGCGCCTGCTGAAACCAAAAACGCATCCCCCCACGACCTTCCCGGGGGGCTGAGCTCAGGACTAGACGGGAGCAGAGACGGTGTGGAGGGAAGTGGGGAGCGGCCTCTTCCCCTCACGAAGCACCCACACGATTCACCACATGTCTCTGAGAGACCGTGAACCACAGCCCTACGCCACAAGCAGGGGTGATGAGGAGAACTTTCCGGAAGGACTCTGGCCAACTTCTGACTGTACTCGGAGAATCGAGGGGCCCTGGGTAACGGTGAGCATCAGAGTCCTCGGGGTAGGGTTCCCGGGTACCGTGGGGGACAGCCCGCGTGCTGGAGGGCCCGGTGTCCCCCGGGCCTGGCAGCCACCCCAAGGCCTGGGAAGGAGTCCCTCCTGGAGGGAACCCCACGGAGGACGGCCCAGGGACCTGCTGCGGGCCCCTCCCTGCCATCCGACCCGCAGCGGGAAAGAGCCCCGACGGCCTGCGTGTCCGGTTGGTGCACAAACTGCACCGAAGGCCTGAAGCTGCGGGGGACAGACCGTGGGCTGGGGGAGCTGGTCCTGAGGCGCCTGGCATCCGGCAGGGCAGGGTCTCCGCGACGGACCAGCCCCTGGGCACCACGCCCAGCCGGGAGAGCGCCCTGCAGGGCCATCACACTCCCCTCGGGCAGCCTCTTACCCTGTGTCCTTGGGCGTGTGGCTTCTCTCCAAGGGGATGTGGGGCTGCGAGGGCTCTCGGGCATGGTGGAGCCCGGCCGGGAGATGCCTGCTGCGTGGCCTCCGCTCCGGGCATTCCCACACCAGCATCTGCTGACCGTGGAGGGTTTGCCGGAGTTGAATTACGTGGGAGTGGAGTGGATGGAGCCGGGACAGGGCACTGGGAGCTGACTTTGGCTTCCAGGACAGGGAGGACACGTCATATCCTTTGTTTGGAGGAGACGCAGGTCCGTGTTTGCGGGTGGCTTTCCTCCGGTGCGGCCCGTCCCCCGTGTGGGGACGTGGCAGGTGCCTGGCGGGAGGCCTCTGTCTCCCCCACGAATGGCTCTGGTCTGCCCTCCAGCCTGTGTGCAGAGGCTCGCCCCACGTCCCCGCAATCGGGAGATCCAAGAATATCCTTTTTTACATCCGCGGGAACTCAGGCGCGCGTGTGGGTGTACGTGTGCAGACATGGAAACTTTCTATGAAAGTTTACTATGTTCCGAACACGTTCTCAGAGATGGTTTCCACCTGGGGGGATGTACCGGGACGGCTTCCCTCCGGTTCTCACGGCCATGTGGTGCCGGCCCGCGGGGGCTCCCCACACCGACTCAGCTGTTCTGCCGTTGCTGGCTATCTTGCGGTTTTCTCATTTTTCCTCGAGAAAATACACTTGGAAACGTCTCTGACGACGTCCTGGGGCCCCACCCCTGGCTGTGGAGCGTCCTTCCATGGAAGCTCCGCATTCTGCTTTGCCGCAGGTGCCGCTGGTGAGCCAGGCCCTCCGCCTCCCAGGCTTCCAGGTCGCCGGCGCCCCTGCTGTGTGTGGCTCTAGCTCGTGGACGGATTTTATGAGCCTATTTTCACTCATGCCTCTTCCTTCTTTTGTGAGTCGCCAATGCATTTGCTTTAAGGATATACCCCGTCGTCCCGTTTGAGGGTGAAGGTCGTCTGTAGGTTATACCAGATGCTGATCTGGGCGCTGTAGCCGGTGCATGGGGAAAACCCAATACAGGTTTGCTAAATCTGTCCGTTAGCACATCAAGGACTTTCATTTTAAGATTTAGTTTTGCTCTGAGATGTTAACTGTGTGGTTTAATAATGATTTCTATTAATTAGGCCATTAATTTTCTGAACCCAAGCTCTTGGGCGAGTTGGATACGGCTCCTGTCTGAAAGGGAAGCCGACAAGCTTGACCTTGAAACTCAGTGAGACTGACAGCCGAGCAGGAGTGATTTCCCTCGGACTGAGTGACTACGGGGCAGAATCGGGCTCAATAACCATTAGGAGGTAACGATTGTGAACTCAGCGATTTTAATGGTTTTGGATAAATTACTCCAGAAAAAAGAAAATCTTCAGTACGTTTTATTTGGGAAGGTTTTCCCCCCTTAAATCATTAATTGGGGACATTTGAAGAGTAACAAAATAAAATAAAAAGAACGGCCAAAATTAATTTGTCTTATTTAACTTTATATTTTATTTACAGTCTACTGGACTCTATGACTTCGAGTGACACTGAGATACTGAGATCTCTCATTCTGTGATCCCCAGGGTAACAGGAACCAGTGTCTACTGCACAATCTATGCATTCAAGAAAGGCTGCATTAAATGCCATTTTTAAAAACTATTGTGAGTTGTATCATTAATTCCTTTGAATTTACCAGCAGAATATTCTATGCACCTCTGAACCCCCAAACCTAAGTGGAGACAGCAGCCTGAAGGGCAGTGGATGTGGGGACATGCACAGACTCCTTCTGGTGACCAGGACAAGTCAGCTGCAGGGAATGACCAGCCCTGTGACCCATGGGCCCAGGCCTCAGGGGCCTGGATGGATGGATGGATGGATGGATGGATGAATAGAGGAGTGGATGGATAGTTGGAGGATAGATGGATGGAAGGAGGATGGATGGATG
>NW_019154139.1:1341199-1360180 GCF_002288905.1 Enhydra lutris kenyoni | reverse complement strand
TGGAAGGAGGATGGATGGATGGTGGATGGATAATGGATGGATGGATAATGGATGGAAGGAGGATGGATGGATGGTGGATGGATGATGGATGGATGGATGATGGATGGATGGAAGGAGGATGGATGGATGGATGGATGAAGGGTGGATGGATGGATGGAAGGATGGACGTTTGCTTTCTGTTTCCTCCTATCCCTCCACTCCCGGCTCAGAGAGCATAAGTGAGGCTGCAGTCCCTACTCTGGGGGGCGTCACCCTCCCTCCACTCCGGGCCAGGCACGCATCTCAGGTCAGGAAGGACTGGGGCTTGGCTGGCCTGCTCCGTGCTGAGAAACGCAGGAGCTGGCCGGCAAGAAAGGACAGTTGCAGGCACATCACAGCAACGTAATTCCACAACACACACAATAATGAGGGTGGTGGGTCCAGAAGACCACCTTCATCCCAGGGACCCCTTCAGCGGGTGGCCCCCACCCGACAAAGGACGTGGGGGAAGGCCCAGGCCTCCAGTGCAGTGCTGGCTTCGGACTGCACAGTGTCCAGGAGCAGGGCATGAAGGGGCGACATAGGGGACAGCTCCCGGAACCCCTGCATTCCCAGGACATGAACCTCGAGTCAATGAGCACTCAGTGGCCTTCCGATGATCTCAGTCTGGCCACAGGACGCACAGACAGACACACAGACGCAAGTCTTCTTGTGCAGAAGTGGAATTAGCTGACAGCAGAGCAGGCTAAAGAGAGAAAAACGGGGTGTGCGGGTGTGGGGCCGGGCACTGTGGGGGGGGCCATGAGCATCCGTGAGGAACTTCGTGTCACCTTGAGGAGACCCTGAAGCAGAGGCAATGGTGATGGGGTAGGGACACCATCTCTGCACAGGAGAGGCCCCAGCCCAGGCTGGCGGGCCGGACAAAGGTGTGTGCTGGGCAGCCGGCCGAGATGGGGGTCTACGGCGTGCCCAGGGGGCCTGAGCGGGGCGCCTGCCAAGCTGGGCCCCAGGGAGGGTAGAGGATCTGCATGGGGGTCCGGCGCCTTTCAGTGCTCAGTCCCTGTGATTTCCCTGTGGGACTGTCCCGGGGCTGTGGGACTGTGGCTGCCGTTGCAAAACTGTATGCAGTCGGAGATGGCTGGGGGGCCGGGGGACCGGGCACACAGCGCTCTCAGGGCCTGACCAGGGGCGGCTGCAGCTGGGGTGAATGTCAGGGACAGAGTCGGGATGAAGGAGACAGTAAATACTCAGGACTTGACAGCTCCTGCGTCTCGTAAGGGCAGGAGGCCGCAGATGTGCTGTGGAGTCCTGGATCCTGGGTCGTGGGTCCCGGGACGAAGAGGGTGAGCCTGGAGGGCACACGGTGGGGGCGCGGGGTGAGGGCTGTGTGCTCAGGTAACGCTGAGGCGGGACCCAGGCGTGGCAATGTGGATGAAACACCAGGTGAAGAGAGAGCATGGGCTGCAGTGGAATGTTCCGGAAGGCAGGTTGATGACCCTCATGTGAGTATAAAATGTGTGCATGGGCAGATGGCACGTAGCTCACCAGCTGACGAGGGACCCAGCCAGAGGGTTAAAGCCAAAGAGAGTTCAGGGCAGACCCAACTGCCCACGGCCCTACGGGCCACGGAAGGTGATTTCTTCCACATGGCATCCACATGAAGGGCAGGCTCTCTGGCATCGGGTCGCTGTCTGGTTCGGTCAGTGCTGCTCCCAGCAATGCACTGGGGGCTCCGCTCAGAGCCACAGACACCCCCCAGTTCTTCCCTCCGGAGAGCGTGCAAATCCCACCCACAGGAAGCCTGATTTCAGGTTTGCCCTTTTTAGAATCATGGACACTTTTTCCTGACACCATCTTGATGTAAAAGCGGATTTGGGGAGCATCTGATGGGGCAAGGAGGGGAAGCAGGAGCCGGGGAGGGGTCAGTGCCCGGCAGTGCATGAGGAAGAGTTGCCTGAACCCCAGGGCTTTCCTCCTTCCTTCCTCCCAGGGTTTCCGCCCAGGGAGTCACCATGCAAGGAGAACGGAGACTCAGAGCATGGCTCAGAGCACCGTCTGCTGAGGACCCCCGCGGCCAGGGTTAGCGTGAGAGCGGCAGTCTGCGGGGAGCCGCGAGTCCCTGCCGCCTCCAATCCCTGACTCCGCTCATGGATGGACAGACCCGGGCCTCCGGCCAGCAGACCCTACTCAGGTCCCCAGCTTCTGGGGAATGGACACCCAGCACAGTCCTGCTGCTGGGGGCACAAGGCTCACATCACGAGGAATGAGTAAGCCTTCCACGAAGGGACCTCGGAGACCGTGGGGACACCACAAACACCCTCCTAAAGAGGGACATGTGTCAGAAACCCACTCCCCAGGGACAGAGGCCAGAAAGGCGAGGAGAGAAAGCTATCGTCCTCCCCCAGCCCCAGTGTGGACAGCGCCGAGTGCCCCAGAGCAGCGAGGCTCCAAGGGACGAGCGCCCAGCTTCCCCACTACCCAGCTGCACTACAGGCTCCTTCACGGGCCCCTGCCTCGGTTTCCCCAGAAAGGACGCAGGGATCATACAGACACCTTCATCATGATCCGATGGCGACAATACGCAGGTGAGGCGTAACCCGGAGGCAGCCCCAGAGGAAACGCCAGGTTTGCAGACTGAGGCTGAATCAAATTCCATTTTGGGGGAGACAAAGCAGACGGGGTGTTACATGAGAAGCAATCGCTTGTGCGGTCGACCCAGAAGCGTCACCTGGAAGACGCGTGGATGAAAGAGGAAAGGGAGAGGACGACTCACAGAAGAGCCCCGTGCTGCCAGGCCTGGGCCCGATCGCGGAGCAGGAGCTCAGGGCAGGAGCTCAGAGTAGGGGCTCAAAACAGGAGATCAGGGCAGGCGTCCCTTCCGCGGTGCGATGCACGGAGTTCCTCACCCCACCAGGTATGCTCAGGCCGGTGTGGATGCCGCGCCCTGTCCCTGCCCTGGATCCCTGTATTCTGGCCCCAGTCCCATGGGCTCCGGGCTGTCCTCACCCCGAGACCTTGGGGCGAGAGGCACGTACACTTGGAGTCACACAGCTACGGTTTTCCTGCTCGGACGTGCTTTTCTCCAGCGACAGCACCCGGGACCCGTCCTGAACGTGTCTCCGCAGGTGAGCCCTCAGCTTCCAGCACAGGGGATGGTTCCTGTTCCGGTGAGCTCGGCCGGGGGCAGCGTCCACTCACGGTGCAGGTGTGCGGACACAGTGTGGGACACAGGACTAAGCAGCGGTCGCCGTGCTTGTCAAGTCGATGCAAATGAAAATAATGATAATAATAATAACAAAACAGGAGCTTAGTGTTTTTTTAACGCAATGGTGCTAGTTATGATTAATAGTAAAGAGACGGGGTGAGGTCTGAGCAGTAAAATACTCAAAATTCCTTAACTTACAAATGGATGTCACAGTAAATGCTGTTTTCCTTGTGATTCTGGATTGGACTGGAGGTTCGCGTACGGCTTTCCGATCCTTGACGCAGCCTCGAACAGAAATAGTTAGATGTGACCAACCAAGACCACCGCAGGAGATCGACTTGTATGGATAAAATACAGAAAGCGGATGAGAAAATGAAACACAAGGCATGAGCCGGGTGCCACCGGGAACGTGAGACACGGTAGTCACCCCCGACACACGATCGTCTGAGTGTCCCCGCTGCGAGAAACAGGTCCCGAGAGAGCAGGAGTAGAGAGGGGAGACCCTTCAGAAAGGGTCGACTTGGGCGGAATGACCGGTGAGCCGCGGGCAGGTGGACCTTCCAGCCCGGCGGCCATGGAAGACAGGGCGGCGAGCTTTCCGAACAGCGGGGGTGGCTGGTGACCGTCCACCAAGCTGAGGCCGCCATGGGCTGGCCCCCCACACCCCTCTCCACACCCCGTCCACGCCCCACATGTCATCGTTATCAAACTGACATTGGCTCATGGAGACTGAGAACTAGGATTTCCAGGATGGCAGGGCCGCTGTGCAGGCCTCTCCGTGGTACCTGTGGCACGGGGCGTGGGGGTGCCCAGGACGTGGGGGTACCCGGGGCGTGGGGGTGCCCGGGGCGTGGAGGATGCTTAGAAGCCCTTCTGCCCCCTCCCTGTGGCACCAGCGGCGTGTCCCCAGTTGTGACAACGGGAAACGTCCCCATCTTGCCCAAACGTGCCCTGGAACCCACCTTGCCCTTGGGGAAGCATGGCGCTGAGGCCGTGAACTTGTCACAAAGGGAGGGGTTTCCCACAAGCCTGGCAAGTGTTTGCACATCGCGGTGTGAATGTGGGCACCTTCTTTTCCAGCGTGGAACGGTGCCGCAGAAATAGCACCCGGGAAGCTTCAGTAAATGGAAAAAAAACAAAAAAAACAGAAATTGCACAAACCACGTTTGCCTGCCCAGACACAGCGGACTTTCCGTCACAGAGGAGAGTCCTGGGAGATAAAAGAAACACCGTCGTCGTTAGCAATAACGGTGCTTCTAGAACGACCATGGTCCACCCGGCCGAGGGGCCACGGCTGCCTCTGGAGTTAATTACTTTTCTCATGTGCAGAAAAGGGTGAAAGGAACTAAACATTAAACGTGTGGAATTGGACAATGAAAAAGAAATCCTTAATTTCTAAGGAGATTAGAAAAAATTAATTCTTTTTGAGAAAAATAAAGTAAAAAAAGACAATTTTCTTGAAATTCAAGTCTATTCAAGACAAAAGCAAAGGACCGGGAAGGGGAAGACAGCACGGAGATGTTACAGTGGGATTAGGGAATCATCATCAACATAGTAGGGAACATTCCCAGGACGCAGGGAAAGCCGTGGCCCCCCCGGAACACGGCTCATCTCGGAGCTTCTCCCGCGTCTGCCCGGGTCGTCTGTGTCCTCTGCCCCCTCCGGAACGCAGACCACTAGCCCGGGTTAGACCCCCTCCAGCGAAGGAGGACGCACTCACAGCCTCTCCTCCTCAAGAATGTTAGGACTTTAAAGAACGAAGAAACTATTTTGGTAAACTTCCAAGCAAGGAGTTCGTCCCACGTATTTGTTTGGAGGCGCGGACGGCTCCGAAGTCCGACAGCCACGGCAGTAACGTAAAGAAGCCAAGCGTCCACATCCAGGCGTATGGAAATCCATATTTCACGTAAACAGAGAAAACTGAGTTCTGCGGCCTGTTATGAGTATTCCGGCACTGCCAAATAAAGCGTTCTCTTGCAGTGAAAATGTCTCGATGTTTAAAAAAAATATGCGCGGGGAGCGATGGCCGGCGAGGGCAGTGGCCGTCTGGGACGCTGAGTCAGCCCAGATGGCCCAGCATCCCCACTGCCTTACCTTCCGCGGGGCTCTGTTCTGCTCAGTACAACAGTCTCCACCCCTCCCCAGGGTCGCGGAAATCGTACCTACCCCTGCCCCCGAGCAATTGTGCATTTGTGCTTCCCGGGCGCACCCGAATCCACAGGAAGCGCGTTCTGCGTGGGCTGTGGGCTCCTTAGTGAAGCCGTCCGGCGCGCCCGCAGCCCAGCGCGTGGGGTTCCCGCTCCTTAGGTCCGGAGACCCCCCCACCGGGATAGGCCAGGGGCTGCACTCAGGTTTCCGTGTACGAGTCTGCTGATGCTTTCGTGTTTGGGGCTCTGCTGTTTGGGGCTTCTGAGTTCATTCTGAAGATCGTCCTCAATTCCAGGATCGCCGTCTCTCCGCAGCCCCGTGACTCGTGACCTGACAACTGAGTCCCTGCTGCCTCTGTCCTCTCCCCCCACTCACTTTTCTTCCCCAAACTGCCTCTCATGTAAGCTCTTCCAAATTATCTGTACAATCATTTTTAGCTCACTTGGATTTTTTTAAACATTTGTGTGTTCTCCCAGGAGGTGCACGGAACCGCTCCATAGCTGTTAATTCCATGTGTCCGTCTGATGGGCCACGAGGCGCCTGGATATTTGGTTCAACGTCATCCCAGGTGTGTCGGTGGGGGTGTTTCTGGGCGGGGTCAGTACCTGGGGAAGCAGGTGCCCTCCACAGGACGGGGGTCTCGTCCCCCTGTGGAAGGCTGGCACAGAGCGAAAGGCGGGGTACCTGCTGGTCTTCAAAGGGGATACCTGCCTTCGGCCTGGGACAGAAGCCACACCACCACCGAGCCGGTTCTGGACCCCAGCCCCACACACAATGCTGTGTCGATACACACACGTCTCACCAGTTCTTTTTCTCTGGAAAGGCACGACTAACGCACTTGGTAAACAATCCAGTAAAACCTGGCCATAAACAACAGAGAAAGTGAAATCCCAGTTTTAGGGGGAAGTGGCATGCTGTCCCAGAAAGGAGCTTCTGAGAACATGTGGCGATGGGGACCAGGTCTGCTCATGTTTACCTGTGTGTCCTGCTCCGCAAACCTCTAGAACGAACACGTGTTTCCCTTCCCGCTAAGAGGCAATGTCTTTCCCCAAAGTATAAACTTGTGTATGAGGACGTGACGACGCCCCGAGGAGGACAAGCCGGGGTCCGGTGGGGTGCGCGGTCCAACCCAGAGGTTTGCACCTGTTCGGGTGAGACGCCCGTAACTCCCTGCCACGCCCAGACGCGGTCGTCCGATGTGTAGCCGCCCAGGCAGGGCATGAGGGACCTCGGCAGCGAGACTCCTCTGCGGTCAGCCCAGGGGCCACCCGCGGATGGGAGGGGTCCACAGTGCTGGGTCTGGAGGGCAGGGATCAGGGCAGGGTCTTCCTCCCCCTGTTTGACCTCTGCCGGTTTTCCGAACTTTCCTGGAAGCCGATCTCACTCCGTGAAGGAATCAGTGGAAGGAGACTCGGGAGCAAGTGACATTCCTGCATCCAGTTCTGGCCTTTCTGGGTGCAGCTCCCAAGGTTGGCGGCTCTCAGGAGGACGGAGCACGGGTCAGCAGGCGCACAACAGATACAATCATGAGCTGAAGCTCGAGATCCTGGACGGCAGGAGAGCGCCCCGAGCAGACCGGACATGCTGAGTTTGCCTTATTGCTCTTTAGATTTCCTCTACTGGGGCCGTGACATGTATAGAACGTGAAACCCACATGGATTTTCGTCACTTCTACTTAAACGGTCAGGGGCGCAGAGTGCATTCACGGTGTTGTGGGACCGTCACCACCACCGTCCCTGGAACTTCCCCATCTTCCCGAACTGGAACTCGGTCCGCATGAAAGACGGTCGCCATCCCCTCCCCCAGCCCCCGGCGCCCACCATCCACTGCGCCTCGGTGGTTATCACTGCTCTAAGCTGCTCGTAGAAGAGGAACCACGCGGTGTCTGTCCTTCCACGACCGGCTCGTTTCACTTCACATGCGTCCTCACGTGTTCACCCGAGGTGAAGCCAGGGGCGCCCTCCCCCCTTCACAAGGCTGGTGGCATTCCTGCAACGGACGGACCACATTCTGTCCATCCCTTCCTCTGCAGACGGACACTTGGGTTGTCTCCCCCATTGGCCGGTGAACGCCGGCTGCACACGGCGCACCAGTGCGTTTCTGAGATGGACCCTGGGTTCAGTTCTTGGGGACCGCGCCTTGGGGGTGGGCCTGGCCGCACAGTCATTCTGTTCAGCTTTGTGAGAACCCAGCCACCTAGTCCGCGGAGGTCGTGCCACCTCGCTTTCCCACCAGCGGTTACGAATGTTGCTCATCTTCACCAAGACGTGATCTTGTCCGTTTCTCTGACGCCGGCCATGCCCGTCTGTGCGCAGAGCTGTCTCGTGGATCGGGGGCGCATTTCCGTAATGGCAGACGAAGTCGGGCGGCTTTTCCTGTGGTGTCGGCCATCCGAGCGTCGTCTTCGGAGAGAGGTCTACTCAAGTCCTTGCCCGTGTTTACTTGGGTCCTTTGCTGTTTGAGGTTGAGTTAGGGGGCCCTTTATTTACTTCATTGCCTTGGTTTTAAATGTCATTTATTTAATCCTAAGCTCGCGCAGTAATGCCTGGGAACGGCGTGTTTAACAATCGGCTCACAGAGCCCCTGAAGACGCACCTGCCGGCCCTCCTGTGCTGCTGTGAGCTAGCTCGCCGCCCCCGGGTTCTTGTCGGGATTAAAGCAGAGAATGTTTACAGCAGGCTTTGAAAAATCTGAAGCGTTTTTCCTAATATAAAGAAATACCATCATTAGGATTTATGGCCGTTTTTATGATTCAACCCGCAAGCCCCCCAAATTCACGTCTATTAACATATCTTCCTGGTGAGCGGAGGTTCGCAGAGCAGAGAGGTCCGCCGGACCGGAATCATCTGCAAGCTGGCGCTCCCCGCGCCCCCAGCGCCCTGGAAAGCTGATACGCGAGGAAGGCTTTCCTCCCGCTGCTTCTGAAGAGTCTCAGAGCATTCTAAACCCTTGAAAAGCACTTAGCCGACAAAAACCCATCCTAATGAATAAAAGGCTCTTTGGAGGCACAGCCCACTCAGACAGTGTCAGGCCAGAGTTCCTGCCCGCTCGGAGGCCGGGAGACTTGGTCCGGCCAGAGGGCCGACTGGAGTGCTGTGCTCAGCGCGCCCTCCTGCCGGCTGGCTCCCGCGGGGCTGCCTTTCTCTCTTCTTCTTGCCTTTTGTCCTTGCTCTGAGGGTGCGAACAGGATTCCAGGCAAAGAAGAAAATCTGCTGGAGACGGGCAGGAGGGAGCGATGCCCGCCCCCCGCCTGATGTGGAGGGTGACAGCTGGTCCTCACACGAGTCTCTCCGTCCCTTCACGCACTACCGTCTCTGGGATTGTCTCCTTCCCTTCCTTCCATTTCTTCTTAGGGCTGCGCGTGTGCAAAGAGCAGGATCCGTCCTTTTTCAGTGATCTAAGAGGGGCCCATGGGCCCACCGCTGAAGCCACTGCTGGGACCTCGATCGCGGACTCCTTCCGGAAACACCACGCACCTCCCCACCTGCGCGCACCTGAGCCTCGCTCCCTCCTTCCCTGCATGTGTGCGCACTCCCGTGACCACACATGTGTGTGTGTTGTTATGGCGTGCGCACTCCCGTGTCCACACGTGTGTCTGTGTGTGTTGTTACGGTGTGTGCACTCCCGTGTCCACACGTGTGTCTGTGTGTGTTGTTACGGTGTGTGCACTCCCGTGTCGTATGTGTGTGTGTTGTTACGGTGTGTGCACTCCCGTGTCGTATGTGTGTGTGTTGTTACGGTGTGTGCACTCCCTGTCCGCACGTGCCCGCTGCCTTGCGGGGTTCATGCTGCCTTTAGCTTCCACGAAAGAGTAGCGCGCAGCGCCATCGGGCTCTCTCACGCCGTGCTCCCTTGCCGGGTGTTCATCAATCATACAGGGGAACCACCGCATTGGCTGTGACCGCTGAGTTCCAGCTGCCCGAGCGCCAAATCCGGGTGCCTCCTGTGCTTGTGGATAAAGTTTCACTGGACACCACCAGGCCCCTTACTTCCATATTGTCTACGGCCGCTTTCGCTATACTCAGAGCATCGAATATTTGTGGCTTGCGAAGACTGAAATACTTTCTTTTTTTAAAAAAAATGTATTTTCTCTTCTTTTACACCACTTTGTTGAGGTATGATTGACGTGTAAAAAGCTGTACACGGCTAGTGCACACCTGAGCGGGTCTGGGGGTAAGTTCACAGCAGGGGAGCCATCACCACCCCATGAAGACCGTAGACACGTGCATCACCTCCCAGAGTCTCCCCCGCCTCCCTGCCGTTATCGTCACTGCTGCTACGATTAACCCCTTACTCGTTAGCATGTGGACAGAACACGTAGCGTAAGATCCCCTGTCGTGGCACGTTCTGAGCACACAGCACATGCTGTCTGTGCTAGCCCGACGCTGCGGAGCGGATCTGCGGGGTTCCTACCTTGCACAACTGCAACCCTGTGTCTTCTCGCTGTCACCTCCCCACGCCCCCTCCCTCAGCCCCTGCAACCTCCGCCCTCCTCTCTGCTTCTCGGGTTCGACTCTTCCAGATGCCTCCCCGATCTGATTGCACTGTCTCTCGCCTTCCCTGGTGGCTTCTTGGGCTCAGCAGCACGTCCTCCAGGTCCATCTCTGCCACCCCAAATGGCAGGGCTTCCTTCTTTCTAAAGCCTGAGCTCACTCCACGGCATGGACGTACATCTTCCTTACCCATCCGTCCACAACCCACGTCTAGCTTGTCCTCATACCTTGGCTGTTGTGAGTCAGGCTGCTGTGAACGGGGGTGCCCCGTCTTGGAAATCCCGAGTCCATGCCCTCGGGGTACACCCAGAAGTGGCACAGCCGGGTCGTAGGGCAGCTCTCTTTTTTCAGTCTTGAGGACCCTCTATACTGTTTTCCGGAGGGGCCGCCCCAGCTTGTCTTCCCACCAACCGCGCACGAGGTTCCCTTCTCCCCGAGACCTCGCCGACGCCGCGTGTTTCCTCTCGTTTGGATTTTAACCATTCCAACAGGTGTGAGGTGGCGCCTCACTGTGGCTTTCATTCGACTTTCCCTGATGGTTGGTGATGTTGAACATCTTTACAGGAAAATGTTGGTCATTTTATGTCTTCTTTGAGAAATATCTTCTCAAGTTCTTTGTCCATTTTTTAACTGGGTCATCTGGGGTCTTCTCTGCTATTGGGTTGTATGAGTTCTTCATACACTTTAGACATGACCCATGGATCAGATGCACAGTTTGCAAATATCTTCTCCCACTCCGTGGCTGCCTTTTCATTTTGTGGGCAGCTTCCCTCGCTGTGCGGAGGATTTGGGCTTGCCTGTAGTCCATTTGCCTGTTTTGGCTTTGGTGGCCTCTGCCCTTGGTGTCAAGCTCAAAATCTCATTGTCAAGACTGAGACCAAGAAGCTTTCTTGGTGGGGACACCAGAGTGGTTCAGGCAGTTAAGCATCTGACTCGATTTTGGGTCAGGTCAAGGTCTCAGGGCCGTGAGATCGAGCCCCACAGCCGGCTGAACACTCGGTAGGGGAGTCTGCTTGAGGTGTTCTCTCCCCCTCCGCCCTCCCCATTGCTCACTCTTTCTCTCAAGTAAATGAATACATCTTTAAAAAAATAAACACCTTTTTAAAAAATGTTTTTCCAGGAGTTTTATGGTGTCAAGTCTTACTCTCAAGTCTCTAACCTATTTTGAGTGGAATTATGTGCAGGATGTAAAACTGAGGTCCGATTCGTTCATCTGCTGTGGACACCCATTTTCCTCAACATTCTTTACTGACCAGACTGTCCTATTCCCGTGTTGCACTCCTGGCTTCCTGGCTGAAGGTCCCTGCTTACACGGCAGTGTGTTTCTGGGGTCTCAGCTCACTTCTGTCGGTTTATGAGTCATTTTTATGTCCGTTCTATGCTGTTTTGATTCCGACAGCTTTGTCATCTAATTTGAAATTAGGAAGTATGCTGCTCCCACTTTGTTGTTCTTGCTCAAGATTGTTTTGGCCTTTGGGATCGTTTGTGTTTCCGTATGCATTTTGGGATCATTCCTTTTTCTCTTTATGTGAAAAATTCTTTGGGATTTTGGTAAGAATTGTATTGAATCTGTAGATGCTTCAGAGCGTGGACATTTTCTTCCAATCCATTAACATGGGATAACTTTTCATTCATTTAAATCTTCTTCAGTTTATTTTATGAATTTCTTTTTGTCTGCAGTATACAGGTTTCTCCCCTCCTTGGCCGAATTTATTACTATGTATCTTATTCTTTATGATTCTCTCAGACATGGGATTGTTTCCTCACTTTCTTTCTGGAATAGTTTGCTGTTACTATAGAGAAACACAACTGACTAGTGTGTTGATTTTGTGTTTTGCAAACTTACTGAAGTCACTTGTTAGTTCTATCAGGATTTTCTTTTCTTTTTTCCCCCTAATTTATTTACTTATTTTTTATTTTTTTAAAGTTTTGCAGTTTCCTATCTTTAGGTGGTTTTTTTTTGTTGTTATTTTGTTGGTTTTTTTAAATTTTTATTTATTTTTTAAACTTATTTTCAGTGTTCCAGAATTCATTGTTTATGCACCACACCCAGTGCTCCATGCAATCTGTGCCCCCCACAATACCCACCACCCAGGCTCACCCAACCTCCTACCCACCTCCCCACCAAAACCCTCAGCTTGTATCTCAGAGTCCACAGTCTCTGATGGCTCCTCTCCCCCTCCAATTTCCCCCCAGCTCCCTTCTCCTCTCCATCTCCCCACATCCTCCATGTTATTTCTTATGCTCCAAAAGTAAGTGAAACCATATGATAATTGACTCTCTCTGCCTGACTTATTTCACTCAGCATAATCTTGTCCGCACGTGCCCGCTGCCTTGCGGGGTTCATGCTGCCTTTAGCTTCCACGAAAGAGTAGCGCGCAGCGCCATCGGGCTCTCTCACGCCGTGCTCCCTTGCCGGGTGTTCATCAATCATACAGGGGAACCACCGCATTGGCTGTGACCGCTGAGTTCCAGCTGCCCGAGCGCCAAATCCGGGTGCCTCCTGTGCTTGTGGATAAAGTTTCACTGGACACCACCAGGCCCCTTACTTCCATATTGTCTACGGCCGCTTTCGCTATACTCAGAGCATCGAATATTTGTGGCTTGCGAAGACTGAAATACTTTCTTTTTTTAAAAAAAATGTATTTTCTCTTCTTTTACACCACTTTGTTGAGGTATGATTGACGTGTAAAAAGCTGTACACGGCTAGTGCACACCTGAGCGGGTCTGGGGGTAAGTTCACAGCAGGGGAGCCATCACCACCCCATGAAGACCGTAGACACGTGCATCACCTCCCAGAGTCTCCCCCGCCTCCCTGCCGTTATCGTCACTGCTGCTACGATTAACCCCTTACTCGTTAGCATGTGGACAGAACACGTAGCGTAAGATCCCCTGTCGTGGCACGTTCTGAGCACACAGCACATGCTGTCTGTGCTAGCCCGACGCTGCGGAGCGGATCTGCGGGGTTCCTACCTTGCACAACTGCAACCCTGTGTCTTCTCGCTGTCACCTCCCCACGCCCCCTCCCTCAGCCCCTGCAACCTCCGCCCTCCTCTCTGCTTCTCGGGTTCGACTCTTCCAGATGCCTCCCCGATCTGATTGCACTGTCTCTCGCCTTCCCTGGTGGCTTCTTGGGCTCAGCAGCACGTCCTCCAGGTCCATCTCTGCCACCCCAAATGGCAGGGCTTCCTTCTTTCTAAAGCCTGAGCTCACTCCACGGCATGGACGTACATCTTCCTTACCCATCCGTCCACAACCCACGTCTAGCTTGTCCTCATACCTTGGCTGTTGTGAGTCAGGCTGCTGTGAACGGGGGTGCCCCGTCTTGGAAATCCCGAGTCCATGCCCTCGGGGTACACCCAGAAGTGGCACAGCCGGGTCGTAGGGCAGCTCTCTTTTTTCAGTCTTGAGGACCCTCTATACTGTTTTCCGGAGGGGCCGCCCCAGCTTGTCTTCCCACCAACCGCGCACGAGGTTCCCTTCTCCCCGAGACCTCGCCGACGCCGCGTGTTTCCTCTCGTTTGGATTTTAACCATTCCAACAGGTGTGAGGTGGCGCCTCACTGTGGCTTTCATTCGACTTTCCCTGATGGTTGGTGATGTTGAACATCTTTACAGGAAAATGTTGGTCATTTTATGTCTTCTTTGAGAAATATCTTCTCAAGTTCTTTGTCCATTTTTTAACTGGGTCATCTGGGGTCTTCTCTGCTATTGGGTTGTATGAGTTCTTCATACACTTTAGACATGACCCATGGATCAGATGCACAGTTTGCAAATATCTTCTCCCACTCCGTGGCTGCCTTTTCATTTTGTGGGCAGCTTCCCTCGCTGTGCGGAGGATTTGGGCTTGCCTGTAGTCCATTTGCCTGTTTTGGCTTTGGTGGCCTCTGCCCTTGGTGTCAAGCTCAAAATCTCATTGTCAAGACTGAGACCAAGAAGCTTTCTTGGTGGGGACACCAGAGTGGTTCAGGCAGTTAAGCATCTGACTCGATTTTGGGTCAGGTCAAGGTCTCAGGGCCGTGAGATCGAGCCCCACAGCCGGCTGAACACTCGGTAGGGGAGTCTGCTTGAGGTGTTCTCTCCCCCTCCGCCCTCCCCATTGCTCACTCTTTCTCTCAAGTAAATGAATACATCTTTAAAAAAATAAACACCTTTTTAAAAAATGTTTTTCCAGGAGTTTTATGGTGTCAAGTCTTACTCTCAAGTCTCTAACCTATTTTGAGTGGAATTATGTGCAGGATGTAAAACTGAGGTCCGATTCGTTCATCTGCTGTGGACACCCATTTTCCTCAACATTCTTTACTGACCAGACTGTCCTATTCCCGTGTTGCACTCCTGGCTTCCTGGCTGAAGGTCCCTGCTTACACGGCAGTGTGTTTCTGGGGTCTCAGCTCACTTCTGTCGGTTTATGAGTCATTTTTATGTCCGTTCTATGCTGTTTTGATTCCGACAGCTTTGTCATCTAATTTGAAATTAGGAAGTATGCTGCTCCCACTTTGTTGTTCTTGCTCAAGATTGTTTTGGCCTTTGGGATCGTTTGTGTTTCCGTATGCATTTTGGGATCATTCCTTTTTCTCTTTATGTGAAAAATTCTTTGGGATTTTGGTAAGAATTGTATTGAATCTGTAGATGCTTCAGAGCGTGGACATTTTCTTCCAATCCATTAACATGGGATAACTTTTCATTCATTTAAATCTTCTTCAGTTTATTTTATGAATTTCTTTTTGTCTGCAGTATACAGGTTTCTCCCCTCCTTGGCCGAATTTATTACTATGTATCTTATTCTTTATGATTCTCTCAGACATGGGATTGTTTCCTCACTTTCTTTCTGGAATAGTTTGCTGTTACTATAGAGAAACACAACTGACTAGTGTGTTGATTTTGTGTTTTGCAAACTTACTGAAGTCACTTGTTAGTTCTATCAGGATTTTCTTTTCTTTTTTCCCCCTAATTTATTTACTTATTTTTTATTTTTTTAAAGTTTTGCAGTTTCCTATCTTTAGGTGGTTTTTTTTGTTGTTATTTTGTTGGTTTTTTTAAATTTTTATTTATTTTTTAAACTTATTTTCAGTGTTCCAGAATTCATTGTTTATGCACCACACCCAGTGCTCCATGCAATCTGTGCCCCCCACAATACCCACCACCCAGGCTCACCCAACCTCCTACCCACCTCCCCACCAAAACCCTCAGCTTGTATCTCAGAGTCCACAGTCTCTGATGGCTCCTCTCCCCCTCCAATTTCCCCCCAGCTCCCTTCTCCTCTCCATCTCCCCACATCCTCCATGTTATTTCTTATGCTCCAAAAGTAAGTGAAACCATATGATAATTGACTCTCTCTGCCTGACTTATTTCACTCAGCATAATCTCTTCCAGTCCCGTCCATGTTGCTACAAAAGTTGGGTATTCATCCTTTCTGATGGAGGCATCATACTCCATAGGGTATATGGAGCACATCTTCCTTATCCATTCGTCCGTTGAAGGGCATCTTGGTTCTTTCCACAGTTTGGTGACTGTGGCCATTGCTGCTATGAACATTGCGGTACAGATGGCCCTTCTTTTCGCTACATCTGTATCTTTGGGGTAAATACCCAGTAGTGCAATTGCAGGGTCATAAGGAAGCTCTATTTTTAATTTCTTAAGGAATCTCCACACTGTTCTCCAAAGAGGCTGCACCAACTTGCATTCCCACCAACAGTGTAAGAGGGTTCCCCTTTCTCCACATCCTCTCCAACACATGTCGTTTCCTGTCTTGCTAATTTTGGCCATTCTAGCTGGTGTAAGGTGATATCTCAATGTGGTTTTAATTTGAATCTCCCTGATGGCCAGTGATGATGGACATTTTTTCATGTGTCCATTAACCATTTGTATGTCTTCATTGGAGAAGTGTCTGTTCATGTCTTCTGCCCATTTTTGACACGCTTGTCTATTTTGTGTGTGTTGAGTTTGAGGAGTTCTTTATAGATCTTGGATATCCACCATTTGTCTGTACTGTCATTTGTGAATATATTCTCCCATTCCATGGGTTGCCTCTTTGTTTTGTTGGCCTTTTCCTTTGCTGTGCAGAAGCTTTTGATTTTGATGAAGGCCCAAAAGTTCATTTTCGCTTTTGTTTCCCTTGTCTTTAAGTTTTCATTTTAATTCCAGTATAGTTAACATACAACATAGTAATAGTTTCAAGTGTACAATACGGTGATTCAACGCTTCTATACAACACCTGATACCCTTCACAATAGGTGTCCTCCTGAATCCCCATTACATACTTATCCCATCCCCACCCATCTTCTAAATCAACAGCACAGGAAACAACAGGTGTTGGCGAGATTGCAGAGAAAGGGAACTGCTGAGAATTGCTAGTGGGAATGCAAACTGGTACAGTCACTCTAGAAAACAGTATGGAGGGTCGTCTAAAAATTAAGAGTGCAACTACCCCATGATCCAGCAATTGCACTACTGGGTATTTACCCCAGAAATACAAAAATAGTAATTCAAAGGGATACATGCACCCCAATGTTTACAGCAGTGTTATCTACTATAATCATATTTAATTTTTTAATGTGACAACTACCATAAGATTTCACTCATATGTGGAATCTAAAAAGCAAAACAAATGAATAAACAAACAAAAAGCAAAATCAACCTATAAATGCAGAGAAAAAGCTGATTGTTCTGTTGCCAGAGGAGAGGGTGTTCGGGGGGTCAGCAAAATGGTTGGCAGGGAGGGACATACAGGTGTTTTTGTTTTTTGTTTTTTTTCTTTCTTTCTTGGTGATGTTAGGCTTTTTAAAATATAAGGCCATGATATCTACAAACAGAAACAATTTTACTTCTTTCTTCCTAATTTAAATGCCTTTTCCTTTTCTTTTTTTCTTGCCTAATTGCTGTGGCTAAGACTTCCAGTACTTTTGTTGAATAAAAGTGGTAGAAAGGGTCATCCTTGTCTTACTCCTGATCTTAGAGGGAAAGCTTTCAGCTTATCACCATCGAGTATGATGTGAGCTGTGGTTTGTCACGTGTGGTCCTCATGATGCAACCTGAGAGCCTCTCATTTATTCCGCCAAGAAAAGTGCCCTGAAATGTTCAAGGTTGTGCACCTTTTCCTCACCCAGCAGAGTGGCCCCATCTGTTGATACCTGTGTGTTGTGTGTGAAGGTTTTTGCATGCTGGGTACAGGGGAATGCAGGGCAACCCTGTACCTGTACCCTGCAGGTATGGGGGTGGCACATGTCAGCTAGTTGGGGGGTTGGCAGGTGCAGTGTCTTATAGAGTTAGTGGGCAGGACACTTGGTGCACACATTGGTCAGGTCTGCAGCTGATTCTTGAAATCTGTGCACTGGCTGCTGTGAGCCCCTGTCCCTTTGCCTTGCACTATCTGTCCCCTCACTATTCAGCCATGCCAAGTGTCTGAGTGCTCTGGGCAGGGCAAAACAGAAGGGGACCTGGACAGCATGTCACATCTTCCCATCTGTGCTCAAGCTTCCCACCTGTATTCCATCCCCCAACCTGTACTGCAGCCTCCTTTCTATACTCCCAGTTTCCTGTACACATATTCTTGTCCATGGGAGGCAGTTAAAAATCAGTGTTTCTGTGGAAGGTTGAGAGGTGTAACCTCCTATTCCTCCATCTTGCTGATATAACTAAGTCTGAAATATTTCCTATCTGATCCTTTACGAAGGAAGTTTGCAGATACCTGTGCCATCATTTCTAAGTTTTGGGGGCCATGAAGAGCATGTGGAAGTTCTTACACATCCTGGCCCATGTTCAGGAGTCCCCTTTGGATGAATAAATAGAAATGCAGCTGGCATTTCATTTTGGCATATGGTAGGCAATGTTCAACTTTGGGGAATGATACCTAAGAGTTTTTCCAATATTTTGTACAGTTTATGTTTCTATCAATAAAGTACGAGGCCCTGCAAATTCTCACCCTCTCTAAAAATTGGTATTATTGGTCATTTTATTTTAGTGCCAGTGAATAGGTGTGAACATATTTTATTGAGGATGCATATGGATGTTTTAGCAGGAGTCCAATGTCATCAATCTCCTGTACATGCAGCCTCTCCCAGGAAGCAGAATCAGAGTCCTGTCAACTTCTCCTTAATGATGCTGCAGCCCCTGGGATGGAGCTCCTGATGGGGTTGGTGGGAGGTGTGGTGAGTAGAGGGGAGGGGATTTGTTACATTGCAGCAGGGCGGGCAATGCTTCCAATGTTAGGAGCAGTCCCTAGATGCTCAGGAGCCTCAGGTCAACCTCCTAAGCCTTGGAGATATTCCTGAGAGTGACCCTAAGGATTTGGGAAATTTTTGTCTGTACATCTCCTATGTGTCCCCTTCTGCTCAAGAGTGGGGAGTATCAAGACCTCAGAGTCTGCAAGCTGATAACTATTTGGGGTCTGCAGGGGACCTATGTCACTGTCCAGCCATAATCTGAGCTGCTACTGTCCAGCTTTACGGAAGACTTGAGGGTAGGCTGGCCTCAAGTCCCTCAGCATTGCCCTTGTGATGTGGGCACCACGCAGCAACCACCATCACACCCGGAATAGGGAGATCATGCATTCCTCAACCAGTCTGGGCCTAGCCCACCTACGGCATGGCCTCCCTTCTGTCCCCCTGGTGTAAACTGAATGGATGAATGAATTAACCAAGGAAAGAATAATTAGTGAGGGAGAGTTTGCCTGAGTAAGCCGCCCAGGACCCTCAGCATTGACAAGGCCAGTGCAGAGGCTGGGAATGCTGTCTGGAGGAGAGTATCAGGTGGGAGACCATCATACTGTGAAAAGCAGAGGAGCCACTGGGCGGAAGAGGCCTGATTTGCTCCCCATGATGTCAAGGAGGAGAAATGTGGCCCCCCGGGTTGTGTTACAGGGGTGGATTCATTGTGGTATAAGAAGAGCTTGCTGGAGTTCAAGCTCTCCATGGACGTGGTAGGCTGGCTCAGTATTATTAGTCCCGTGTGACCATCACCATCATCACCACCACCATCACCACCATCACTACCATCACCATCACTACCATCATCATCATCGCCACCACCATCACCACCATCACTACCATCACCATCACTACCATCATCATCATCGCCACCACCATCAATCATCACCATCATCACCATCACCATCACCACCATCACCACCATCACCATCATCTCCATCACAACCATCACC
>NW_019154139.1:1310797-1341099 GCF_002288905.1 Enhydra lutris kenyoni | reverse complement strand
CACCACCACCACCACCGCCACCACCATCACCACCACCACCATCACCACCATCACCACCATCACCATCACCACCATCACCATCACCACCATCACCATCACCACCATCTCCACCACCACCACCACCACCGCCACCGCCATCATGGTCGTCACTGTCACCATCACATTAATTTCATGTGTCAGTTTGACAGTGCCCAGGGCTGCTGACATGTGGTTAAGCCTTATTTCTGGGTGTGTCTCTGAGGCATTTCTGGGTGGGATTGGGATATGAACGGGTGCGCTGAGTAAGGTGGCTCTTCCTCCTTGAGATGGTGGGGGAGCCTCATTCAATCCGTCAAGGGCCTGAATAGGACCAAAATGTAAAGGAAGGGAGAATTCACCCTCTCTCTGCTCACTGTTGAGCTGGGACATCCACCTCCTGCCCCTCAGACTGGGACTTACACCACTGGCTCTCCTGGGTCTCCAGCTTACGGAAGGAGATCCCGGGACTCCTCAGTCTCCAGTCATGTGAGCCAATTTCTCATAATTTATCTCATGGTATATCTCTATCTGTATATCTGTACTCACATCTCCCTCTCTCTCTCTGTCTCCGGTTGGTTCTGTTCCTCTGGCGAACGCTGACCCATACAGCCACGAGGCCTACCCTGGATGAAACAACTGAATAGAAGGACGGTGGGAAAAACAGTGAACCGGGCCAAGAGTCTGTTTTCAGCTGCTGTCCTGCCACGGGCCAGTGGGGAGGCTGGGGTCCCGGCACCACCTGGTTTCTGCTTCCAGCCTTTGAGATCTTCTCCGGCTCGGAAACAGAGTCCGGTGGGCTTCGGTCACGCTAGCGTTCTCCTCACAGAAGTAGGCTTCTGTGCGAGCCATGGATTCTTGCAAACTCAAGAGATTTCTTGGGGAAAATTGTCAGAACAAGGCACCAAAATTTTAAGCACCGCTCAGCAGTTCTGAACTCCCCATGGCCCCAATCATAGCGATTTGTCTAGCAAACAATAGCAGAGGATTAATAAAAGATGTAGAGAAAGGGCCCCTTCCTTGGTTAATTGCCTGTAACCTTCAGAAGAGAATCTGGCGCATTCCCCATTGTTTCCCTCAAGAAAAGTTTCCCAGAGAGGCAAGCGTGAACCCCAGAGCTGCAAACTGCTGTTTCTGGAAATATTAGAACGTCTCTACCCACCGCTGAAGTCGGTGGTTTGTCACGGTGCGACCAACCCCGCTCTTGACAGAGAAGAGCGAGTGGTCGCGCGTGTGAGGTCACGCACGAAACTCATTGTTCCTACTTCTCACACGTGAACGATGATTCAGAAGGAGGCAGAAGCTGCACAAGTCATCCTTTGGGTGAGAACCAGGCCTCGCAGGGGCAGCCGAGTGTGGGGCCCCAGCTGTGGCTGGAGCACATCACGTGGGCCTCTGTCTATGTCAGGACGGTCCCCGGTCCCTGAGGACTGCTGTCACGGCCACCTTTCCTCAGGACGTCTCTGCACTGGGTTTGCCCATCACAAGCCACGTTTGGTTAGGCCCTGTGTTCATCACTCCACGTATCTATGTGTGAAAGAGCCCGTTGGACACAATCCAGTCTGTGAAATGGGCGTGTGATCCTGTGAGGGGGGTGGGGGAGGGTGCCTGACCGGGATGGTGATGACGGCTGGGAGGGGTGCGTGTGACTGTCTGCCGCTTAGCAAGACTGAGGGGAAGGAAAACCCATCCAGAAGTCCAGTGATGTTAACTTATCTCTGCTGTCGATCCTACATTCACCTAAAATGCAAAACTCTAATTGCTGCACCGCTAATGGCGGACACGACAAACAGGCCCGTCGCTGCCGACGCTGAGTTTACTTTTTCTTAAGTTACAGAAGCAGGGAGGATGCGGGACACGGAGCGGTTTGCAGGCCTCTGTCCCAGCTTTCCAGACGCTGCGGGCACGCGCCCGGCACCTCCGCCCTCGTGATCGCCCGGTTTCTTCCAGGGGTTCTTCCCTGTTCGCGCCCACCGATGCCCGAGCCGCCTTCCTCTCCATTTCTGAGGGGGCGTCATGGGTTTTTGTTTCCTCAAACCCCAAAACACTGCCATCTACTCATGGAGAGTCAGCGCTGAAATCAGTTAGGTCTCTCGGCCTTCCGGATGCCTCCGACGTGGTATCTGCCATCTGGGTACACGGGCGCTAAGATCCTCCGGACAGGCGGTAGGAGAGACAGGCAGGTCACACACGACCCGCAGATGTAATCATACAGAGCATGCGCTTAATGCTCCACTGGGCCGCTTGCTATAACAGTTTAATTCTTCACGGAAATCTAAATTGGCTCCCAGACTGTATATTTTTCTATCACATTAGATAATCAATCTGAGCAGAAATCCAATTTTGACTCAATCAACACTCCTCTAGAGAAGGTTCCACAAACGAGAAGGCCCCTCCCTAGGTTGTCTGAGGCTGGGAGGTGGGCGGCCACCCCTGGGGTCTACACGGGCGTTTAGGGAGCGGTCCCAGGCTGACCGGCAGCCTCTCCACAATGAGCTACGCGTCCCCAGGGAGCTGGGACCCACAGCAGAGGCTGGACTCGCTGCCTTCATGGGGACGGGGACCGAGGGTCCAAGTCCGTCTTGGAGTGTCTGACCCATTCCCCTGTAGAGCAGGGACTGGACGGAGAGTGAGCTCAGGTTCTCTCAAAGACCTTCTTGTCTGTCCATGGTCTCTCATGGGTTCCAGGGTCTTCTCTAAAACATACTAGATGGTGTCAGAGGCTGTGAGACCCTGTGTACCCAGGAGCTCTAGGAAGCCTCTTGCTCACGCATAGGGGATGTCGCGTCCTCCGTCATATTAAGTGACCCGGCTCCCAACCCTGGCCGAGGGAGGACTGGTGAGGAGCTGGACCGGGCTCTCAGACCTTCACTTGTCCCCCCACCACCGCCTTCCTTCCCTTGCAAGGACGGAGCGTCTCAGTCTGCGGTCACAGGTGTGCCGTTTAGGGGAGGAGACGGTACCCGCGACAGATGTGTGCCCTCTGTCAGCGGGCACTGAGTCGGCGTCCTTCCATGCAGGGCACCAGAACCACCTTGCCCAGAAGCAACCGACAGCAGAGAGATGATGCCAGCCCTGAAAGGCAATTTTTCTTCCATAAACAGGAGAGCTCGCCAGGGCCAAATGAGGGGGAGGCTACTGGAATTTATGAGATGATTTTGTGTTTGAATTACCAGAGAGCAGCGCCGCTTTCCCATGTGCAGGCTTCGGCAGGCCCCGGCAGAGCGTCCACGGTGCCTTGCCTGGGTTCCTTGCTCACTGGAGCGGGCGTGCGGAACGGATCAAGGCAACGACCGGGAAGAGGCTCCGGGGCTCCTGCCTTTGGCCCGGCACCTACTCACTCACCCTGAGGACCACGTCTGGACATCAGCCCCTCTGGAGACGGCGGGCGGCCGCCTTGCGCCTCAGCACGTCAACGGCCCCTCGTAGAAGAAGCCAGAGCAACGTCTTCCCTCAGGACTCACACGTCCGCGGGGGTCCAAGGGGGTTTTCATGCGGGCCACCGTCACCCCTGGATGGCCTGGTCCTCCCTTAGTCTCCGAGGCTTTGTTTTCGTCTGTGGCTTTGGTGTCCTGTGAGCACATGGGCCCCAGCACCCTTGTAACCCAGGACAGGTGTACTCAGCTGGTGTTGGGTAGCGCCTCTGAGAGGCAGGGCAGGCTCAGGTCCTGGGCACTGATGGGGCCTCCCCCGGCTGTTGGGGTGGGGACGTGGCCCCCACAGGTGCCCTCAGTGTGGGAGGAGCCCAGAGGAGAGGCCACCCCCGTCATGCTGTCATGACCACACAGTCCGTACCTGCACCTGTCGCTTTGACCTTGGGGCCTTGCTGGCCAGGGGGGGCGTCCCCTCTGAGGTGAGTCCCCTCACCTCCTCTAGCAAGCCCACCGCTGCTAAGCACCCCGACCTCGACTGCCTTCTGCACCAGCCCCTATCCAGGCCACACTGGTCACCCCAGGGCAGGTGTCCAACGACCTGGGCAGCCCCTGTGCCAAGCCCAGCAAGCCAGTCCCACAGCTCCCATCTGCTGACCCCACCTGGGGGTCGCCGGGGGCCGGCCTTGCTCTCCCTGCGCGGACCCCCAGAGCTGGGGACTTGGCATCGGCCCTCACTTCCTCACGTGTCCTCCTTGCCGGCTTGAGCAGCGGGAAACCCACAGGAAACCCACAGGTGAGGTGCCCTGGGTGGGCTCTCCAGTGGGCGAGGGGTCCCCGGGCTGTGAGTGGGAAGAAAGTATTTGTACCTGGACCTTAGACCACGGGGGTGGGAGCGGCAGGAGAGATGGGGGCCTGGGTTCATGGACGACGAGGCTGGGTGGGCCAGGGGAAAGGAGGGTGGACGCTGGTGCCCGGGCTGGCAAGGTCAGGGCAGAGACGCAGGCCTGCCGGCTCTGGGCACCGTTGTGTGGGTCCCTTGGACCCTGAGGGCATAGCTGTCCGCTGGGACGCCTTGCTGACCTGGCTCCTGCTTCCTGGATGTTAAACTGGGGGTTAAACTCCCGTTTCCTATCGGTAAGGGGAGCGATGCCAAGGGATCTCGTTAGTGTCACGACTCCCAGTTTGCTGGGCGTGACCAGGGTCCCCGGCTGGGACAGGCGTCTCCTGTGCTTCTGGGCCTGCAGATAGCATCTCTGCTGGTTTGGGTCACTTCTGGGGGTGGCGTGTGGCCCAGGCTTCCCTCCCGCATCCGAGACAAGCCCGGGAGCCACGTGGATTTCCCGGCCTGGCCTCTAGGCTGGGGCAGGTCCTAGAAGGCCACGGCTCTGGTCCACCAGGAGGAAGAGCCGCTCCACAGACCGTCAATTCTGAGTGCCGTCACCAGGCTCGGAGACAGATGGGTCCGTTTCCCTGCAGCCCCCAGGCCCCCCACCCACAGCCTCGCCTCGGCTGAGCAGCCCGGTGTGCACCTGGGCCCCGGTCCCGACGGCCTCCCTGGCTCAGGTGCCGTGTGAGGTGGGGGTGGAGGCCAGGGGGTGGGCACTCTGGCAGAGACACACAGAGGGGCTGCTCCGTGGGGTCCTGCCGGGAGTGCAGGCAGAAACCCAGAACTGTCGCGGGGGTTGGAGCTCGCGGCGTCAGAGCTCACTGCATCAGGAGGCCCAGCCGAGGACACACCTGCTCTCAGAGCCCTGCTTTCTCGTGGAGCAGAGGGTTGCGGGCGTCGTGTGACTGAGGGCCCTTTGCTGCTCGCTGAGCAGCTACTTCAGGCCTGGGGGGCATAGGCAGAGCTGGCAAAGCCCCCACCTGCCTGGACCTAGACAGTGGACCAATGGGACCCTGTGTGCCTGCAGAGTCCCTGAACGCAGTGTCCCACTATATGTTGGCGCCTCCTCCCGGCGCCGGCCTCCCTCCCAGCCATCGCCCTGGACTTCAGCTCTGGGCTCTGCCTATGGGAAGCACGTGCTGTAAAGGCATGTAGCCAGGACAGAACGCCAGGCTGGGTGCCTGCACACATTTATGGGGGATGCGGGGGTCTCTCGGCCACTGCAAGCCCGTGCGCCGGCCCGTGGGAGACAGTAAGCGTCCCCTCTGTCCTTCCTCACATGTGCCCAGGACACAGCAAGAAATTGGGTCCCAAACACATCCAGATGCTGAAGTGGGGCCCTCAGCCTCCCTGACTCCAGAAACACCCACTGTGTTGAGGGACTCCCTTGGTGGCCCCAGCTTCCGATTGGGAGTCCTGACCCAAGAACAGGGGTCAGCGAGTGTCCGAACTGACGGCAGGCCTCAGACCAGGCCCTCAGCCCAAGGAGCTGCGATCTTACCACAGCCACAGCCTGGACACCCCAGCGGGGCCCAGCATCTCTGGGGACATGTCCCACCAGCTCCCCAGTGTTTCCCTGAGGAGGTGCCATTGGAGTCCGAGCCAAGCACCCACCCCAGCAGGTGTCTCGGTGCATCTGGGGAAAGGAGCCCTGGGTGGGTGCCAGGAGCGTGTCTGTCAAGTGTGCCCAGGGGAGACGGCGGAGGGGGGCTCTGGGGGAAACAGCACAGAACAAAGTGGGTAGAGCGCTACCAGTGAACAGAGGTGATGGGAACGATGTCTGTGGACCCACGCGGAGCAGGCACCTGGCGTACACGTGGGAGGCGCCAGACCCCGCCTCCTGGCTGGGAAGACACGGTGCAGAGGCCGTCCTGTGGCAGGTGACACCGTCTCAGCATGCGGAGGCTCCCATGGGGCCGGGACCGGGCAGTGGGCATCTCTGGCCTCCCCGCCCTTCCCGCCGCAGCTCTGGGTGCGGTAACATGGACATGGGCTCTTCTCGGTCCTTGTCCTCTGCTCAGTTTGCTTCTGGCCGTCCGGTCCAAGCCGCCGCGGTGAGGGCACAAGCCGTGTGAGCCGCAGACTCCACGCAGAGACCGGGGCCCTGGCAGCTGAGGCCACGGCGAGAGGAAGCAGATGGGCGCCCCGCAAGCCCGGCGAGGTCAGGCCCCGGGGGGCAGAGCCACAGAAGCTGCGCGGGGCGGGCGATGGGGGTGCCCCACTGCGTAATCGTGCGCACACGAGGTTTTCTTTTTTTTTTTTTTTTTTTTTTGACAGAGAGAGAGAGATCACAAGTAGGCAGAGAGGCAGGCAGAGAGAGAGGAAGGGAAGCAGGCTCCCTGCCTAGCAGAGAGCCCGATGTGGGGCTCAGTCCCAGGACCCTGGGATCATGACCCGAGCCGAAGGCAGAGGCCTCAACCCACTGAGCCACCTAGGCACCCCCCACACGAGGTTTTCTAACTCAAACTTTGAACAACGGGTTACGTAGGGATGCTTCAACACGTCATAACGAACGCCACCGTGAACTAAGCAGGAAGACAAGTCCCGCTGCGGCGCACGAAACAGGACCAGACCGGCCCTGGGGACGGGGAGAGCTGCTGCCAGTCGTGGGGGAGGGGCCAAGCGAGGGGCTGCGGGCGCGGACATCTGGGACCCGAGGAAACGCACACACACCACGGACGCGTGAAAGACACGCCCCCGCGGACTCGGGCTGGTCACAACCAAACAGAGGGCCCCTGCTTGAGGGACGACAGTCATTTCTAAGCTCAGATAACTGAATTCGGGGAGTTTTCAGGGGAGCAGGATCATGTTGGGGTGAGTGGGGGTCGGCAGAGGCGCTCAGGAGCCATCACGGTGCAGGAAGGAAGCCACACACTGGGACTGACTCTGCCCACAGAAGTCCAGACCCCAGGGGGGCACGTACGGCCCCTTCGGTCGCCCAGAGCGGCCGGTGCTCACGCTCGGGTACAGCTGCTGGCGACACAAACTCCGCGTCCGACAGGGAGGTAGCAGAAAAAGTTTAAATCACGGTACGTACATTCCAAGGATTTCTAGGCTCATGCTTCAAGGAGAGAGAGGGGAGAAACGCGTGTGTCCCGACACGGAGACACGGACGTTTCTAGGGCACGGAAGCCCCTTGCAGAACCGAGCTACAGGGGTCCCGGCCTCCCAGTCGACGTGTGTAGGACGTGAGCCCATGTGCATGAACTTACGTGTGCTTACGTGTGCGGGTGTGTCTCCACAAGCGCGTGCGGTTGTGCGTGTACGTGTGTTTCTGTTTCTGTGAGTGTGCGCATGCGTGGGCCGCAGTGTCCTCTCCAAACTCTGACCTCCCCACAAGCAGTACGGTAAGTGCAGAAATGATTAGCGTTTGTTCTGCTGATGAGTTACCGTGCACAGGAGTCGGGGTGACCTGTGACCACTCTCGGGCCCAGCGTCACTCCTCGGCTGCTGGGCTGAGTGTCCCCAGCAGGTCGTTGGGCGCAGAGAGCAATAGGCAGCTGGAGACTTTGCTACAGAAGCACCAGGGGACTGGCTCTGAGCTGTGGCCCTGGCATCAGGCCATGTGCACCAGCCAGCGCCGGCCCTGGGCCCGTGGTCCTGGCCACCCTCCCAGGAGCCCCAGGCCTGGGCCTGGAGGAACCACCTCTCTCGGCCTCCACACACACATTCAAGGGACAATTTTCCCACTTGGTCCTTTGAAACATGCCCTGAGGAGTGGGTTCCCCACAGTTTGCAGAAGACCCGAAACCTGAGCAGGGAAGGTGGAGGTTGAGGGCAGCACAGTCCACCGCAGAGGGCGCCGCAGGGACAGTGGAATTATCCACCTGCTTCGTGGCAGAAGGTCAGCAGTTGGGGTCAGGAGCTGGTAACGGGAACCAGGCAGGGTGGCCCATGACTTCAGAGGACAGCTGTGACCCCCAGGGTCACCTCTGAGACCAGGTCCAGCCACTAACACCCCTGAAACCCTAAAATCATTACGTGTGCTCCTTTGATAAAAATGAGATCTGTAACAACAATGAACACAGTAGTCAGAAATGCGCCGTCTCCGTGACCCACGGGAAGTGAAGCAGCACCTCAGCCCAGCCCTGGGGGCTCGCCGTGCGAGGGTCTCGAGTCATACACCCACCCACCAGCAGACCCCTCTCCCCCGTCCCCTGGCTGAGCCCGCCTGTCCAGGCCGGGTCTCCGGGTCTCTCCCTGCCGGCCACACTTCCGCCGACCCGAGCAGGTCTCTGCGAAGGCAGGAGAGAACTCCCCCACCTCCTGTGTTGCCGGCAGGCCGACACCCACCCCCCACCTCCAATCCAAACCGCCGGGCCGAACCCCAGCTACCCCAGGAGACTGGAGGCTTCCCCTCACTCCCCATTGTGAACAGTCAGCAGCGGTGACAAGTGCCAGGTTCCTGCTCAGCTCACCCCTTCCCGGAGCCTCCGGGGACCCTGGGGCCCCATTCCAGCTTCAGCTCCTCCCCAGCGTGCCGACTGCCCGGCTCCCCCGCAGCTTTGGGCAGCGGAGTCCTCCCCAGCGGGGGCGCCCCAGGCCTGGGAGCTCACGGGCGTCCTGTCAGGCGGGACCGTCCTTGGGCACCGCAAAGTTTGCGGAGAATTTTCGTACCAAGCGATTTCCGTTCTTCCATTGATTGATGCTTCCCTGATTGATGTCCGGAACCGCCGGTTTCCTGCCTGCCCGGTCCTCGCTTCTTCTTCAAGGAATATATGAATTTTAAATAGATATTTGCATGAATAGGACAGCCGCCGTTTGAAGAAAACCTATGTGCGTTCTTTGGCAAATACAGATTTTCTTGCTTCCTTGCAAAATGAATAATGTCCCCTAAATGTGTCTGCTTGGTAAATCCAGATCTCTGTACATCACGCTGTCCCGGAGAAGAGCTTAAAGATAGTAGAGGTTCCCCAGTCCTCCTTGAAGATAATTCGAAGAAGGAAATGCATCATGTGAAGAAGAACAGTTCGTAACGACCCGGACACAGGCTTTCATTGTTCATGCTGTTACGACCCAGACGCGGGCTCGGAACAAGGATTTTGTTAAGAGCAGGAGCCCCGCACCTGACGCCAGGGCTCCCACCACGGTAACTACCGCTGCTCGCTTTAGTTTTTAAATCTGGGCCTCGTTGGTGTCCCATAACGTCACCTTCACACGGCCGTGGGTCTCAGAAACGGACACAAAGAAGAGCTAAAACATCCTAGCACCATCGTGCGTGGACACCACGTGGGCCTGTGGCCCTGCCGCCGTGGGCTCGGCCTGCCTCGGGTTGGGGTGTCAGGACGTTGCTGGGCTGCGTGGGTTTCTGTTCAGACGGCAGTGGGGCCGTGTGGCCGCAGTAAAGCTCAGACGTGGGGAGATTTCCTCCATCTTGGACTCAGTTTCCCCACCTGTAAAAGAGGGTTCCAATGACACGAAGAATTCAGTGGCACTTGGAGCCATCACGACTCCATGGAGCCTCCACCAAGGTGCATTGTGTCCCCCCCGACATCCCGGGAACCGAACGCGGGCTTGAAAGAGGAGGTCCTGCCCAGAGGACCGGGAATGGCTGGCATCCTGCGGGCTCAGGGCAGGAACCCAGGACGTGGGGGCCTGGATGCTGCCTTTCCTGATCCTGTCTGTCTGAGCGTCACTGGTGAGGCTGAGCTCCCTGCTCCTTCCACCCTGGGATGCTTCTGGAGGTGGGGGCCAGGGCCCCAGGGCCGTGGTTCTAGAGGACAGCTTTGCAAAGAAGCAGACTTGCAGGCCCCACAAACTGGCGGAGGGGGGTCAGCCAGCCCAGCAAGCGCTCGCCTCTGCTCCACATGACGGCCGCTGTCTCCTCGAATGTGGGCAGATGCCGACCGTCTTGGAGCCCACGCGGCATCCATCTGACCAGGCCAGCCTGGCCCTGGAAGGATCCGTCTCTCGGGGAGAAACAGCACATTGTCTCACGCCGCTTCCCTGTGACAGATGGGACCCCTGGAAAGAAAGCCCACGTCCCCCCACCGCGGGCCCGGCGTGGTAATTAATAGCCAGCTGAAGGAACCTGATTGCTGTTTCTGGGTCTAAAAATGGATAAACAACCATTATTGCCAGAAAGGTCCAAGCCATATTTATCACCATTACAGAGTAATTCAGCGTGTGCCTGTTAATCAATCACAGGCCTCGCTGGGGCTCTGGCCGGCTGGTCCCCGAGAGTGGACAGCCGTCACCGGCTCGCGGGCAGGAGCCCGAGCATGATGGATTACGGCTGCCGCGGCTCCAATCTGGAGAGGACGGTGGGGGCAGGGATGGCTGCCCACGGGCGTCCATCCCGGATGCCGACCAGGAGGGGCTGCCCAGCACGTGGTGCGGGAGACAGGAGGGAAACCACGGTGGAATCAGGCCCTCACACATGGGTCCCCGGAGAGGCACCTGCCCAGCGGGGTGGGGGGCTCCCATCATGGACATCGCCCGATCCTGGTGCTGTTCCTCCCGTGTCTAAGCTCTTACATAAAATAATGACATGTTCCACGTAAACCCACGTCACCCGGACCATCGTAGAAGGTGTGGATCCATTCAGCTGGGGGTGGGGGGCCCAGGTGGGGACGGTGGGCCCCAAAGCTGAGACGGTCCTCGGAGCCAGGAAAGCAGCTGCGGGAGCCGCGGCAGGGGTGTGTGCGGCTGGGGTCCTCTGGTCCCAGATGCAGCCTGTCCTGCCGACCAAAGATGCCGGGGGAGATTGTCACCCAGGGTGGACCGTGCCCCTTCTGGTGCCAGGCTCCGGGTCACGGCTCCGGCAGGAGAGGGACCCCGTCTGACCGACGTGGGCGAGTGTCTGCTCCTTGAGCCCCACAGAGACTTCATGAAGCAAGTCCTGGTTCGTCCCCCACTTCCTGGACAAGAAACAGGTGCAGCACGGAGAGCAGTGAGCCCCAGGTGGGTCCCACTCCCCAGGGGACAGTCTGAGGGATGGTCCATGCGACCCACTTGGGGAGACACTGGGGCCAGAGAGGCTGTCCAGCTGGGAAGGTGGACGGCGCCGAGGGCCAGCTGGACAGCACGTTCAGGCACGTGGAGAGGATAAGCACGAACCCCAGGCCACCCCAGGGCACAGCTGCATTTCTGGGGTGTGGATACCTCTTCAGAGAAGCAGCGGGTCATGAGAAAGCTGGAGGACGTGGGTCTGGGCTCGGTGTGAGCACAGACAGGAGGCGGGCAGAAACCGTGCATTCGAACGCACTGGCTGTGCCAACCCTCTTGCCAAGAAGTGTCACCCCAGGTCCCATCTGGACATCTAACCAGAAGCAGGTCCACCTGCCAGGCCCTTAGAAGGCACCAGGCTGGTGTCCTCTCCATGTACGGATCACCTATCTGGCAGGCTCTCCCCTCTACCCCCTCTCAAACATCACCACGTTGGCACACCCCGCTACGCCCGTGTGTCCGGCGAGGGCCACTGGACAGGATGTCCCCCAGGCTCCTTGCTGCTCTACTCCCAGCTGTACGATTCTCCACATGCCCTGTGGGGTACGACGCACTCTCTGGATGGACGGGCTGCTGGAAGTCTCCCTCGGAACACTGTGCAGTGTCTCTAGAATAAATCCGGACACGAGCGACTGACGACTGGATTAGGGGCGGCCAAGGCCCCTGGGCACACTCCTGCCCAGGGAGCCCAGCAGCACGGGGACGGGGGTCCGAGGGCTGGGCTGCCAGAGCCCAGACACCTGCTGGGTGTCAGCAGCCCCTGTCCTGTCCCCTCGGCCGTCCCCACCTGCCGTGAGCACAGCCCGCATCACCTGGCCTGGCAGGGCCCAGCTCACCAGTGGCTTCAGCTGCTGTCAGCTCAGCCGGGGAGCCCCACCGTCACCTTCATTTGTTCCACAAGCGCTGCTGAGCCCGGACGGCTCCAGGAGCTACAAGGGACTCAGAACAGAGCACGGTGTCTGCCCTCCGGGATGCCCTGCGGGGAACCGCCAACCGTGCGTGCACACGCACCAACCACACACACACGGACACGTGCTCAGACTCTCTCTCCCCCCGACGTTGCTTGGGGACAACAGGACCGAGCCCTGGTATGGCCACCACTGAAGTAGGGAGCCATGTGGTCCAGGCTGGACAGCAGGGCCCGGGCTCTGCGGGGAGCTCCTGAGCGTGGCCGGCAGCGGCGTCACATCAGGGACGGCGATGGTCAGATCTGACCAGTGGGTCTCCGTGCTGGAGAGGCTGGCATGTAGAACTGGGGTCACCCTGGGCCCCCGGAGCCCACACAGCCCTACAGCTGGAAGTGTGTTCTGGGCAGTGAGTCTGGGGGCCAAGGCCGGAAGGGAGGAGGGAAGAGGAGGACGAGGGAGAAGGGGGAGGAGGAAGGAAGGGGGAGCAGGAAGGGGAGGGCAGAGGGCAGCGTGCTGGGTCCGTCCTGGTGCAGGCAGGGACAGGTCTGGTCGACTCCAGGCTGTGGGAGTGGCCCTGCCGGGGGCCTCAGTGGGGCTCTGTCCATCTGTCTGTCTGTCTTGCTGGGATGCGGGCCAAGAGCACATACACAGGGGACCTGCCCCAGCTCTTGGGGCTGATGCCCAGCCCAGCAGCAGCTGTGGGTCTGTGGCTGTGAGTCTCAGGGATCCGCGTCCACGAGGCATCTCAGTGTTCGTGTCCGAGAGAGAGCGCGGGGCTCGCCTCGGTCCCTTCTGGTTGAATGATCCGAGGGGCAGCGTGGCCACTCCCGCGGATGAACCCTCTTCCAACCTCTTTCTTCTGTCGAAGAAGGTAATTGGAGGTAATTTCCATGGCTCATTTAACTTGCAAGGATGGTAGAAAATATTAATAAAACATTTGATATCTAGGTTTGGGCAGAACTTCAATAAATTAGACGCAGGCGCACCCCATGTTTGTTTATGGGACACTAATGGCTTTTAAAGGGATCGTTGGAGGAGCTGCTCCTGGAGGATTCAGAGCCTTGGCTGCTGGGCTGGAAGGAGCCGGCCCCCTCCCCCACCCCTCCTCACGGGGGGTCCCCGGGACCTGGGGTGCAAAGGAGGCCCCTGAGGTCACCAACTCAAGACAGGACCTGGCTCTCATAGGCGGTGGGCAGGGAAGCCCCACTCAGATGAGGGTCCCCAAGCTGTGCATCAGGGAGGGGGCCGGGATGCTGATTCCCCTTCCTGTCCCTTGACTTGTCCCAACATGCCCTTGGGGCACATGTGTGAGATTTGCTCAGGCCCTGCTGAGAGGGGCCCCTCAGGCTGTGTCAACAGCCTCGTCCAGGTCAAGTGCCTCTGTCCCCCCACGGTGGGGCGGAAGTGGTACCTGTCAGATTGAGTGACATCCATGTCTGGGAGACCCACGGGGACCAGACACATGAGAAATATTTACGAAAACATCCATTCGAATGAGCTGCTGGCTGATGGAAAGGGAAGGCCGGGGAGTGGATTGGGGGATGGGGTGTGGGGCTGCGGGGACACGGGGAGCGAGATAGATCACTGTCCGGGCGTCAGCTGTGGCCTGGGGTGCTTCCCCCAGTGTGATGGGCAGTGCTCCTGGGAAGCTGTCCTCCAGGAGGGACAGGACACAGCACAGAGGGCACAGCCTGCGGTCCAGCGGCCTCACACACAGCACGGGTACTCGGGCTTCCAGGTCTCCCGGGCCCAGGGCTGCTGGCAGCCGCCCCAAGGCCAGCCTGCAGGGTCAGGTCCATCTGTCCAGTGGGTGGGGGGCACCACAGGGAGTGAAACCTGGAAACCAGGACCCCGGCTCCCCCTCCCCCATCCATGCAAGCCTGGACCAGGCTGGGAGGGGTGGGGGCCCCAGATGAGACCCATGGGGCACAGCCCAAATACACACACGTGCATGTGCACACACACTCACACTCAGACACAGGCATGCACAGAAGCACACACGTGCAGACACACACGCATGGACACACACACTTTCACAGATTTGTGCAACGAGCTGTAGCCCGGCCAGGCCCAGGTGAGATGAGAGAGCCGGGTCACCCGGGGGACAGACTGACCGTGTGCGGTGCGCGGAGCCCTGTGCTCGGAAGGGCCGAGGCGGGGGCTGCTGCCGTCCTGCACGCTCGACCAAGGGGCCCACGTTGTCTGCGCGCACGCGGCCCCGGCCATGCCGCTGTTGACCCTGTGGCTGCAGAGCTGAGCGCAGGGGACTCTTGCCGCCTTCTTCCTGCAGGTTGCCTTCGGATGCACGGTCTTTCCCAGATCATCTGGGCCCGGCGCGGGGTGTCCACCCCTACGTCCCCCCGGCAGGAGTTGGCACTCATCTGCGGCTGGGGTCCATTTCCCCAGCGTGAGCGTCTCACATGTACACGATGACCCTGTAACAGCACGTTTGCTGCGTGGAGCCCTTACACGACGAGCTGGTGCTGCAGGACCCCCTCGTTCATCGGAGAAACGTCTGGCCGTCCCGAGTGTGCACCACAGAACCGCGAGACTCGATGCGCGAACAGTCAGGTCCGGCCGTGAGTGTCGCAACGTCGCGACTGTTCGAAAACATTACGTGCTGGTTAGTACGTGTTCGTACCTAAATGGGTGCCCGCGTGCGAATTTCTCAGCGATGCCGGTAGTGAAACTTACACTGCCACGGGCACCTCCTGCCTCCGTCTTGTGCGAACGGGGCCCCAGGTCCTGGACGCGAAACGCAGCAAGGTGGTGACTTCTGGCTCGCGTCCACCGTTCCGCGTCCGCTGGGGTCTGATGCATGGATGCATCTGTGTCCTTTCCTCCGAGGGCGGCTTCTCTCGTTCTCCAGTGGGGCGTGTGGCCCCGCGGCTCCGTCAGGCAGGAAGTCCTCCTCGAGATGGAGGACGATCTCTCACCCGAGCGTCCCCCACTGGCCAGCCCAGTGGTCATCCTTCCTGGACACCTTGGGCTTCCTGACACCTCAACAGAATAATGGGCTTGTAGCTCTTTTGCCACTTGGGTCACAATCAGCTCCTCGGGCAGTGATGATGCCGGACATCCCAGGTGCTCCCTGTGACAGGGGGACACGGGCAGTCTGGCCGCCCCTGCCCTGAGTCCGTGTGGCATCGTCCTCGTGTCCCCTGCAGCGTCAGGTCAGGCTTGTTTGCTGGACACCCTGTGCAACACAGACAGAGGGACAGACGGATGAGAGACGGATGTGAGTTCCTTCCTAGTCTGTAGGGAAGCATGAGGGAGAGACGTGGGAGTCCCCAGCCTGGCTCTCAGGAGCCCAGACTCGCTGCCCCAGCTGCCGCTTTGCCGCCCGCAGACACAGGTGTTAGGAGGGGCTCCGGCTCATCAGTCAAATAACTCCCCTTAGGTTCTAAATCAATAAAGTCTGGACTCACACGACTTGTACGGTGAAAAGTTCAACAACAGTGCTCAGGCTGTTTGGTGGCCCTGAGTATAAGAACGGACGGACCGACGGACAGACAGATGGACGTCTGCAGGATCTGCTGTGCAGAATCGTGTCGACTGTGGCCACTCTAGGGAGGCCTGATTTTATGGTCAGGGAAACTGAGTCTCCGAGGGACCACTAGGGTCTCTCTTGAGTCACAGCCCCCACGGATGTCTTGGACAGTCTCCCGGCATGCGAGGCCCCCCTGAGTCATGCCAGCGAGCCCAGGCCCAGGGCAGGGGAGCTGCTCCATGAGGCAGGGGCCCAGGGGCTGCCAGCAGGGGAAGAAGTGGACAGAATTCAGGCTCACCCATGTCCCCTTACAGGACAGCAGGAGCCTAGGGACTCAGAGGGCCCCCACATCCCTGTTTTAAATTGTCCTCCATCCTCCAGAGACATCTGCCTGCCTCCCCCCAAACGGTGCCGTGGTTACACGGGGACAGTGAGCAACGTCACCCGCCACAGCTCCCACACCTGGCCACTCACCCCAGCCTGCCTGCCGCGAGCACTGACGCTCCCGCGGGAGGACCCAGGAGGAGGAGGGCGCCCAGCCCCTAGTCACACCTGGAACAGGTGGGGCTGGACCACACCCCACCGGGGATCCCTCAGTGGCATTCAGACGTTGCCTGTCTCCCAACTAAGACCTTGCATTGGACTCATTCGGTTTTGTGGATTATATTTGTATTGAATTCATGCATTAGTTTGGCTGAACGGTTGCGTGAAAGCTGTAAACCTACGGGATTTATACTTAATTAAGTCATACGATGAGAACCACTGAGGTCACCAGCAGCGCCCTGCAGCAAAATCCGTTCTCCCCCCGAGGAAGGGGGGCCTGTAGCAGCACGAGGCCACCGCGTCCTGCAGAGATGGGGCGCTCCCCCGCGACGGGGGGTCCCATGCTGGGGCCGTGTGCAGGGGGGCCATGGAAGGCGGGGTGTGCCCCGGGGTCACGTCTGGTCTCCCCTCCAGGCGGGGCCGGGGCCTCGAGGCTCCCTCGTTCAGCTCCCCCTGAGCCTTCGGAGCCCGCGCTGAGCCCCAGGATCCCCAAGGCTTGGGAGCATTAATTTAAAACAGCTGATTGCCAGTGAAAGGTCTCATCAAAGATTAAATAAGCATAATTTAACTGAGGGGATGATAATAGATTAAGTTAAGAAGAGGAAAAAAGGAAAATTGAATTAGAATGCATATTTGAGGAAAAATCGGAGTTTAATATAATTACACTTAGAGCTGAGACAGATTACGACTACTGTGTTTCAGAGGTGGGATTGTTGATTGCATTATTTAATATCGAGCCTGGATCTCTGCCTTGCAACAGGTCAGGGTCAGGGCCTTGCAGGCAGGGAGCAGAGCTCCGGCCCCGGCCCAGGAGGCAGAAGAAGCATCGCATCTGCCCCTCGGGGCCCAGGTGAGAGTGACTGTGTCCCGGCCAGTCCGCACCCCCCAGGGAGGGGACACTATGGGGCCCCTGATGACTCAGACCCAGGGTCCCCACGGCCCTGCTGGAAGGCAGAGCAGCCGTTGACAAATGTCTTCCCCAGATCAGATTATCCTAGAGCTGATCCAATCACCTGCACAGAAATGAATGATTACAGCCGCCAAAAACCTCAATTCCACCCAAAATCGGGTTTCCCAGATGGTGCCATCGCTCCTTAGTCCTGATCCACTCACCTTCCCAGGAGGGAGCTGACGGGGAGAGACACGGGCACACAGGCCACAGCGAAGGCGAGCGGGGCGCCCTTCACCCGCACGCGGGGCCCCGGGACCTCCCCACCCCAGCACACCGACCAACCCACCCACACCGGCAGGACTTGGAGCTCAGTCGTTGCTGTGGGTCCAACTGTGTCCCCAGATCCCTATGTCGAGGCCCTAACCTCCAGCATGTGGACATAAAACCTTATTAAAAAGTCACGAAGGTAAAATGAGCTAAACCGAGGTCACACAGACGGGTCCGCACTCTGATATCACTGGTGTCCTGTTAAGAAGAGGAGACGGACAGGGACACACTCCCACAGGGAAGACCAAGTGAGGACACACGGAGAAGCCGGCCATCCCACAGTCTGACCGTGGACCGCAGGCCTCGGGGACCAGGACACGGTCAATGTCTGAGGCCTCGTCCCCCCGCCCCGGTGCTCCATGGCTACAGGAAGCTAATAAAATCACCTTTCAGTTTCCCGAAACATACAGCTTTCAGAGATACACATTCACATCTCAGAAGAAGAAAGGCCCCGGCCAGCAAGCCCATCCACCTGGTGTCAGGGGTCAGCCTTGGGGGTCACACATTCAGCCCCCCCGAGCCCTGCAAGTCACCCCCTCCCTCTCCCACTGGCTGGTTGGCACGGAGTCCTGAGTCCATGGGGCTGGGGCCACCGTGCTCAGACAGCTGGCCTTCCCCTCCGGCCTCAGGGGAATGGGGTCCCTGCTGGAGGTCAGCGGGGTCAGGTTTCTCTGATTCGCCATCCCCGTGCCGAGGCCTCTCGGGAAACCACAAGCACCAGCGGGCAGAAGTGAGTTTTCCGAGTGCACGAAGTGCTTTGCCCAAACGCAGCATCTGGTTAGGCACAGCCGGGGCCGTCCGCCACACCCCGCCTCTCCCGGGTGAGCATAGACTCTTAGGGACCAAAAGCCAATACTCCAGAGCCGAGTTTGCGTTGGGAAAGGAAGGTTGCTTTGTTCTGGAGGCCGGCAGCCTGGGAAGAGGGTGGGCTGCTGTCCGTGGACGGTCTCCAACGTCGCGGCTGCAGCAGAAGCTTTGGGGCGAGGCCCCAGGGACGTGGTGGGGATGAGGGGCAGGGGACATGCCCTCGTAGGAGCTCAGGCAGACTCGCAGGCATCAGGGACTGTCTCCTTGTCACGCGGTCCAGCCTGATCTCCAGAGCGCACCTGGTCCTTCCTTCCCCAGGGTGGAGTTCTGTTGAAATCTCGAAGAAGCCATAACCGGTCAAGCTATACACTAAAAAGCAAGGAGGGGCCTCAAGGGGCAGCCGGGGAGAAACCATCCCGGGACGCCAGGTGAGCGAGTGTGGCCCAGGGCGCTCACGGCTCAGGGAAGGGCTGCTCTGTTCAGGAGTCAGGCCACATGGGGACCCACCTTCTCTGGACAGCTCAGGGGCTCGCTCCTTGTCCACCAGCCCCCGTGCAGCAGCCGGGCCAGAGAGCCCCTCACGCCCCCTCCACCGGCTGTCCTCTAGGACCCCAGACCACACCGCCCTCCCTGCACGGGTTCCCACCTCCAACCCCTCACCCCTGCACTCCAGCCTCTCTGTCTCTGCCCCCGACGGAGCCCGGTCTCAACAGATGTGCTAATCATGTCTCTGCGAGGCTCTGACATCGCGTCTTGGGACTGTGCTGGCGGGAGGACCCACCCCTCCCCAGGCTACTAATTCCCAGGCACAGCGAGTGACTCTCAGCAGACTGAGGGCAGATCCAGAGCCCGTCTTTTCTGACTCACACACTAACCCAATATTCTGTTGTCCTAAGTCCCCCGGGGCCGGGGGCATGGACCCTGGAGCCTGGAGCCCACCAGCATCATGCAACGATCCGATCCTAAACCTGATCAAAGCTGCCGGTCATGCCCGCCCACCCCTTGCTCCAGAGAGCTCGGCTCAGCATGGGCCGCTCTCTCCTTGCCCCGTCTGCCCGTGACCAGCCCTGCTGTCTGCCGGCGTGGACTTACGTGGACCCGTGTGGCTGGGCAGCCCTCCTCGCAGAATGGTGAGAGCTGAAGTCCCCCATCACGCTGTTGCCCACGTCCACGGCCTCACGGAGCCTGACCAAGCTGAGTCCCGGAACGCGGGCCTGCAGGACGAGGCAGAGTGGTCGCGCTTCCCAGTCACGGTCTCCGGGAACAAGCCATCTCCCCGCCCACCCCCGGGCCTCCTCACTGCCGTCTCCCCAGCTGGGAGCTCCCGCCTTCCTAGACCTTGCTCAGCCCTCTCCCACCTCGGGGCCTGGGCACCTGCGCCCGCGCGCGGCAGCCTCTCCCCCCAGACACTGCAGGGCGGGCATCCTCCCCCCAGGCCTCAAGGCTTCCCCCGGGCTTTACCGGAGATGCTGTTCCCAAGTGGCAAGGGGCCCCCGGGAGTCCTGGCTGGCAGCCTCCTGCGGGTCCCCGTCCGTGTGCTCACCTTCTGACCTGAGGGTCCGCTGGGCTGGGCCTCACCTGCAGCTCCTCGGGGCCATCAGCCTTCCGGGAACCGGAGCTTCAGGCCCTCTGGGTCCTTCAGCTCCGTGGCTGTGCGCCCTTCGACACAGAGCCACTGCCATGTGCTCAGGGGACGGCGCAGCACCTTTGTCTGGGGCCATCGATCGAGTCAAAACCCCGCTTCGTAAGAGCTGGGTTGGGACTGCATTTATCCTGCTGCGGACTCTGAGGTCTGGGGTCCGCGGGGCATCCTGTTTCTGCTCACGGGGCCCCCCGAGGTCTGGCTCGCACCCCAGTCTGGGGGCAGGGGCTGGACATGGCTGCGTCCCAGCTTGTCATCCTCGCCCAGTGGCCCTGGGCCCCCAGTCAGCCCACGCCATCCAAGAGAGACGGTACCGCCTTTGGTCACCTGGCCGCCTCCGTCATCCCCGTCGTCTCTGCTGCTTTCTGGTCATCCAGACAGTCACAAAACCCCGTCTTCGGCGCGGGGGTCAAGGGGGAGGGTAAGGAGCATGTCTCCCTGACCTAACGCAGCTTCTGGAACGGCGAGTGGAAGTACCAACATTGGGTCGGAGATGCTGGAACATCGACTTGGTGCGGTGCGGGTCCCCAGAATTTTCTCCCCTTCTTTTTTTCTCTTTTTTTTTTAAGATGTTATGTATTTATTCTAGAGAGAGAGAGAGGGAGAGAGAGCGTGCGCAGGGAGGAGCGGGGGAAGAGGGCCCGGCAAACTCCGCTGGGTGCCGCCACTGTCACGACTCTGAGGTCACAGCCAAGAGTCAGATGCTTAACCCGCGGCGCCGGCCGGGCGCCCCTCCCCAGAATTTCTTAGTATCCGTTATCTGCAAACACAGTGAATTCAACACTCTCTTTTCAAGGCTTATAAACAAATATTTATTTTCTCGTGTTATTTTTTGGAAGACTGAACACAAGACCTTCATTCCTGGTGAGTAACCGGGCCTGCTGGCTCGTTCCCGCATGGTCTCCCCCCAGCGGAAACCCCCTGTGGGGACTCCACGAGGGGCGGCCCCCGTTGGAGCAAAAGGAAGCGCTGAGATCTGAGTGGCCACGTACGCGGGCCCCGTGCGGGTCGGGGCCATGACGGAAACAAGCAGCCCCCGGGGCCCGAAGGCGAAAAGCAGGTGTCCTCAGAGCGAAGCCGAGAAGGACGCGCGAGGCTGGGATGCGGGCTGCGCGCTCTGAGCAGAGGCTGGTGAGGACGGAGGGGTCCTCAGCCCCGGGGGACCAGGGTCTGCCCTAAAAACATCACTTAAATAATGAAACGGTTCCAAGATCCGGAAAGAGCACTCCTGTACTTGCATCAAGACAAAACAGACATTAACCTTTTGCCATTTTTGCCTCAAATCTCTCTTTTTAAAGAAAGACTGCACGACAGACTGAGGGCTGCACTCTCTTGCCCATCCCCCACCTTCGGTCCCCACGCGTGTTGCACTCAGCCACTGATGGTCGATGGCGGGATAAGGCTGGGCGGTACATTCCTGTCTCACCTTCTTTGAAAGGGTCCCGTCGGCTCCCACGTCCTGGTTTTATCACGTGGACTCCAGAATAAGATCATCAAGTCCCATAGGAAGGAGAGTTGAAATCGTGTTTCGATTTTACGGCTTCACAACATTGGGATTTCTGATCTGCAAACAACGTTTCTCTCCATTTCTCCAGGTCGGGTCTTCTTGTATGTCTGCCATAAATTGTGTCTTATTTCCATAGAAACCATGCCCTTGCTCTGTTAGGTTTTCTCCTGGGCCTGGGTTCTTTACTGATACCGTCAATGCCATAAGCGATGCCAGTTTCATGCACCTCGCAAGAGAGCGAAGAGGCAGCGTTTCGTGTGACTCGTCATGGGCTTGTGTTGAAAGCTCGGTGACATTTAGCTTTTACTTTGCCCTAAAGACCTTATCCTGTGTTGTATCTTTGTATTTAAGAGCAGTTTAAATGCAAGGTAACTGTGATCCTCAGAAGGTTGAAATATGGTGGAGAAAATTATCCAGAAACAAGGAGGCGGCGTCTGAGGAATGCAGCCTCTGCCGTCTCCCCGCAGGCACCACTACCACCTGCCCGCCTGACCGTGGTGAGGATGTTGTAAGTACGTTTCTTTTTTGCTATTACAGTTTCTGATTTATTACCCCTGGATGGAGGAATTGTTATTATCTTGTGACCGATTTTGTATCCAGCACCTCTTCTGGATTCATTTTTTTAGTCCCAACAATTGTCTGTAAATCCCCCAGAATTTTCTATTCGTTATCTGCAAACATGGTGAACTCAACGCTTTCTTTTCAAGTATTATAACTTGTATGTAACTTTTCTTGTCTTATTGCTCTAGCTAGCACCTCCCTCTCTCTCAGGCAATGTCAAATTCAAGAAGCCACACCAAGTAGCCGTATGTGTTCTTAACGTAAGCGGAGATGCTTCCATAGTCTCATTTTCAAATATCGTACTTACAATATTTTTTGAGCTGCCAAGCTTGCTAAGAGTTATCGGGTGTGAGTGTTGGATTTTATCATACCCTTGGCCTGCATGTACCCGGAGGGGCTAATGATGTCTCTGTTCTGATCTGAACCGATTTTCCCATTTGGAGCCAAACGTATTTATTTATTGGTCTTGAGTCACTTGTAGTCTTCTCTTTGAGTTTTCGGTATCTCTATTTTTAAGTTATAGTCCCTTTTTCCTACTAATATAGGTTATTTTTGCCTTTCTTATCAGTCATAGTAACAAGTTTTTTTTTCTTTTTCCTTAAATTAAAAACATTGCATTTGTTGGAGCTGATTATTTCTTCTTCGTAATGTGTTGTAAGGTATCGATTTATGCTCATGTCTAATCTTTTCTTTTACTTTCTTTGGACTTAATTTAACTTTACTATACCCCAGAGTTGAGCATCTATTTATTTTCATTAACAAAGCCACATACGGCTAAAATGCCCATGCTAAGTGTTTTAGCTACGTGCTGCACACTTTCATACGACAAATCCTTGCCGTGTCTCAGTCAGTTCTGCTGCCTCCTGTTGCACTGATGTTGGTGTAAAACCACTTTTTTAAGTTTCCAAAATTATGTTTCTCTATACTTGCATTTTATGTATTGTCCACCAGGAAAAATATATCTATTAAAATATTAGGATTTCACTAGTGTCTATTAGCGTTAATTTTATAAATGCCGGATACATACTAGAAAAGTGTTGCATATATATGTCTAACACGTATATAAATATATTGCTTTGCGTATGGGATCCCCACACCTGTATCTTCTCCAGGGTGTTGGTTTCGTTATCCAAATCTGTAGAAGCACACTTATCGTTTATTTGTTTAACCTAAAAAAAAATTAGTGTTCAACTCACCTGTTATGATAGTGGGTATACCCATTTTTCTTACCCTTTTTAGATTTCTGTGTGTATTTTGAAGATTTTATTAAGCGAATATGAGTCTATAATGCCTTCTTCTCCTTGAATTATAAACCATTTACCATTACTGAGCACACCTGCTCATCCTCGTTTCTATATATCTTAAATTTGGATCTAAATCTAACAACGCTACTTTGTGAGGCATATCTTTTCCATCCATTTATCTGTAAATTTTTTGTAGTTTCATTTTGGTTATGCCTCTTGGAAAGTTTTCAAAAACACTCAATCATATGGTATCCATATCTTCACAGTTGAGTTTAGCCCGATTATATGCAAGATGATTTCTTTGTATTTTCTGATACCATTCTTTATATTTCCTTGATTTCTATTTAAAGTGCTGTTTTATGTTATTTCCCTCCTCTGCCCCTTCTTTTTCTTCACCACCACGACACCTCCGAATCCCTTGTTCAGACCCAGGTCTCATGTTGGGAGAGCAGGACTGTTGCTCCGGGTGGGGGCGGGGAGAGGGGCGGGGGCAGAGGCGCAACAGAGGAGGCACGGGCGGGTGTCCCTCCTGAGCCAGGTAGGGGATGTTGGCACCAGGTACTAAGCTTGGAACCCGATCCCACCTGCCTTCCCAGAGCCCCGCCGGGAGGTAAACAAAGAGCTCAAATCTCACGTCTCCAGAGCAGTGAGAAATGTAGAGGATCCCGCCCCGGAGGACTGCTACGAGCTGACGTTCTAATACGGGGTCAGCAAGCTTTCTCTGTAACGGCCGGGGGGTGAATATTTTCTGCTCTGTCGTCCAAGACGGTCTCTGCGGCCATTCCCCCTCTCGGCCCCTGGGGCCCAAAGCCGCTGCAGCAGGCACGTGAGGGACGCGAGGGCCACCTGCACAGGGAGCGCTACCGGCAGAGCCGAGAGCAGCGACATTGGCCCAAGAGCCACGCTAGTGTGGACGGCCGGGAGTGCCAGCCGGAAGCAGAGCAGGGCCCACGGCTGCCTTGGCATCTAGGAAGTGCACGTGGGGAGAGAAGGGTCTCCAAGTATCTCCCAGCGGCATTGGGAACGTCTCAAAAGCAGAGATGTTTGTTACGTGACATCTGTAAAAAGTCGAGTGGAAGTGAGGGAGGGAAAACCACAACGCAAATCTTTCTGTTTCTGTTTTATTCCTGTGTATTCACGTGTTTGTACTGGGGCCCCTGCAATCACTTCCGGGAGGATTTTGAGGGAAATTCAATGCAGTCATGCAGTGGGCTCATTGGGGTCCCGGTTAGGGTTATGGGAAGCAGCATTTTGTACTAAGTGTTCTATGTGGAGATCATCGTAGGGGATCCACAATCAGAGGGACCGTCCAGAGACCCCGGGTGACGCTTCCCTGGTTTCCCGCGACAGCACATCTTGTGAGACGGTGCTAGAACGCCGCGGCCAGGGCACCAACACGGATGCAGCCCGGCATCTCAGCGCCGCCCCAGATTCGCCGGCACTCCGCGCCCAGCGCTCGGCCAGCGCTCTGTTTGGAAGCCGAGAGGACGTCGGGAGGAGACCCAGTGACTTGGGAGGACAAGGCTCCGGAGAAAGTGTCTGCAGCAGGAGGGCTCCAGCCCGCACCTCATCGCTGTTGTCCGCACAGCTGTCGTGGGGACGCGATTACAGAAAACAAACTCACTTAACCTGGGCGAGCGACAGCACGGGGACTGTCCGACCCCGGGCTAATGGAAGTCAGACGGCGGTGAGCTCCGTGGTAATTACGCTGAGGTTAAAAGCTTTCCACGCAAGCCTTCCTGTAACTGACTTTCTCCAAGACCTCGGGGGCCTGAACACCTCCCGATACTTATTCGGGCTGGAACTCGGCCGCGCGCGCAGACCGCCCAATTAATGAGCCTGGAGGCCGCTTCCTTCCCCGACTGTGCTCTGCCTTTCGTCGACCCCACAGAGACGCACCAGCAGCCCGTGATACCGTCCAGAATTTGGGGTTATTCGTTCATCAGTGGCTCTTGCTCAGCTGACAAATCTGATGAGTCAATACGGCTTCTGGCTGGGACGGGGCAAGCCCCGGAGAGCGTCGGCGCGTCGCTTAGGGAACACTATTCAGGGAACACGGATTAGCCGAAGACCGTTTTATTAAAATATCAAGGATCAGCATCTCCGTGTGAAGCCCAGCGGCCCTAACTGAGCGCCCCCATGGGCCGGGGTCCTGGCGGCGGAACTTTCTCCAGAGCCCTGGGCCTCAGCTTCCCAGGCGCGGGTCTCGGAGGGGCCGTGGGGGCCCACAGGGGTGGGGGCAGCCGCGGTCCGTCTCTGCCGGCTGCTGATCCCACGTCCCCCTGCAGCGGGAAGGGTGAAGCTGGACCACGTGGGTTGCAGGAAAGTGACCCTTTGGTCGATAAAGCTGGTCCGCTCGTCCCACGCCTACTGGCCCGACCTCATGCCCAGGCTGCGGTCCCCGAACGCCTGGGGGGACGCGTCGCGTGCAGAGGGGTGAGGTCACGGGGCTGGGCCCCCGGGGTGCTCTGACCCAGCCTGGTGGGCACAGCTGCGAGGGGCCTGGCGTTAGGCCATCTACGGTCCCCTGCCGTCAGGGACTCGAGCCCGGTCTAAGGGGCTCCAGCTTTGCTCACATTGTGGGGAGCCACTCCCAGCCGGTCTCCGGACCCTGGCCTCGTGTCTCCTCCACTGCCACACTGTGCAGACAGGGCTCGGGCTCCATGCGGCCCCCACACGGCAGCCGTCGAGCTGGCGGTGCTGCTGACTGAACAGGGGCAAGAAGGGCAAGCCAGCGTCTGGAGGGCGTTTAGGACACCCGAATGTGCAGAGAGGGCCGTGGACGGCTGGGCTGTCCTATAGCACATAAGGGTAAGAGGTGACGTAACTGAAAATGCCACTGGCATCTGGGGCGTCTTTGTCCCCTGTTGCCACAGAGCATGAATAAAGACCACAGACGCCAGGTCCTCTGTGACCCCCAGCCCCCACCGCAGGACGGGCCGGTGGTTTGCAGGCTGGCGTGGACAGCCGGCCCTGGAAAGACCTGCGCCTGCTCCAGCTCCCGCGATGTCGGTGTGACAAGCAGCCACAGTGAGGTTTGAAGGGAACCTGCCACCTTACAAGCCCCCTGCGTCGTCACAGCACAGCCTGTCGGCTCCCTTCCCGCTGGTCCAGGGGTGTCGGCGGCTGCGGGGAACTGCTGTGGGATGGGTGGGCGAGGACCGCGGCCGTGGACTTCCCATCCCGTCCCGCCCGACCCAAGCTTTAACCGGCAAAACGGAAACCCGCCGCTGCCGTCAGCCTCGTCCGGGAGCTGATCCCAAGACCCTGCCGGCCATCTGCGTCTCCGAGGTCCCCAGCCGCGCGGACAGAGCCGAACCCGGTCTGAAGGCGGATGTGGCTTTGCTTTAGGCACCGACATCGCGCAAGGGGAGAAGCGGCCCCTCGGCTCACAGCGGCAGTGACTCAGGTCCAGGCGGAGGGAGGTTCAGGGGCTTGAGCTCTGCAGGGGCTCGTCCTCGCCACCTCTCCAGGCTGTGGGAGCACGGCAGCCTCCAGCCCAGGACCTGCGCATTCCCGCCCCCAAGGACCTGAAATTCCAGGGGAAAGACACAGAAAACAAATCAAACAAGTGTTTGATAAAATCTGTACCGAGCGTCTGACAGCAGGACGCGCTCTCGGGAGAACAAAGCAGGAGCGAAGTTTACAATCCTGAGTTCGATGACTGAAGCTGTGTCTTTACCCTGGGACTGGAGAGGGAGAGGGGTGTTCCAAGGACGAGGTGCACGGGGTCCAGGATGCTGAGAAGAAGGGAGGAGGGAGGAGGAAGGGAGGAGGAGGGAGGGGTGGAGAAAGGGGAGAAAAGGGAGGAGAGGAGGGAGAAGAGGAAGAAGGAAGGAAGGAGGGAGATGGAGGAAAAGGGAGAGGGAGGAGGAGGAGGGAGGAGGGGGTCAGGGCCGGCAGTCTCCTGGGCAGCGCTGAGCAAAGCCTTGTAGAAGGCGGGGTGTCCACTCTGCGTGACACTGGGGTGACAGCGGAGTCCAGGGCAGGGATGAGGAGGAAGGAGGCGTGTCTCTGGCGACCACCCAGGAGAGAGCGGGGGGCTGCAGTGGAGGGACCGTGGGTGGGTCCCCATGTTATGGGCCCCGCCGGAAGCGAGGTCCCGGCCCCCGGGAGCGAGGAGCACAGCAGCATGTGCAGGAGGAGGAGATGCTTCCGGAGGCTCCAGGGCTGAGCCCCGCAGGTGACTCCCGAGCGAGGCCCTCTTCCCAAGCCGGGACATTCAGGCAGGACGTTTCTGGGTCCAGGGAAACTGGGGAATGTTCCAGAAGAATGAGGGGACCGGGGCTGAATGACGCAGGTCCAGGGGTACTCCCTGGACGCCATGTCTAAATATGCAGGTGCTGAAGGAGGGTCATTGTGAAGCGGGTCGTCCCACCCACACGTGGACGCTGGGGGCGGGGGCAGAATGACAAGAAGGCGGGAAGAGAGGAGCCTCGTGGGGGTTTAGGCGTCACTGTTGCAAAGTCTGAAATCACAGGGGCTCCGGATAGCACAGCTCGGCCCGAAAGGCCGTAAGCTGACGACTGATTGGCCTGCGGACCATGGGAGGCTGGGGAGGGGTCTCCAAGGGCCCAGGTGAGGGGCGGCAGGTGCAGGGGCGAAGGGGAGGGTCGGCTCTGGGGCAGGGTTCCCAGGTGGGGACGTAGGAGGTGCTGCTGGGCGGACAGCAGGGATGAGGTCAAGCTTCGTGCCGTCGTCCTCCTGCAGGGATGAGCAGACGGAAGAAGTCTTTCAGCGGGGGCAGGGGTCTGTGTGGCAGCTCCTGGATTCCAGATCTCTGGGAGCCAAACAGGCCTACGGAGCTGAAGAGATCCCACATGACCCGCCTCTTGGGGTCACAGCGAGGGTCAGAAAAGTGACTGCACAGGGTCCCTGGCACAGAGTGAACTCTCTGCTGAGGTGATCGCTCCTGTCGCCCCACCATCGCCCCCACCGTGCGGCGCTGGCTGGGGTTCCTGGGCGTGCTCGGTCCAAGCCTCCTGCCTCCAGCTGCCGGTGGAGACCTCTCCCACACCTGTAGGACCACCCAGGGCTCGGCCGATGGCAGGCCCCGGCCTCCTGCCTTCCCCGCCAGGTACCGACAGGCTGGCACTGAGCCACAGGGAAGCCCCGCGCTGCTGTCTGTTCTCCCGTGGGGCTTCTTCGTGGACGCGTCTGTCCTGGGCCCCACGGACACAGGGCTGAGGGATCCAGGCACAGGCAAGCTCCAGGGACGGAGGGGGCAGGCCTCTGCTGGGGCACCAACGCCCTCCACGTCTCCGTCCTCACCGTCCCACGCAGCCCTCACCCTTCAGACATTCTTGGGGGATCTGTTCGTGGCCTTTCACCTGACCCCTGCTCAAATGGACCTCGGGCCTGGTGGCTGTGGTCCGGTCTCTCTGGCCCCGACTGTGGGTCTCCAGGGCTGGTCAGGTCACACCCCGGCGTGTGACCCCTTCTCCGAAGCTCAGTGTACAGCCAAGGGTCCTCCCTAAGTGCTCACTCTTCCCCTGTGGCCCCTTTGTCCCTGTGGCTACTTCCCCCGTGGCCCCCTTGTCCCTGTGGCTGCTTCCCCCATGACTCCCCTTGTCCCCATGGCTGCTTCCCATGGGGGGTTCGAGAGAGGAACACACAGTGACCTGTTCCATGTATCATGATTTGTTTCCAAGTGCCTCGGGTTGGGGACACAGCGCAGCTGGAACTCCGGGAGGGGACACAGGGACCCACGGGGACATTTAGGGGAAGGCTGGGTGCAAGCATGTGGCGCGGCACTCTTCCAGGGGTCTGGCGTTGTTGTTCTCACGGCCGGCGTTCTGACCCTGTGCACACTGCTCGGTGCCCGCCCGGGCAGTTCCCGTCTTGGCCGCCGCTGTAGGTGCTGCTTGTCTGCGGGCTGTCCTCAGCGGAGACCTCGCTGATTGTCTGGACTTGACCCTCCAGCCCAGCGGAATTCTCTTTGGAGTTCCAGGAGGGATTTCTAGTTTTGTTGGTTTGTCTGTGGCTTTCATAGACACGTTTTCTGTCAAACTGTCCCATACCCGAGAACATGGGGTTTCACTTCTTCCCTCCGCACTCATGTGCCTTCCAGGTACGTGTCTCACCCTCCTGCGCACCCGCGCGCTGTTTGGTGCTGCGCACTGAGGCGGACAGAAGACAACTCCGCCCGTTTCCCAGCTTGGGAACGTGCGTGCTCCACAGTCCGTGGCGGGGTTTGCTGGCGGTGCTAGGTTTTTGGAGATGCTCCTTGCGAGGCTAACAGCCCCACTTCTGCTGAAAAATTCTGTCACGTGTGGGTGTCGAACGTCATCAAGCATACTTTCTGCATCAGTTCCTGGGCCGTGCGACCTTTCGCGGTCGGTCCGTTGAGGTGACGGATGGCAGTGGTGGGCACGGGATGCTGAGCCAGCCTTGCATCCGTGCAGCCACGGGGCACAACCACGGAGCACAGTCACGGAGCACAGCCCTGGAGCCCAGGCACGGAGCGCAGCCGCACAGCGTGCTCCTTCTGTACGCCACCAGACTCAGTCTCCTCATGTTTCCTCGAGGATTTCTGCATCAAAGCTCATGAAAGATACTGGCCTGCGGTGTCCTTTCTCTCTGCCTCCTTCTATACTGTCGCTGTCTGGTTTGCCCTCAGGTCATTCCGACTTGCTTTTTATCAAAAAAACTAGGTGAGCATCAAGCCACAACCTAACGAACCTGATCTCATTGACAGAGGCAAGGCCAGCTCGAAAAATGTCTTCATGGGCATCACACGATGACCACATGAACGTACCTTCAACCAGTGAAGTCCAGGAGTACAAGTGATGCCATGTGGCCACCATCATTGTCACCACGACCCACTGCCTCATGTGACATCATCGTCACTGTGACCCCCGGTATCACCATCATCCATCATCATAAACACGGTGACCCTCAGTGTCACCGTCGCTGTCACCCCAACCCTCAACGTCATCATCATTATTATCATCACGACCCTCAGCGCCACAGTCATCCTTCATCCTCACCGTGCCTGCCAGCGTGATAGTCATGGCCACCATTTCCTTCAGCATTACCATCACCCTTGTCACCACGACCCTCACGTCACCATCGTCGCCCCATGACCCTCACGTCACCATCGTCGCCACCGTGACCCTCACGTCACCATCGTCGCCACCGTGACCCTCACGTCACCAT